>NC_134406.1:272640555-272963055 GCF_038048845.1 Mixophyes fleayi
GTTGTAAAATGCCGGATGTGGGGGTGTGTATTAAATTACATTTCATATGGAAAATGCAAATTTTGTGTTTAGTGATAACAATGTCATAACGTCATTCTTATTGGGTACATATAGGGTAATATGACTTTCATATACACTACTAACACTGTCACACTGAATCTGTATGCTATCATGAGGTTAAAGTATATATGAACACCTGACCAGTGTCGGACTGGGGAATGAAGGGCCCACCTAGGGAAAGAAATGGTAAGGGCCAAACAAAATAGTGAATGCTCCGCTAAAGGTGCATGGCAAGCTGCCAGAGAGGTGTGGACAGCCACTAGAAGGGCAAAAGAAAATAAGAATCACTGCCCCGGTCACCACAACTGAGTGATTTTCCTTTCCTTCTGGCAGTGTTAGTGACTGTCCTGCTCTCTTATCTGTTCTTGAGGTTTTTACTCCCTGCTGCTGCTGGTGTCCTAAGTTCAGGAGCTGTTTGTCTGGATCCTGGATTGTTAGGTCCTTGTTTGAAAAAAGGATTGGTACAGGAAATATGGAAATCCTAGCAATAAGCGATCCCTCTAGGCCTCCCTCCCCCAAACCCAGCCCAATGTTAGCACCCACTTTTAATCAATATGCCTTTTTCCCCAGCATGCCCCGACAATAAATTAATAGTATTCACATTTAATAAATAAACCTAATCCCCCCCCCCCCCAAAAAATAGCCTTGATATTATATAATTAGTATTTACATTTTATAAAAAGCCCTCCTGTGTTCGACACTGCAGCGAAGGTGTCAAACTATCAATTAATACATAAATATATGAGTATAATTTATGCCCACTGCTTGCAATGTCATGATTAAACCAATCTATTCTCATTATAACATGAGCAATAAAGGATCCTGTACGGCAGATTTATTGCTTACCTGGTGCTGACATCATCTTCAGCTGCATCTGACTTACGATATTCCTGTATTTTACTTGGAGAGACCCTAAGATACATGAGACTCAATATACAGAGCGTTGGGATTCCAAGTCTATGAATATGAATGCCAAGCCGTGTAGCGGTGATTGGTGGCAGGGCCCAGTAACAAGCAGGTCTATTGTCAACTTGTGAGGGCTTATTATATTGTTTTACCCTTGGAATGTCTGGTGAGCCCCAGAGGATGCACCCGAGGAATTAAGTGAACAATAAAACAGTTAATAAGGGATGTGTATGGGGTGTGTTTATTTATTATAAATGTATTTTTTCATGGTATCTGTGCTTTTCCCCCTGCACTTTGTCAAGGTGTACTACAGATCCCAACACACTCTGAAAGCCAAGGCATGCTGCCATCCTGGCAGCCATGGGTATGCTGGCACTTGCAGTACTACCAGCGTCAGCATACCCAAGCACTTTAAGGGGGCAAGGGCTTCCTGGGACTAGTAGTGAACCACTTCAAATTGCACAAGTATCCCATTCATTTTTACATTACCCCACACCTACAACTGAGGGGTGTGGGATGAGCCCCAGTGTTATCAGCACAGTGGCTAAGTGGTTAGCACTTCTGCCTCACAGCACTGGGGTCATGAGTTCAATTCCCGACCATGGCCTCATCTGTGTGGTGTTTGTATGTTCCCCTTGTGTTTGCGTGGGTTTCCTCCGGGTGCTCCGGTTTCCTCCCACACTCCAAAAATATACTGGTAGGTTAATTGACTGCTATCAAGATTGACCCTAGTCTCTCCCTGTCTGTTTGTCTCCCTCTGTGTGTGTCTATATTAGGGAATTTAGACTGTAAGCTCCAATGGGGCAGGGACTGATGTGAATGAGTTCTCTGTACAGCACTGCGGAATTAGTGGCGCTACATAAATAAATGATGATGATGATGATGATAGCACTCATCCTTGTACAAGTAGGTTTTGGCTGAGAATTGCACTTTGTGGCAGTCTAGGGGTAAGGGGAATTGTGTAAAATCCCACCTGTAATGCCTAAAATCTCCACTTATGAAAATGCAACTTAGGCTTTTGTTGAGTTTGCATCTAGTTACATAGATCAACTATAATAACACTATTACGTGAAATGCAATTGGATACAGCGTCCTCTATAAGTTGAACATTTATCCTCCCAGCTTTATTGCACAGTTGTTAATCTTTACACAACTGGAGTGCAGAGCTGTTTGTGTTTCACTGTGGGAGTTTGCAAAAGACTGGACAGACAGCCAAAGGTGTAACAGAAACAGTCAAATGTATGGAAATAAGTAAGAAATATATATTGTAAGAAAACACCCAGGGAACAGGAGTGGATGAAATGTATGCAAAATCCATAGAAACCAACAAATATTACATGCAGCAATCCACCAATTATACCATTTACATTACAGTTACATCCTCAAGAGCCCCCAAAGCCCTCTAAGTGTTTTACCTGAGTACATTTTATATTGAGTTGTGGTTGGACTGATGCACACAACACTAACAATAAACATTGTATCCTACTGAGAATAATCCTTAATAATACTTTGTTACTCAATGACATCTGTTCATTATCCAAGAAACTATCTGAGTCTACTGACTGTGCCAATACGAAGGATGAACTTCCTGCAGAACAGAATGTGTTCGCTAAAGATCCTGGTGTTCGCCCTTGTCAGTTATTTTCTCCCTGGATGTTGGAACATCTCACTGAGTATGGTCTATTTTTTGTTCCTTCAGCGTCTATTAACATTTGTCATCACTTCATACTTGTACTAGAAGTGCTCCCGTAGGGATTACACAACTGTTGTGCACCACCGCAGACAGACATCAATCTGCAGAGAGCGGAGGTCCGCAGATTCTGCTGACTTATCCCGGCTGAGTAACATTGATTACATCATTATGCTCCAGATGTATAATGTCTATAAATTATTTATTAACTGCATTATTATGAAGATGTTAGTAACATCTGAGTAACATTTAAGTAGTGGCAATATATTGGTGATAGTATAAATAGGCAGATAATAAGTCATCTCCCATCCTTCAGTAAAGAGAACCAATCATCTAAACACAGTAGGTACATCCCTTCGATGGGTTGAAGCAGCATACAGCCCATCACTTTACTAGGAGCCAGTGATGTCACTGGGTCACAACCTGGCTTACATTCATCATACCTGACTAATATTCATGAGGTCTGACTAATATTCATGAGGTCTGACTTATATTCATGAGGGATTGATTCCTATTGAATTGATAGGATGAAAGCTAATGAAAATTAGTTCAGCCCACAAAATTGAAGTCAGAATCTTGAAGGCTTATTTGTTAACCAGGGCAGACAGAAGAGATTTGTGAATAGGTTGAAAACGGGGTGATTGGGTTTTGTGGCAGTTTCTAATTCCTGAAAATTTCAGTTTGTCTTAACCCCTTAAAGATCAGTGTGTCCTTTGAAGCTTAGTGACCAGAAACATTTTAGAATTTTTGCTGTTTTACCGACAATAGCTTTGTTATTTATTAGGATTTCAGGATGAATTCTATACTGTAGTTTGTTTTTTTTTTTTTAAAGTAACCCGATAAGGATTGGTCTTTATATGTGTTCCCTTGTTTCTCCTATCCATTTTTACATATAATATGTGCAATGTATTCTAGTTTAAGGAAAGCTATAGGGGCTAAAAAAATAACCATGTGTGATTTGTATTTTACTGTTTTTTTTTTTTTGTAAAGTTTAATTTTTAAAATTAGCCTGTCCCCCTGGTGGTCAGAATAGGGGCTGGAGTAGGGGGACTATATACTTTCATACTTTGGGCAACTGTGCTCTGATACAGCAGCTCCAGTTGAGGTGAAAAAGAAATTTGCATTATTTAATTTTTGCAACATTTTTTTATTTTAATTTAATTTTTTTTTTTAATTTAGTTAATCTGGGACATTTCAGACTCAGTAGCTCTCTTCCTTGCAGATGGGCCCCGTTGATTATTGGTCACCAGAAGACACGGGATACACGAGCATTACATCCTATATGCACTACACAACTTGTAATGCTCTGCAGAACAGATTGGTGACTGTCTGTTAGTACCGCACAGCAATACACAATACAATAGTTTAAGACTCATGTCTGTCTGCCATAAAAAAGGCAGTGGGCGGTTTTTAAGGCGTTAAAGGAACTAATCAAGATGCAGGGAAAACATCCCATGGTTGCAGATCTCGCTGAACTACTAGTTCCCTCAGTGCTACTTGCTTATATATCCATGCATTCTGACTGTAGATTAGCAAAATTGATTGCAAAAAATAAAAATTAAGTTTTGGCAGAACAGGACTTGTTGCAGAGATGTCACCTTCCCAGCAATAGGAGTCCCGTTTTTGCTTGTGGAATACCAATCCACACTTAGTTCATTTGCAATCCCCAGAATTCATTGTCTATTAATAGAGCTTGGACGACAATAGCCATATTCATGCTGCTGGGCTTGGCCTGGTAACGTTTTATTGCGTCAATGGAAACATTTTACTGTCAGTTGGTCAAGAAGGTGAATAATTTGTAGAAAATTTTTTACATTTTGCTCATATCTTCTACAGACAAAGAAGAAATGTGTTATCGTTTTAGATATTGACAATGAAAAACTACCTACACTACCTACAATGTAATAGTGGAAAGATGAACAGTAACATTTTTGAAGGGAGATTCATCATCATCATCATCATCATCATCATCATTATCACCGCCATATAATTAATAACCCTCTTCCTGGTAGAGGTTCATGACAAATTGGCATTTCAGGAGTTCCCAACATTTTTCCCATTTATAAGTGATGAAGGTTCAATTGAATAATTCATAAATCGACAGGGACAAGGTGAGAAGATTGAAACAATTGGGATCTTATATTTTCTAAGCAGATGCTGACATACTGATGTGATATTAAAGTGTATCCATTGTCTGTACAAGGTGTACTGCTACTGCGCACAAAATGTTGCAGTCACTTTGTGTAGGTGATGGGTAAACTATACTTCCGACCATTCACCCGGGCAAAAGTGGGACAAAATAGGCACCACCTCCTGATTTGGCCAAGCCACGCCCCCATATCACCTGAAACATGCCCATCTCTAGCCCACCCTGCCAACTTTACCAACCTCCAGTAAGTCACTTACCTTTATGAGTTCCACAAATAAGGACTGGCCCATCTTATCAGGGCAATTGGGAAACTGGTTTGTGTAGACATTAAAGGATTTCTTCAAACAACTTGAATTTTTTGGATAGTACATACTGCTTTCACTAAATGGATATCTTAATATTTCTGAATTCCTCCATGATTTTCACCAATTCCTTGATATCATCCAAAAACAGTTTAAATATAAACAATAAATAGACAACACTGAATTGTCAGCACAGATGGGACATGCTATGGCTACATTTGTAAAGTAATAGAGGTGTTAAAAATAGAAAAAGCATTTGATAGCATGTTTAACACTCTTATTAATATAGTAATTTCACTTACACCGTTTAGATGAGTAAAGGCATATCAATGAGTGAAAGAGTCAACTGGTCAGAACCTTGTGACTCCCAAGGCTGCTACATGTTTCATATTATTCCATCTACATCATCATCATCATCATCATCATCATCATCATCATCATCTATTTATATAGCACCACTGATTCTGCAGCGCTGTACAGAGAACTCACTCACATCAGTCCCTGCCCCATTGGAGCTTACAGTCTAAATTCCCTAACATAGATACACACAGACAGAGACTAGGGTCAATTTTAATAGCAGCCAATTCACCTACCAGTATGTTTTTGGAGTGTGGGAGGAAACCGGAGCACCCGGAGGAAACCCACGCAAAAACGGGGAGAACATACAAACTCCACACAGGCAATATGGAGGCATGGATTGTAGAAGGAGTAATCCGAAGCGCTTGGCATCCAAACACTACTTCCTCAGGTGTCCGCCACGGAAAACTATTTGGAAGAACATCCAATTATGCCCGAACTGTCCCAAGCCGCGGTCCAGTTCTGGATATTGAACCTACAATAAAGCTCCCTGAAAAATCTTTTTCTGCTCAATGCTGTTTAGTGTTCCAAATGTGCCCATGGACTTATAGTACTGATCCTTTAAAGGTAGATATAATATTGACCCTATTGAAAGGAGAGGCTTGGCACGAGCCACTTAATTTCAGGAAGGGCAGGAGCCTATACCCTTCAGTGCAGACTTTTTTACTAGTATTTGGAAAAATGTTTAATTACCCTCATCGGGCAACTACGGCTGAAACTGTTTTATCTAACTTGCGTCAGGGGTCACGACCAGTTTTGGAGTATGTGGTGGTCATTTTTAGACCCCTGACCAGTACAAATTTGGACACTGAAGTTTAACCCATGTTGTTTGGAAGTGTTTGAAGACCATTATTAGCAAAAGGAGAATCAAGATGAAAAGAACTTAATTTGTGACTTTGTTGTGCTAGCGGAACACATTTTTAGGCTGAATGTCTTCTTCAAAAAAGCTTGAAAATATTGGGAACTGATTCAGGATCCATGGGAAACTTTGCGGACATCGGATTTGGCAGCGGCATGACATTCACCTTGTGAATAAATTTACAGTCATTCCACTGAAAACCATTGATGGGTCTCCTATGACTTCTGGTCCAGTTAATAAAGATTCTATGCCGTTAGCTGCATATACTTCTGGGAATTATGTTGAAAATATAATTGTGGACATGGTGCAATTTCCCAAGTTTCCCAAAGTCCTGGGTATTCCTTGGATATGATTGCATAATCCTTTTATTGGCTGGCAGGCCAAACGAGTGTTATTTCCTTCACAGTTTTGCAGTCAACGCTGTTTTACTTCTTAGAGTAATGAATCTTGCTGTCTCCATGACTGAACACGATGTGCTTCTTCCTTGTCATGAATTTAGGAGTGTATTTGACAGAAAAAAACAGTCTTAGATTCATCCTACTCGTCACCTTTGTGATTGCTCAATGGATTTGGTTCCAGGAGCTGCCATTTATTTTGGCTGAATCTACTTCCTATCTGAACCTTACTTTAAGGGATATATAAAAGATAAATTAAAAAAAAAGATTCCTTCACCATTCTACTTCTCCAGCAGGGGCTCCTATTTTCTTTGTGGGGAAAAAAGATGACCGTGTGTGGGCAATATCCATTACCTCTTATTTCCGAAATGTTGGAGAGATTTCAGTCTGATTTTTTTTTTTTAAAGAAACTTGATCTTAGAGGGGTCTAGAATCTTGTCCATATTAGACCTGGTGAAACTTGTTGAAAGGGTCTTAATTTCCGATCACCTTTTATACAGACGATAAATATTTAGAACATTTAAAAACAGCCAAAGACTTAATTCTCATCAGGCCTGGTTAGGGCCGGATTAACCCGAGGTCTAACTGGGCTATAGCCCAGGGGCCTCGGGCATCCAGGGGGCCCTTCAAAGTCCACAGCAGCATTATTGATCGGTCCGGCGATCAATGCTGCTGAGCACTGTCAGTCCAGTCCTCTGTCCCCGGTGCTCAGTACTCTGCTTACTGAGGAGATCTCGCGAGTGAACTCTCGCGAGTTCTCCTCAGTAAGGAGCTTACAGCGCGCCGGGGACAGGGGACTGGACTGACAGGTAAGCGATTGGGGGGGGCCCTCACGGGGTACGGGGTACGGGGGCGGTGGGCGGCTCACAATGGGGGCCTCACGGGGGAATGGAGGCGCCCTTAGCCCAGGGGCCTCCATTCCCTAAATCCGGCCCTGGGCCCGGTGGGCATTGTTCTTTTCTTTTTTTAACTTCACATTTAGCAATGATGATGGGTCATGGAATGGCAACACAGGTGCATTGACCAGACAGATTAAAAAACTCCAGGAGAATATGAATATAGAAACAAGTCTGCAACTCCACCATATTGTGGAACCTCTTATAGATTTCAGTTGCCACTAAGACAATGAAGGATTGTTTGAAAATAAAATGAAAACATCCAGAATTCTAAGTTCAAGCAGATGGATGTTTAACGTGATTCTCAAAGATATATGGTCTGACAGCTACACTGAAATCAGCAGCATTATTCTAGACTGGCAGTAACCTCAGGAGATCTAAAAGGTTTGACGTAATTGCATGATACTATTGGTGATGTGTATGGAAGTTTATTTATATGTGGAATACATACATCCAGTATGTGCCCGAAAAAAATCAACACACCAATGTCCAGCTGGTCTTTTCCAACTTCTACCCACTCTTTAGTGACACTGGAGAGAAATATTAAAGGGCTTTGTTGTTGAATGTCCATCTTCACAAGGGTTTAATACAATTTGAGTCATAGTCTATTGGTTAACCAAAATGGCACATTTTATTCCTTTCAAAAAATTACCATCAGCTCCACAGACCACACAACTATTTTTGAAGCATATCTGCATTGGCGCCCAAGGTCTATTATCTAGGATAGAGGAACTTATTTTATGGCAGAGTATTCTGTAAAGCATTACACATTCACTTAAGCTGGGTACACACTACAGAAATTTCGACCAACTTTTTATGCCGAGCGATTTTACATGCGATCGATGTTCCGATCGCATGTAATTCATTCCTGTATATGCCTTGTTTAGGACGATAAAGGGAAGAGCGGACGTCCCTTTAGCGACTTTATACAGCCATGTTGTTGTGAGCAATGACTGTAATTTCGTACTCACTGTCGTGCATCGGTCGGAAGTTTATACACACTACACAACGGAAACGATATTGGAACAAAAATATGAAACGGTACGACCAACCAAATGAGGCGATAATCGTCCATTTGGGCAGACTTTCGACCATCGTGTCACTGCACACACTGATACGAGTTTTGAACAAGCGGTCGTATGTCGGCTGTTTGAGCCGATTATTGGACAAAAACAGTGTAGTGTGTACCTAGCTTTAGTCTTCTCGTCAGCATTCCATCCCAGTCTAATGGACAGACAGAATGAGTGGAGCACAGTATCTGAGGATTTATATCAATTTACAAGATAATCGGTCAGAATTGCTTCCTATAATAATGCTGTTCGTGAATCTTCTAAGCAAAATCATTTTTTTTAAATTATGGGTATCATCAACAACCCGTCCCTTCTGGGGTTTCAGAATCATTGGTACCAGCCATCTCAGTCCTCCATAGGAAGTTAGAGAACAACTGGAGCAATGTAATACTTAAACTAGAAGCATAAAAATAGTTTAAACGACATCAATGGCATATGTCTTGAACATAGACCAATTATCTTTAGTTATCTTCAAGTGACTTGAATTTTAGATGTCTTTCTGCCAAGTTGGAAGATAATTTCATAGGTCCATTTAAAATCATAGCTATACCAACACCTCCGGTGGTAAAAATTTGTTTGCCAATTGCTTAACGTCCGGTACATCCTGTATTCCAGGTATGTCAGGTCAAGCCTACAATGTCTCCGTCATCATGCAGTAATGTCTACTCCCATTAAAGTCCAGAGGCATAAAGAATTTATTGTTGTGAAAATTCTAGACTCACAGATAGAATGGGCTACAGTACTTCATAACGTGGATGGGTTATACACAGATGGAACTTCATGGATACCAGTGGACAACGTATATGCTCCCAAATTGGTTCAAGCTTTCCTTAGTTGGAAGACAATCTCTGTTAACCTGTCCAAACCTGCAAGCTAGTGTAGCTAACCTATATGATTTATACCTCTTTGACAACTTTCTATACAGACTAGTCTTAACAACATAAGGAAAATTAGGAAACTTGTATCTATTAGTGACACTCATCTGCTTCAGCCAAGGTATATCAAATAGTCTATAGACTGGCCATTCAGCTCTCCTGTCTTTCTTCTACACGTTAATATGGTAGATTCCATAGCAATACCTAGTACTATCATATAACACACATTACAGTGCATTCTGTCTTATGCTTAATACTTTTTTAAATGAACTGAAATGAATGTATCCAGCTGGAGTGTGTGATGTAACAATTATTTATTATTCTATTTATTAGAATTACTTTTTCTTCAAGATTCATTTATTTTTTTACGTACTTTTGAACGATACTGTTTCTCAGGACATAAAACGATGAAAGGAAATTAGAAAAAAAGCTTTTTTTTATGGAAAAAAAACAATACAAAATTAAAACGATTAACAAATTACTTTCTCTTTTCGAATATACATTTTTTTCTTTAAAACAGACATTGGGGATAAAGATGATAATTTGAGTAGAATCTGCGTTAATAACACCTGCTATTTTCACCTCTTTCGTTCTACTTAATATTGCAGTGTTTGATTGATGTAGACCATACGTTATGAAGTCTGGAAAATTCAATTTTCTCGAGTTGTAAGTTGGTCTTTAGCAGCCACCGAGCGGCACATATTATTAAATTCTGGCCCACCCCAACGAAGGGATCAGCCCTCGTACTTAACATTTTATGAACCGGTGTTCCACCCTTTCTCCTGGGAGAGGCCTTAGTTTAGTAATTGATATTACTTAACTGTATATTGAGTTTTTCATTAGGAATGTCCTAATGCTTTACTTGTATGGGTTATGGGAGATTTTGCCAGATATACGTCTGAGAGGTCTTTGAGTACTGTAGAAAACCGAGCACAATTTTCCAAGACCTTTTCAGAGAGGTCAGCGAGAGGTCTCCTTCATTTTCCTGTACTGTACGTTTGGTGACTGATTTTTGGGATGAGTGCATATGGTAAGAAATGATTTATCGTCTCTGCATGGAGACATTACACACTTCACTGTGTATCCATTTGAATGTCTAAACTTACTATTTAGCAACTGTGTTTATTTTCTTACATCTGAGTTGCTAACATGACGGGAAGATTGCATTACATTTGAGTAACAATGATGTACGTATGTGCTTGTTCATTGTTCTTAATATATTGGAAGCATTCACTGCTTCAAATCCCACAGGCCAGATACAAGCCAAGGTTATCACATCCCTGTTGCATATACATGAATGAATTCAGCTTAGTAAAATACAAATATGTGAGGGCTGTACACGTGCGAAATATAGAAAGAGCAATTTTTCCTAGAGTAAAACACCCAAGTAAAATGATTAAGACATACAGGAAAATGACCATATGATAAATGAGCTGTCTCCTCTAAATGAATTCATTTCAACGTAGATATATTCATCTTAGGGCTAACAGCTTAACAGATCACCAATCATAAACTGTATGTTGTTTTATTTAAAGCTAGCAAAAGTGACCCGCTTTTGGTTGGTGTCAATGCACATTGTACAGAATTCATTGTCACCCGCATTGCTCAAATCTCGCATTGCAAAAGGCCTATTGTAAGCCACGCTCCACAGAGCCCATGGTCAGCTACATTGCACAGGCCTCCTATTGTACAGAGCCCATAGCTTAGGGCTCACACCGCAAAGATGCAATTGCCAGTCACATTGTATGGACCTCCCACTATCAGCCACATTGTATAGATTCCATCGTCAGCTACGTTGTGCAGACACCATGTTCAGCCACTATGGACATACAGCATAGTCTGCATCTTGAGTATATCTCGTAGTCAGTAACCTCATCAGATTTGCAGTTTAGCCCGTGTGTTAGAAGGTGGTCAGCACTGGATTCTTTGGAGTGGCAGAAAGGGGGTGCTCTGATGTACAGGGTGTAAGCAGGGAATGCAGTGATTCCTACGCACACCGGAGAACTGATTTCAGACATATTGGCTATATATAGCCCCACATCGGGGGTGAACAACAGAGCAAAAGAAGAGAAAGCCACAAGCTGATAAACACAATAACCATATAAAGAGATATAACATTGATGGTTTTACTTGTTGGAGAGTCATACCATGTGACTAATCCAACCCCTTCCTTTTTCTGCCCATGCGCTTTTATTTGCAAGTGTAATTTTCTACAAACATAAAATAGAAGTTCAACCAGGTGACAGGAGTCTCCTTGGAATAAAAGAGATGAGTGAGGGCCGGTATTATAGAAGACAGAGATATGTGGAGAAGAGTAAGTGATGGGATCAGAGACAACAGTGATAGGGAGAGATGAGCAAGAGATGGGATCAGAGAAGACAGTGATAGGGAGAGATGAGCAAGAGATGGGATCAGAGAAGACAGTGATAGGGAGAGGTGACCAAGAGAAAGGATCAGAGATGACACTGATAGGGAGAGATGAGCAAAAGATGGGATCAGAGAAGACAGTGATAGGGAGAGATGAGCAAGAGATGGGATCAGAGAAGACAGTGATAGGGAGAGGTGACCAAGAGAAAGGATCAGAGATGACAGTGATAGGGAGAGATGAGCAAGAGATGGGATCAGAGAAGACAGTGATAGGGAGAGATGAGCAAGAGATGGGATCAGAGACAACAGTGATAGGGAGAGATGAGCAAGAGATGGGATCAGAGAAGAGGTGATAGGGAGAGATGAGCAAGAGATGGGATCAGAGATGACACTGATAAAGAGAGATGACCAAGAGATGGGATCAGAGAAGACAGTGATAGGGAGAGATGAGCAAGAGATGGGATCAGAGAAGAGGTGATAGGGAGAGGTGACCAAGAGATGGGATCAGAGATGACACTGATAGGGAGAGATGAGCAAGAGATGGGATCAGAGAAGAGGTGATAGGGAGAGATGAGCAAGAGATGGGATCAGAGATGACACTGATAGGCAGAGATGAGCACGAGATGGATGATAAGTGAAGACCGTGATAGAGGAACATGAGCAAGAGATCGGATACGAGAAGACAGTTAAAGAGAGACATGAGAAAGATATGTGATAAGTCTACACAGTGATAGTGTTAGAACTTGGGATTTGTATCTACTGGGGAACACACTGGGAGTTGTATGGATGCGATACAAAAGAGAGGTGGTCCCACCAGAATACGTTGTAGGCAAAATGCTGAGGGTACAGCTGAGTACATGAAAGCCAGAAGCAAGAGATCAGATAAGAGAAAACAGTGATAGGGAGAGATGAGCAAGAGATGGGATCAGAGAAGAATGTGATAGGGAGAGATGAGCAAGAGATGGGATCAGAGAAGACAGTGATAGGATGAGGTGACCAAGAGAAAGGATCAGAGATGACACTGATAGGGAGAGATGAGCAAGAGATGGGATCAGAGAAGACAGTGATAGGGAGAGATGAGCAAGAGATGGGATCAGAGAAGACAGTGATAGGGAGAGGTGACCAAGAGAAAGGATCAGAGATGACAGTGATAGGGAGAGATGAGCAAGAGATGGGATCAGAGAAGACAGTGATAGGGAGAGATGAGCAAGATATGGGATCAGAGACAACAGTGATAGGGAGAGATGAGCAAGAGATGGGATCAGAGAAGAGGTGATAGGGAGAGATGAGCAAGAGATGGGATCAGAGATGACACTGATAGGCAGAGATGAGCACGAGATGGATGATTAGTGAAGACCGTGATAGAGGAACATGAGCAAGAGATCGGATACGAGAAGACAGTTAAAGAGAGACATGAGAAAGATATGTGATAAGTCTACACAGTGATAGTGTTAGAACTTGGGATTTGTATCTACTGGGGAACACACTGGGAGTTGTATGGATGCGATACAAAAGAGAGGTGGTCCCACCAGAATACGTTGTAGGCAAAATGCTGAGGGTACAGCTGAGTACATGAAAGCCAGAAGCAAGAGATCGGATAAGAGAAAACAGTGATAGGGAGAGATGAGCAAGAGATGGAGGATTCTGTAAGTAGGGGGCAGTGTGGGGAGTTCTGTTTGCCCCCACAGTCACTGAGAGAGAGAGTATACAAGCGAGCAGGAAGATGGACGTTTCAGTTCAGTGGTCCCTGTGATTGTTTGTCCTTGTGCGTCTTGTGCATTGTTTTCTGAGATTGTGGTTACGGAAAGGAAAAGGATGAGGCATCCCTGCTAGGTCAACTGGTAGAAGACTTCAATGACATTTGATACACTCTGATCCGAGCGCTTTCGTGGATGTCTCAGTGCTCGCACCATGCTCAGGTAAGATCTCTGTGCTTGTCGTCATTTTCCTCAGGTGCTACAGAACTGAAAATCTAAGACTGCTATAGGCAGGTGTGTCCGTATCCAAATGATTTAAATATTATTTACATTTGTTTTTACAGCACCAGTAGCCTGTGCAGCACTTAACAATTGTGAATAATCTCAGAAAAAAAATAAGACTTGGTTCTAACTGACAAACAAACAGGTAAGAGGCCCTGCTAACAGCTAAAGGAAATAGGAATATGATATACGAGATAAGATTTTCGGACTTTTTCAGATTTCTTCAGATTTTATATCAGTCCTCCAGATTACAATCATCATCATCTATTTATATAGCGCCACTGATTCCGCAGCGCTGTTCAGAGAACTCACTCACATCAGTCCCTGCCCCATTGGAGCTTACAGTCTAAATTCCCTAACACACACACACAGACACACACACACACACACACACACACACACACACACACACACACACACACATTGAGACTAAGGTCAATTTTTCAATAGCAGCAAGTTAACCTACCAGTATGTTTTTGGAGTGTGGGAGGAAACCAGAGCATCCGGAGGAAACCCACGCAAACACAGGGAGAACATACGAACTCCACACAGATAAGGCCATGGTAGGGAATTAGCCTCATGACCCCAGAGCTGTAAGGCAGAAGTGCTAACCACTAAGCTGATACTTAGTGGGCCTGACTCATTAAGGAGCGTAACTGGCAATTTTCTGTGTATAGTACACATAATTTCTCTGAGCATGTCCAGAACTGGACCATACGCCGCAGAGCGCAGGAGCTTGCAATTCTTAGGACACTTGTGACGGCCTATGATTTCAGGGAGGGAGCAGAGTGGCAAAGGGTCTTATAGAAAATGTACTGTAAGGACATGCCAAGCTCAAGCGCACGTAGCAGCATCCAATTCAAGCTCTGGAAATCTCTAAGGTACTTGTTTTTCAGTGATATTTCTTGCTCCAGCTACAAGTCGAGTCTAAGTGCCAATTATTAGTGATGACGACTGTGTATGCAGCTATAACATGTGTCTGTAATCAGGAGCAACTGTAACAATGTATTTTTTATGTATAGTAGACATTAATTATATCCTAATAAATGTTTTTCATGGGAAATAAAAACAAAGAACAACTATATATATATATATATATATTTAATGTTTTGTCATTAATGACTATATTATTAACAGGTGACATTAATTGAATAGTTATTTTTATTTTCTGTGTGTTCTTTTGTGAATTTATATTCCTTAAATATATTACATGTATTCCGCAGTATCCTGTCTAGTAAAGCAGAGCATCTATATTCATGACCAGACGTAGCTTCACATCCGCTCCTTGCTGAATACGGACGTGCATATACCAGTGTCACGTACATTTTAAAAAAAATGCACATTACATTAATTTTGCAACGTGGGTTGCTTGTGAATAGAAAAATAATAGATGTAAGTTTGGGGAGAGCTGTGTTGTAGAATATTTAAGGGAGGTTAAGCAGGCAGTTTTGGATTTTAATTACCTTGCTAAAAGAAGTGAGTTTTCTGGGATCGCTTGATGGTTTGGGGTCCAGGGGAAAGTTTTGTTGCATGGGGGAGGGAATTCCACAGAGTGAGTACAGTCCGAAAAAAGTCCCTTAACTGGGAAAAAGACCAAGTAAGAGTTATATTACATATAGACAGAGGTGTAGAATTTTTTTTAAAGTGATATTCCAATGGTTAAAATAACTTTAAAAAAAAATCAACAACCTACATATTTCTTTAGGAAATGTCATTTATTTTTTTCTTATAAAGCCCCATTAAAATCATTTCTCCTCTGTATGGAATCGGTCTCTCCACCACTAATTTGCCCTCACTGTTAAACACATCAGTGAATAAATATACTGCGATTTCTTAAGTGTGTGATCATTGGCAGTAAAAGTTTATTTTGCAAATATAAAGGTACATTTTTTTTATGACCATAATGTATATTTCGGAAGTGGTCTGATTTGTACAACATGAGCACAAGTAAATACTGTACTGTTTGTTTATGAAATTGCGGTAACCAGGTGGAAACTTTTTTACGTTGACATTCCTGCACCGTGTATTTCTAAAAGGTCAACAAATAAACTTCCCTCCACCGCTCGCAATTTCCAAGTCACAGATTGGAAAACAAGCATATGGATTAATTCACCTCGGTAAAATCATGAGTAACATGACTGTGTCCCTTGTTATAGCACTTTGTCTCACCCAAAAAAAATTAAATTAAGTGCAAAAAAATTCACAGTAAACAAAGTTGTAATTCCCAGAAAGAAAACTGTAGTCCAAACACATCTTATACGAATGCTGAAGAAAGGAGAAATCACAGCAGAAGTTGAATTGTGTCGGTCAGATTCCAACTTACTTCAATTTAACTTAAGGTTGTTGAATGGATTTTTCTCCCTTAAGGACGCAAAATAAAAATTAATTTACTGCCAGATAACTGGATGATCACAGTAATGATTTATGGCTTGTAAGCTACTGACAATATAAAGGTATTGAACTGGATTTCATTGGGAAAAATGAGAAGAGGTGGGGGGTCTTGAACATCTGGGAGTAGGGTATATTATATTTATATAATGCTGCTGTTTAGTGGTATCGGTTTTGACTTTTCATTAATGAAAAAGAAAACTGCTTTCCAAATTCATACTTATTTAGTTTTATAGTAAAACAATGCTTGTGAGTAGAGTTTTTGGGCCTGCGTCAAGTCTGAGCATAATTTACATGTAAGTTTTGTTTTAAAAAAGAGCACTTAACTCTTGTGCGGTTCCGACCGTATTCGAAGTGTATCTCAAGATACGCTTCGATCTGAATCTGGGCGGAAGCACAATCCGCCTACACAGTACTTGCCACACATAGACACACTTTATTCATTAAGGAAACTTAAGTAAAAAATTGAGTAAGTTTTCTTCTGGGCAAAACCATGTTGCAATGCAAGGGGTGCAAATTAGTTTTCTATTTTGCAGATAAGTTAAAAACTGTCTGTTTTTTCACGTAGCACACAAATACCTGATAGATTATTTGTACACTGAAAATTAAAGTTGAATTTTGTGAGCTAGTGGTGGAGCTGGGAGGAGACCTCGCTCCATCCGGAGCTGCTCGTGGATCTGTTCATGTAGTGGAGTAAGATGACTGCGGATCAGGTCCCTGCCCCTTTGGTAAAGAACTTTGGCCGAGGTGCTGGGATCCGCAAAATTGGAAGAGCGCGGCAGCAGGATAACATAGTCGTCTATGGGGCTGAGAAGCATGACCGGAAAATAGGGAAATACGGCTTGGCTAGAAATAGAACTGCGGAGAATTCCAGCGGTACCTGAAGGCTTCGTTGTTATTACAACAGCACCAGGACCATTGGGACTTGGGTACAACTTGTCCGGACTACAGTTCAGATTGGGGAGATAGAAGTCAAGCTGAGTACTCCTTTCATGCTGGTGTAACCACATTGCATCTCCATAGTAACTACATCAGGACCACTATGATACTTACAACTAGGCCGGGAGTCTTTTTCTACAACTTGGCCAGATAATGTTCCCAATGTTTTTAATGGCAGCTAATAGAGAGTGAGTCCTGATAGTGAACTGTGTAAGAATGAACAACTTGGCTGGGCGCCGTGGTACTCCTAGCTACTGCTTTACCCTCTTTGTAGTTGTCCCAGCTACATCGGGACTACTAGCTGAATGTCATGGTCGTCTGTATTTCTTGATCCGATTCGGGACCCTTGGGACTAGCTGGAGCAGGACTGAAACAGAACCTAGCAGCCTGGATGATCTTCCTGCTCATGTTCTTGCTGATTGTAGAATATAGCAGGGGAATGAGCAGTCTGGAAATGTTGACAGGAACAGTGCACTTTGTAATTCTGACAGGAACACTGCACTTGTAATGCAGTCAGGAACACTGCACTTGTAATGCAGTCAGGAACACTAGAGCCAAGAACTATCCTCTGGAGAGAAGTGTGTTGTTCTGGCAATGAACAGATCACAGCAGCAGGTTTAAATAGGGTGTCCCAAACAACTATTGGCTGATCAGTTCATGTGATCACAGCTTCTGAATCTGGTTGGTCTGGAATGATCACCTGACTACATCCAAGATGGCCGCGCCCATGCAGCAGAACAAACAGTGTGCAGCCCCTTTCCAAGTTCTCTTTTACATATTCAGACATAGATTTTGTCTCAGGGATAGAAAGAGGGTAGACTCTGCCACGCGGTGGGGTTTTACCCGGAAAAAGATCAATGGGACAGTCCCAATCCCGATGAGGTGGTAGAGTTTCAACGGCCTGCTTGCTGAAAACGTCGGTGAACTCTTGGTAGGCAGGAGGAACTGGCAAAATTTCTTTATCAGAGGTGGAGCAATGTGGAAGAACACGTTGTAAACAGGACCCGAAACAAGTGGGAGCCCACGCCAAGATTTGTGGAGTCGACCAGTCGATATGGGGGTTATGCTTTTTAAGCCATGGAAACCCGAGAACCACAGGGCTAGTGGCTTCTGGGATGACCAAAAAGGTAAGAGATTCAGAATGCAGAACTCCTATTTGGAGCGTCACTGGGGAAGTCTGATGCGTAATGGTACCCCCTGGAATACAGCTACCATCAACCGCAGAGAGAAAGATGGTCACTGGAATTTTCACTAGTTCAGCAGCTAATTTGGCAGACATGAAATTCCCAGCTGCTCCAGAATCCAGCAGGGCTGAAATGTATTGGGAGCCTTGAGCGTGTTTCAGGGTGACTGGGATAATACAGTCCTTGCCTTGTGGGGAGCGAAGGGCCACTCCTAGGCTCATCTCCTCATCGTCAGCTCGGAGGGTGCGTTTACCCTGCTTGCAAGGACAACAATGTAGCAGATGTCCGGAACTGGCACAGTATAAGCAAAGTTTCTCTCTAACTCGCCGTTCTCGCTCAGTGGGTGAAAGACGTGCTTTGCCTAGTTGCATGGGTCCATCGGGGAAAGGAGACAGTGCCCGGGCCCGTTGAATAGGGAGGAACTTGGGCTTTTCTAGAGCTCTCTCTCAGAACTGAAGATCAACCCGATTGCAGATGGTAATCAATTGGTCTAGCGTTGTAGGTAAGTCCCGAGACACTAATACATCCTTAATGTGGTCAGACAAGCCTTGCCAGAAGACCGCAACAAGAGCATCATTATTCCAAGACAGCTCAGAGGAAAGAGTTTGAAATTGAACGGCATATTGGCCCACGGACTGCTGTCCTTGCCGAAGCCGCAGAATATCTAAAGCGGCTGACGTTCTTCCAGGCTCATCGAATATTCTGTGGAAGGTATACAGGAAGCTATCAATATCAGATAAAATTGGGTCAGATTTTTCCCAGAGAGGTGATGCCCATGCCAGAGCTTGCCCTGATAGTAGCGAAACAATATAAGCAGTTTTGGTACGTGCAGTAGGGAAATCCCCCGGTTGTAATTCAAAGTGTTTACTACACTGGTTGAGAAACCCACTGCAATTCTTCGGATCGCCATCGTATTTAGCTGGCGAGGGAAGATGGAGTCCAGATGAAGTAGGTAGTGACGCAGGTCTTACTGACTCAGGCGGAGTATGGGATGGTTGACTGCGGAATACCTGCAAGGTATCCATACGCGTAGAAACATCCTGCAGGAATCTCAAAATTTTCCCCTGGTTAGTTTCTTGTCTCTCAATGCGTTCAGCTAATATTTGGACAGAGTCCTCCCTCGGGGTATGCTCCCCTAGCGGATCCATTTGGCCAGAACAAACTGTCACGGTCGTCTGTATTTCTTGATTTGATTTGGGACCCTTGGGACTAGCTGGAGCAGAACTGAAACAGAACCTAGCAGCCTGGATGATCTTCCTGCTCATGTTCTTGCTGATTGCAGAATATAGCAGGGGAATGAGCAGTCTGGAAATGTTGACAGGAACAGTGCACTTGTAATGCAGACAGGAACACTGCACTTGTAATGCAGTCAGGAACACTGGAGCCAAGAACTATCCTCTGGAGAGAAGTGTGTTGTTCTGGCAATGAACAGATTACAGCAGCAGGTTTAAATAGGGTGTCCCAAACAACTATTGGCTGATCAGTTCATGTGATCACAGCTGCTGAATCTGGTTGGTCTGGAATGATCACCTGACTGCATCCAAGATGGCCGCGCCCATGCAGCAGAACAAACAGTGTGTGTTTGTTTACAAACGGAGGTGTGGAGAATGGGAATGTTGCAGACGACCAGAAGGGACCCAGGTAGCTGTGATATGACAGCGGCGGATGGGGTAAGTGCGGCTAAGATCCCGATTTGTGACACTGAAACTAGAGCTTGGCCAGGGAACGTCTTTTTACAACTGGACCCAGGTTACAAAAATAGACCGAATTTGATATTGTGGATGAGGGATAAAAGACACGGGGTGCTGTTGTGGGTTGTTTGAAGTATGATGATAACTTGGATATTATTTTAAAGTATTTCTCTGATATAGTTGCTATTGGTTACAGTCGTTTCTGTCATCTGTAATAAAGATACAGTTGTATCATCTCTCTCTCTATTGGTTCTGTGATCCTGAAGCCCTAGATAACAGGGCTATCCCGTGGGCTCCTCCCCCAGCGCCCTTGGTATCCTGACATCAGATATGATACGTAGATTCAAATAATAATATAATAACAAACCAACATAAAAAGAAACAAAAATAAATTTTACTATTATTTTGCTCGACATAATACATATATTTGCAATTTCATCTATTCAATCTATTATTTTAAAATCACTAACTAAATAAATAACAAACATACAGTACTTGCCCTAAAATAAATCTTCATTGTGTACAGTTTTTCTGTACTAGCTACTGAGACACATGCGTGAAAGGGAGTAAAGAAAGACAAACTTTTCACATACCTCCTAAACAGTGAAACAGTGACTAAAAGGCATCACAATCATGCGGTCATAGTGGTAATTCCGTGTTGTTCATCACTGTAATACAACATTTATACCTGACATGTAGAAGGTGCAATAGTTACGGCTGAAAACATGCGTACGCACGCTAAAAACAGGATTTGAATTAGCCGCATCTGCGTGGATACAGCCCTCACTATACATGGCCTATGTTAGTCCGCCCCTTAACACTCCGTTACGTCTTTGAACTCATAATGGTTCATAAGTGTCATATTATGTAATTATGTACATTTGGTTTCTGTGCATGCGCAGTGTGAATTCATACATGATACATTACACAAACGGGCGTCCGTCCGGACTTGAATCAGGTCCTCAGTTGGCACTCACTACGAGCGCAAGACTGAAATCTTCTTATGCAGGACACACTAATGACAAGACTGTCAGAAATAATGCACCTATACACATCGTATAAACTTGCATCTCTCCAATTATTGGGTATGCAATTCAAATGAAATAGAACAATAAAGAGAAATGAAATATAAACATAATAGGAGACGTAGTCAATTAGTAGGAACCAGATCGGGTAGCCATAGGTGCCAGGGAAGTCAGAGCCGGAGTTTCGTCTTAGGAAGCCAAGAGTCAGTGCTCAGGAGTTCAAGCAGACAGAGAACACTGGATTAAGAAACAATAATCAAGACATTTGTGCTATCGGCTGCTAGATTTATATGACCCCCAGAATACAGACTAGAAGGGGGCAGTAGGCTGTACTGGGCATGCTCCAAATTAATAAGGTGCATGTTCTCCTTAATAAAAACAGCTCCCCCTGTAGCTCACCAGGAGCACTGCACTGTCTAACTCTAGAACATCTAGGATGAATTCTCAAGAAGTCCATCTACATTTTTATATTATGTATGCACAATTCTTTCTTGTTGTGCATCTGTATAGCGGCTGATCCACTTTCTACTTGTCATGGACTGCACCAGTCTGACCAGTGTCTGGGAACCATATTTCTTAGCAAAGCTGCTATATTTATAGCTTTGACCACACAGGAAATTAGATGGGGTTTATGAAAGATGGATCCGGAAGTGACAGTTATAGTGGATCATGACAGCGGCTCAGTACTGGATCCCTTTTAAGAAGCTGTTGAACATGAACTATCCATATTAAATAGAAAACGGCAAGGCGGAGTTGAATTTTCCAATTTTAGGACTAAAAAACAGGAGGATGTTGAAGATATTGTGGTCATTGATGCTTCAGATTATAGTATTGACAGAACATGAGGATAGAACAATTTCTGAAGAATTATTTTCTAACCCTCCACAAGAGAATGACATGATTTTGCAAGTTCAAATTCTTATTGAGTTTCCTTGGGTGTCCGGTCTAAAAAAAGCATAAGATATTTTTACTAACACATTTTCCAATTACTTCCAAGATTTTATTCCCTCGACAGATCTTTAAGTCTATCGTGCATCCTAGGGGATGGCCCATTATAGCCTATAAGGACTGTCTGAAGGAGAGACTATGTGAATAGTTATAACCATAGGTACATCAAGTACTGGGTACTATTCTAGTTCTTGCTCAGATGGACTATGTCACCTGAAGAGGATAATTTAATTTGGGTTAGTTTTAATAAATGCTCTCTCTATTTTTCTAATCCCCTTTATTTGGCCATTACGGCATTGAAATTTTATTTGGATTAGCATAGTTCTTTTTTTACTTCCGAAAAAAAAATATTTTTTTATTGGAAGTGACTAATTATCTGTTGATTCACATTTTCTTTAGTTTTAGAGAATTGTAGTATCTGATAAAATGTGGAGCTCTTATGGGGCAAAATTCCTCACACCCCCAGCTAATCTCCTTTTGGGGTAGTAAGATTAGCTCCACAACTTTGCACGTGATAATACATTTAAGGAATATATTATTTGATATGATATGTTCAGATGCCTACAGCATACATGTATACCAGAAGATTGTAGTTCATTGACGTGGGCTTTTAGCCCTCCTTTTAAACTGTTTTACACAAAAGTTGGAAGTAGTTGGCCCTTAGCCCTCCTTAACCAATCCAGGCTGCCCCCTAATGTGTCCACGATGATCAGCCTGGACATTCACCCTTGAGCATAACTAGAACTTTGGGGACCTCGTATCGAAATGTTGATGGACTTTCAAGTTTTCTGGAGAAGGTCACTCTCTCACCTCTTCTTCCGCGTCTCTGTACTGCACTTTCATTAGAGTTTCCCTTCGCTCTGAGCTTAATTTAATTTGAGAGCCCTTAATTTCCAGTTTGTTTCAGTCTAGGGATTCCCATTGCATAGTGAAGTGGGGCCCAGGACAATATGGGTTTCAGCTACCTAATGGTCCCCTTAGTTGCCATGTCAAATAGCAGCTACTATCACAGCTTCCCCAATAGTTGCACCCCTGCATTCATCCCTACCTACAATGTCAGGGGTGGGTATCTATCCCCATGACCATGTGAGACCAGGGGCCAAGGAGTGCAGCACTCTATTGGCACTGACACACGCTAGTCCTAGAAGAACTCCTTTTTAATTTTTTTACCCAAATCTGCTTCCAGGGCCTCATCACCGGAGTTTAGTGTACAAGTCAAATTTGACTCCAGGAGATTGGACGCAAGACCCCGAGGAATCAGTCAGAGATCTCCGCTGCGATGCTTGGCCTTCAGGGCCACCCAAGAGGTAATACCCCTTCTCTGAACTTTAGAGCTCTGGGGCAGATCACTAGCAGCCTATACCGTTGAGTCCTGTGCCTGATACATAATTAAATAATTGCCACATTGTGTGTTTCCCAGGGGGAGGGGATACAGCCATGCTGAGCAATCCAGAAAGGAAAGTGTTAAATGGTTAACATGGGTTGCATTCACAATCTACACGACTCCTTTTGGCCAGTTATATTTTTGATGCAATCATTTCCAGTTTGCAAGAATCAGGGTGAACAGCGCTCTGAGGAGAACGATACTTTGCAGCAAGAATTATTACTTCAAGGATCTCAAACCCTCTCAAAACATTTCTATAAATGAAAGATGCCGTTGGTATGACACTCTTGTCCATAGATGTGGTTAGTAAAATGGAAAAAAGAGTAACGCAGCATTTACGGCATTAACTGGAGGCAGCAGCTTTAATCCCAGTGTCAGCTATTTGTAATACTGGAAAGTGACTTTGCCTCAATGGAACCAAAGACTGAATCATTAGTGTAACCAACCCAGGAAAGTGCCTAACGAACTATGTGGGTGCATCACCAAATAAAACTGCTGTATATAAAAAAAATCAACAGATAACAATCACATTGTATTTTTAAGCATTTTATCTAACTTTGTAAACATAGGTATGTATAAAATGTAGATATTATACAATGAATATATCATTACTTTACCTATAAAAAAGAATAAAAACTAGAGATGCTCACTGACCCCCGTGAAGTGATTTTGGTTTTGGATCTGGATTAGCTACGTGTTTTGGTTTTGGTTTTGGTTTTGGATTTTTTAGAAAAAAAAAAAAAAAAAATCCTAAAATATGCTAAAATCACTTAATTTTGCTCTTTTATTGTTCCTACATTATTATTAACCTCAATAACACTAGTTTCAAGTCATTTGCAGTCAATTTAGACCACCTCACAGGTCACAATATTATTTTCATACACATTGGGACAAATACTGCAGCGATCTGGCTGGATGGTAAGCGACAGAGCAATGACACAAACACGTGGCAGTTCCTAGCACATCTAGGACACATTGGCACACAACAGTGGCAGAAAAGATAAATGGGGGTCCGCCCTCCCTCCCGTCCCCCGCTATGTTGGACCTTAAAAAGGAATTTAACACTCGCGAGATCCGAGATCCGACGATGTCACAATGATGTTCTGCCTTGTTTTCAATTCCGAGGGCGCGCGATAGTACCGAGCTGTACTCGGATCCCCTAAGTTCGGATGTGTTCGGTTCTCGAGGAACCGAGCCGGAGCATCTCTAGTAAAAAGTTGAGTATCAAACGTATTTAGAGTTGATGCATTTTACACTTACAGTGTAAGTGCAAATTGTGTTCTATACTGTACCTAATACTCTGAGCAGCATGACTCGGAATAGTACCAAAATGCCTACAATCATTAGCACGAGTATTGCACCAGGGAGATAGCAGCTGCTACAGATATGCCTACTAGAAGCGTGTATGGTGCTAATTCTGCCTCAGCGTGGTACATAAGGCCTTTACCGTACTATACCTACACCTGCACACCCCACTACTCCTAAGAGTTGTAAGGTGAAATTTTTCTATTGTGCATGCAACCTTGTAAAAAGCGCTTTTTGCGCTACCAACTCTTCCGATTCTATAAGACCCACATTATCTCTAATGAAAATAAAGTAGAGACATATTAATAATGTTGCAATATATTAGGCCAAGAGAAATACCGCTCTTTCTTCTTTACTGAGTAGACATTGATGCATCCATGATTCACTTCCCTTGAAACTTAATTTATTTTTACCCTGAATGGCTGTCAGCTTTGTCTTAGGAAACTACATTAAGTGTAGGAAATTCAGTGCTGGAAAGAAATGGTGTAACTGATGCTTTACACATCCTCTCTTTCATTTCATTTCGATGATTGCTTTTTTATTTTTTATTACCGCGCTTAATCTTTTCAATATCTAACCTGGCTCCGGGTGGTGCTTTGATATTTGGGTGGTATTGAAATTTATGTTCTTTTTTTATGGAACTGCCTATAAATCGTGTAATCCAGATGACTGCCAGACTCAGCCAGGGCCACAGAAGAGGGATGGTCCCAGTGGGCTATTTAGGATACACAGCTCAACTGCCAGACACATCTATCTGACGCTCAACCTTTGGGTCTCTGGAGGAATAGGAGACAGAGGGAGAGAAGACATAGAACATATATGTACTAGTTGTAGTTAAATCTTGTCTAATCTTTTTCATTTTCGTTTTCATTATAATTAGAGATGTTCACTGACCCCCGTGTTTTGGTTTTGGATCTGGATTAACTTTGTGTTTTGGTTTTGGCAAAATCGCCCCCGATTTTTTCTAAAATCCCTAATTTTTTTGCTAAAATCACATAATTTAGCTCTTTTTTTTATCCATACATTATTATTAACCTCAATAACATTAATTTCCAATCATTCCCAGTCAATTTTTGACAAGTGACAATAACACTGCTACCCCTCCTGTTTCTGTGTGAGCAATGGCACTGAGCAATGTCACTGGAGACTGGAGAGTGACAAGAACACTGCAACCCCTGTTTCTGTGTGAGCAATGGTACTGAGCAATGTCACTGGAGAATGGAGAGTGACAAGAACACTGCTACCCCTCCTGTTTCAGTGTGAGCAATGGCGCTGGATCTCCTGGGGAGGGAGGTACTTATGGAATCCAAAACCTACGAGATCCAATAACGCAACAATGACGTTTTGCCTTGATTCAGATCCGAGGACACGCGGAGATACTGAGCCGGCTCATGAGCCTATTCAGATCCCCTAAGTTTAGGATGGGCTCGGTTTTCAGAAAACTGAGCCTGAGCATCTCTAATTATCTATAATATAAAAGCCTAGTGGCGTGTGTTAGTCTGTGTGTGTGTGTGGAAAAAAAAACCAAGCTGCAGCGCCACCTGTTGGGCGGAGTTATACACTGACCTACTAAATTCTTAGTGTGTGTGTGGAAAAAAAACCTCAGAAAGGGCTGAAATTTGGTATACTAAGATGTTTTTAATTTGTTAATTTAATTTGTTAATTGTTAAAAGTGTTTATAAAGATTTTAAAAATATATATATATATTTCTTGAAGGAGAAGTGACAGTGGGGAGTGGTTGGTGGTTGCCGGGCGTGACAGAGCGAGAGGAGTGTGATACTCAGGACCGCTGAGAGAGATCCCTGTGTCTGGATAGACATCTGGATAGATGTGGCGATAAAGATGAAGGATGAGGTGATGGAGAAAAAATGATGAGGTGGTGACATGTGGACAAAACCACGTTAAAAAAGGGCGCTTGCATCGGGAAGTAACGCTCTTCCCCTGAGGAGGTCCGGCCTAGCCCCAAATGCATGACAAGAACCTTTTTAACACTTTAAGTAGCTTGATTTGACTAGAATGCATGAGTATCATGCACGGGTTCTCTTGTAATTAATATGTTACAGCCAGTGGAACTAAGAACACAGAATTTAAAGAATAAGGGGTCAATTTATGACCAAACTTAAATTGCTCACGTTAATTTTCATGTCTTATTGCAATGATAAGAAATGAATTAACGTGGCAATATATTAAACTTGACTAGCTGGGACAGGTGCTCCAATAGGAGCATGTCCCAGCAAGCAGCCTATGGTAAAGTGATCGAAAATACAATCATTTTACTTACAGATTCCTGTAGCCAGGCAGAGATTGCAATAGGGGAGCACGGAGCCTGCTGGGGAGGGAACCGGAGACCCCACTCCTGCGATGCTCCCGCCATAGGTTATAAGGGTTATAATCATCTTCAGATGTCGTTAGCTACCGAGATCAGATCCTAATTTCAGAGCTTTATAATTAGGGCAAAATCGCAGCCCCCATAGATGCCTTTGGGGATTGGACTTGTGATTGAAGAGGCTGGGACACAGCAGATATCGGAGCGGTCCTCCGATATCTGCTGTAAATCTGCTGTTTTTGGTACATTATAGGTTAATAAATAGACTTAAAACAATTTTCAAAATCCACTTGCCGCCTTGTGATATTAATCTTCTCATACATATTAACAGGTAAGTATACAATGGAGGAGATAGTGGACCACTTTGAAAATGTTCTGAAAAATTCTTTGACCATATTCTATTAAAAAGTATTTATTTAGGATGTAAAAATATCCTTGATCAGGCCCTAAATACATTTTTTTCCGCATATTTTTTTTTAAGAAGAAGAACTGATTCAGCTACAAAAAAATGTGTGAAAATTACGACACAATATTAATTCTGTAAAAGTGACTTTTTATTGTGGCACCAACTAAACCAGGCCACGTTTTTACTCATTAGCATAAGACGAAGCCAAAGTGAAGAAAACAATGGCGCTATGGTGTTTCAGTATACGGAGCACAATGAAGTATAATTCTAATGACAGGATAAAGCAACATTCCACTTTCTTCTGATTTATCCCTTGTTGTGCTCTTAAAGATAATTGATAAGCAGTACCACTTTAAGACAACAGGGGGTCTGAGCCAAAGACCCCACGCTTCAGCCATCTGTAACACATACTACAGGGAGGAAGCCTTTATTGAAGCATTTGACATCCAGGACAACACAGAATGTTCATCTATACCAACTTAGCGATACAATCCAACAAATGTAATGTATCATGTTCCGGTTTGTGCTTTGTTTAACTTAAGGACTCTGGGAGATTGAGATAAGTTTACAGTTGAACTATATTTCCTTTTGATTAGCATGGCCAGTCCTTGGGGGGCATTTGATCTCTAAAGTTCAACAAGTTACTTACATAAGTGGGGGTAGGATATTCCTACAGCTGGGAGAGGATGAATATTGTGCTGTAGGATCTTGGCATGCTCAAAGTGGATGCTAATTTGACAATTTGTA
Source organism: Mixophyes fleayi (assembly GCF_038048845.1). Taxonomy (NCBI): domain Eukaryota; kingdom Metazoa; phylum Chordata; class Amphibia; order Anura; family Limnodynastidae; genus Mixophyes; species Mixophyes fleayi. The sequence continues at coordinate 272,668,804 of NC_134406.1, forward strand.
TAGGGAGCCAACTAAGGCTGGTCGTTAGGTTCTGTTTTCTGATGTAATCCTTATCTAGAAAACTGCTTTTCCTAGTTAATTACATCACTAGTCTACTGGGTGCATCAACAAATTATATAATACTCCAATTTGTGCATGATTACAACTGGACTAACACAACTGTAACTAAATCTTACACATTTTTAGGTAAAGCTATTTAGATTTCTGAAGTCTGGATTTTGCTAAATTAAACATTTAGAATGTAAGATGACTTTACACACCCAGTTGGCCATCACACTGTGCATGGTAACTGAAACTAGTCTTGTTTTAAGACGGCAAAGTCGGATGAAATGATATATACTTAGGTGCAAACTCAGCTGGAAGGTGAAATTTTGCACCTTGGAAAAATGTTTTTGTGCTACAGGGGTGGGGAGTGAGTTTAAAAAGTACGGATCAATTTGGACTTAGGAGGGGGAGGGTTGTAGTAGCTCAAATCTAAATCACAGTATAGAAAAAGAGATGCACAAAATTTATAAGCTACTTGCAAAAATGGATCCAGTTCGTCCCTGCAAGCCAAAAAATTGCATTCCGACCCCTTGCAACACAACAAGCAAAATTTGCACCCTTTAGCCAAACCTGGTGGCATTTAATAATTTGGACATTCCTGAGTCTATGTTTATTATGGTCCTGGGGAGGGGTGGAGAAGTCCACAGGAAGTAAGGAACAGCTGGGGAACCTTACACGTCACAAAGTCATGTAAGGGGTTAATAACGGGAGGGTCTGGACACTATCTGAAATCAGGAGCTGGATTTGGACATTTATTGACCGTTGTTTCCGAATGGCACAAGCCAGACTTGATGGCAGGAAGACAGCAGGGGAGCAACTGTTGAGAACATATGCTACCTCCACCCCCGTTACCTCCCAGACCCCAGCATCAACCAATAAGGAGGGATCCGGATCCAGAAGAATGGTCCTGGGAGGGGGAAGGACCAAGAGATTTTGATAGAGAATTAAAGAGGTGAACCTTAGAGAGAGGGAGGTTGTTGGATTTTTCTGGAAGGACTGGAACTTGGGCTGATGTTGAATATTCGTACTCTATCAGTGCCACAGGAGATCGCTGGACCAGGAAACCTCTAGGACAGAACGGCCAAGTGTTCGGTACCAGGAAGATGCAAAGACCCACCAAGCGAATTGGAACCCAAGGGACCATTTTGTTTTTGTTCAAGTGGGACCTTGGTGTTGGGAGTCTTGTGACTGGTGGAATTGTGTTGCTTGAGGTATCCTGCTGGGGGCCTAGTTGGGACTTGTACTGACACTGGGTGTATACTGACATTGCTTATTTAAAATAGGGAGATGACTTTTCTTCTTGGGGAGCACTGTTGTATTAAAGTGTTCATGCACATTCTGATAAATAATTATCAGATTATTATCTAAACAGATAATTATCTGGTATCAGATTATTATCTGTTTCTAGTCTCCTTACGTGTGTGATCCATGAACCTAAAGGACTGGGTGCCTAAATAACTACAGTTACAACCCCGGTGTCCTCACACTTGTGCTCTGATGCACCAGTACAATGGACTATCCCAAATTTGAACAATTAACCAGTTCTTAACTTGCGCTCATTGGAAGCACCCCAATCAGCATCCACATAGTCTGTGAGTTTCAGATCATGTTTTCCCATGGACTTTTCCATAAACAACTATGACCCCATGCCTCTTTATCATGCATCTTTGGGTAGACCCTAATACTGTGTTGATACAACTTTGGTTTCTGTCATCCTAAACTAGTCGGGGACATTTTAGCACTTTAGTTGATTAGAAAGATCCAATCTTTCTCTCTATGAATCTGGATTTCCAGGTGGCCTCTTACATCTCCCTTAGTTTTAAAGTGTTTGCTGACAACTTTACCTAACAATCTATTTATCTTCTTTGTAAGCTGTGAAAAGATCATCTACATAGAGAAGAAGGTGCATCCATTTTTCATCTTTACGCTTGAAGATTAAGCATGATTCAGATTGACTTCATGTGAACCATTTCTCTAACAAAACCTTATTCATCGTAGAGTTCCATCACTACATCTCTTGTGACCAACAACTGCAACCAGATACCAGTGAAGATTTCAGGGGTGAGCACTTAGCCCAATATAAACATCATTATTGTTGTTTGCGTTTACATACTAGCTCCCCATTTGGGAGGTGTGTGATTTATTGCAGGAATTCAAGTTCCAATAAATATGTGTATTTCACTCAAGTGTGTATTTTATAAAGAGTGATTGTATATAATCAGAGGGTTGATTCCCAGCGCTGGACACTTTTGTGTATCTTTCTGTTTATTACACGGCTCGATGAACCGTGGTCTAAGCTGCAGGGTTACCCAAAGAATATTCCCATAACGAGGGTTATCTGCTGACTTCAAGCGCCGAGGTTGTTCCCTAGCGAACTGTGTGTGTGTAAGATGTGGGGTTTTCCAAAATAGGACAACCCCTTTGAAGATTTCCAGCAGCAGAATGTGGTACATGGATAAATGCTTGAGGGGATGGAGGTGAGGTTTGTCCAGAAGACTCTTGATGCCCATATGCAATGGAATAACACAGATATTAGGAATACGTCCTCATAATTGTCTATGTGGTAACCAGAACAAGGTACCAGTTTGCTATTATTTATTTATAATTTACAAAACAAAAATTGAACAATTTAAATGAGAATGATTGCTAATATATTTGACATTACATATTACTGTATATCATTTATAGTTATGCAATTAAAATTGTAAAGTGCAATCATGATTATATTATTATATTAATCACTTCTGTTACAAAGAGGATATATGCAGAGAAAGTTAGTGTTCTACTTATGGTTTACAAAGACTTTTGTCCACTAATTACATTTTCCTTAAAAAAAATACATATATTTGCGTCCCAGAGCGTTGCAATTTACTCATAACTTTGGATTTCAACTAAGAACGCAATCATCATGCCACAAATCTCAAAGGGACAGAACTTGTCTGCATGGGATGAAATGTTTCCTATGCACCAAATCTATTTACACATTTTTCTGACTGTGGAAATTCATCAGCTGTGTGAATGAAATGTGTCCTCTGGAAACAATTATTTTGAAAGGTATTTAATGCACTACATCATAACACAGCACTAAGGAAACATTTGAAACAATGTATCACCCCCACAGAGCCTTAGAATGTGACAGTATGAGTTACTGCCCCCATCCATAAAGCTTCTGAACAATTTATGAAGAGGTTGACCTGTCAGGAGCGAAGATGCAAAACAGATAAAGAGTTGACCCTCTGCATTTTTGGGGATGTGTATTTGGGAGATTCAGAGGCAAATGAAAGATTAAAAGGCTTTAAAACATGTCTATAGTGCAGTATCCCACAGCACATATAACCTTCATAATTCACAGAAATCATTTGAGGAATTTAATGCCATATATATATTGCTTCCTGCTCATATGTACGTGAATGTTTTTTATCACCCGTTACAGACTGTTGATGTGGTCAGTTTTACAGCCTACTGTATATTATATGGTATTTATAGTATTTTACTAGGAAGAAATACATTGAGAGTCACCTCTCATTTTCCAGCATGTCACGGATACATCATATACAATTGTGAGTGACCTGGTTACAGATTAAAGGTATTAAAATCATGCAGAACAAGGAACGACATTCAGCAGGTTAAGAAGACTGGAAGGTTGTTCCAGAAATGGGGAGTTCAGAAGGAGAGAGCACAGTGGGCAGATACCTTGTTTAATTTATAGTAAGTAACATATGCAACAATATTACACATACAAAGTGTACTGCCTACAGATAGGGTAAGATGGATGTAAAGTACACCCTGTTATAAGTAAGACTTATTATCAATGTGAGAGCACAGTGATACTCATGCAACTTTCTACTTCAATCAACAGGCACCCCTAGAATCAATGCCCCCTAGTAGAGGCAGCGTACCTCTAATCCAAGTTGCTAGTCCAATGGTAGGAGAAGAAGTGGGAAGTAGGAGTTATAGGAAAAGGAGGTATGGGAAGTAGGAGTTATGGGATCTAGGAGGTATGGGAAGTAGTAGTCATGGGAAGTAGGAGGTATGGGAAGATGGGAAGTAATTAGTATGGGATGTGGGATTCATGGGAAGGGAAGTAGGAGTTATGGAAACTAGGAGGTATGGGAAGTAGGAGGCATGGGAACTAGGAGTTATGGAAAGTGGGAGTCATGAGAAGTAGGATTCATGGGAAGAGTGAGGCATGGGATGTAGGAGTCATGGGAAGAAGGAGGTAGATTAGTAGGGGGTCATAGGAAGTAGTAGGAATAGGAAGAAGAAGGTATAGGAAGTAGGAGGCATGGGAAGTAGGTAGTATGGGAAGTAGGAGTCATGGGCTGTAGGAGGTATGGGAAGTAAGAGGCATGGAAAGTAGGAGTCATGGGCAGTAGGAGTTATGGGAAGTAGGAGGTATGTGAAGTAGGAGACATGGGAAGAGTGAGGCATGGGATGTAGGAGTCATGGGAAGAAGGAGGTATGGGAAGTAGGAGGCATGGGAGAGTGAGGCATGGGATGTAAGAGTCATGGGAAGTTGGAGGTATGGGAAGTAGGAGGTATGGGAAGAAGAAGGTATAGGAAGTAGGAGGCATGGGAAGTATCAGTCATGGGCAGTTGGAGGTATGGGAAGAATGAGGCATGAGAAATAGGAGACATGGGAAGAGTGAGGCATGGGATGTAGGAGGTATGGGAAGAATGAAGCATGAGAAATAGGAGACATGGGAAGAGTGAGGCATGGGATGTAGGTGTCATGGGAAGTAGGAGGTAAGGGAAGAATAAGGCATGGGAAGTAGGAGGCATGGGAAGAGTAAAGCATGGGAAGTAGTTAGTATGGGAAGTAGGAGGCATGGGTAGAATGAGGCATCGGAAGTAGAAGACATGGGAAGAGTGAGGCATGGAATGTAGGAGTCATGGGAAGAAGGAGGTATGGGAAGTAGCAGTCATGGGAACTAGGAGGTAGGGGAAGTAGGAGTCATGGGAAGTAGGAGGTATGGGAAGCAGGAGGCATGTAAGAGTGAGGCATGGGATGTAAGAGTCATGGGAAGTTGGAGGTATGGGCAGTAGGAGGCATGGGAAGAAGAAGGTATAGAAAGTAGGAGACATGGAAAGTATCAGTCATGGGCAGTAGGAGGTATGGGAAGAATGAGGCATGGGAAGTAGGAGGCATGGAAGAGTGAGGCATGGGATGTAAGTGTCATGGGAAGTAGGAGGTTTGGGAAGTAGGAGGTATGGGAAGAATGAGGCATGAGAAATAGGAGACATGGGAAGAGTGAGGCATGGGCTGTAAGTGTCATGGGAAGTAGGAGGCATGTGAAGTAGGTAGTATGGGAAGTAGGAGTCATGGACAGTAGGAGGTAAGGGAAGATTGAGGCATGGGAAGTAGGAGGCATGGGAAGAGTGAGGCATGGGAAGTAGGTAGTATGGGAAGAAGGAGGCATAGGAAGTAGGAGGTATAGGAAGTAGGAGGAATGGGAAGAAAGAGGTGTTTCTGCCCCACAATAGGTGGTTTTGGACATATCTAGTTGAGATTTATGTGGATTTAGGTTGGTCTTAGTGAGTTGGGGGCTTGGGGATAAATTTCTTGAAGTGCGGTTTTGCAAGCCCAAAAACTGCATCATATTTTATGTGCATCCTACTTACTTAAGATAATTACTGTCTTTGAATGGTTAAAATTATGCCAGTAATTGTAGTTGGATTGAATAATAGTATCAATGCTGGGTTAACACTGGTGAAGCAACCAAGGGGTATTAGCTCTATATGGAAGTATGTATTAAAATGAATAAAGAACAAAGATAAACAAAGAGAACGTGTTCATCAAAATTTAATATACTTTAAAAACGTATATTTGTGGTGTTCATATTCTTATTATAATTGAAAGAAGAGGTGGATAGTTCCAGTCCTTCGATTCAATAGAGTTCCTGACTCGTTGTTATAGTATGTTATTGAAGGGTCTCTTTGGATAAGTAGTTCTGTAACTTTATGTCATTAATAGTCCATGGTGGTCCAAGTTCTGCTTTACTAATATCCCCTTGTTCTTGATCAGAATTGTGGATGTTCTTTTAGTCTTTGAAGGTTAAGTAAATAGTTCAAAGAAGTGTCTCAATGGTGCAGAATCTTCTGGGTGTTGAGTTCTGTTGTATAACTAAGGGCAACAACTAGGCCTTCGCGATACCGATATCACATACACTGTGATATTGGTATCAGTATCAGGCAAATGGCACAATATGGCAGCATGTTTGTCTCCAATAAGACACTGATATCAACTAATAAACCAAACAAAATTGATTATACCATTCCAAATGTGGCCACACCCTAATCTGATAAACCACACCCAGCTTTGCCCAGACCACACCCATTTTAGGTGAGGTCATGTTCCTGTTTGGTGCCCAAATTTGGACAGTGTTGAGAAAACTGGGACTGTTGGCAAATTTGTTATTTGAATGCAACAGATGACATGGATTCCTCTACCACCAGTCAGGATGCTGCTAAGGTACAGTGCACCTTGGTTTGATCATGTGTTTTATAACTGCTAAACTATTACCGCACATTTGAATTTCATATTCATAGCTCACAGTTAGAATATGTTACTATAAACTTAAAGGGTCATTAAGGAACATAAGTCCCATTGTGGCCGCATTTTGCGTGAATTTGGTCTGTGCATGCTCAGACATGGACTTTACAGCATTCAACGGAAATTACAGTTACGACTGCCTATGATTTGAAGGGCGAATGGGGGTGGGAAGGGGAGGACTAACGTAGGCAATGTACAGTAAGGGAGAGCCGAGGTCAGGCGCACACAGCAGCGTCCAATTCAAGCTTTGGGCATCTCTCAGGTACGTGTTTTTCAGCCCTATCACCTGCACCAGCTACAGGTCAGGTGTAAATGCTGATTACTAGTGATGACGGCTGTGTATACAGCTAGAACATGTGTTTGTAATCAGGAGCAACTGTAAAAATGCATTTTATGTACAGCAGACATCATTAAAATCCTTATCAATGTATTTCATGTTAAAAAATATATAAAAAAATAAATTTTTACATTTATTTTTATGCATGATTATAGTATTAACAGGTATTAATATATTTAATATTTGTTATTTCTGTTCATTGCTATTGCACATATGAATGTGCGTATCCTATGTTCTGTCTGTCTGTATAAGGCAAGTAATGTTTCCATTATGTCTAAAAGTACAGTCAAAAGGAAATATTTAATTAGATCCACTTTACTTGAATACGGTATCACGTGCCTGCAATGTCCATATTATAAAATGCAAATTGCGTTCCTTGATGAATCAGGCCCAAAATGTTGCTGTGTCTGCCCCTTCAATCGTAAACAGCTACATGTGATTTTAGTATGTTAAATTTGATATTTATTAATTTGAGCAGCGATCATTACTGTTTTCGAGCTTGATGTTTCTATTCAATGCGCGCATGGAAAAAAGTTAAAAACACTGTACAATGCAATCATATAAACTCGAACAATGCTGATCCGGCCTAAACATGATCAAACCTGCTGGCCTTGCTCGAATGTGCCTTATTTTCCTCTAAAGTTCATAATTCATTGCAATTTTTTGTACTTTAGAACCAGTTTGAAACAATGTTGAGTGTCTGTACTGACATCCTGTCTGTCTAAAGATTCTCGAGACACTGTGTATGGTATAGGGGTTAGCTCTTTAGAGTTAATATACCAAGGTCCAACAGGATGGGCCAAAGTCTGTCTTCTAATTAGGGGGAGCGGTAAGTTAGGGTGGGGTTTGTTGCTAAACTTAAGTGGTGTAAGTTAGAGTAATATTTGACATCCTCCCAGATTTATAAGCAAGACAAACCAAATAATTTATAGAATTTATGAGAAATGTTCTATTAATTTCAAACATGCGCCATAAGAAAGCATTTGAATAGAAGCAGCTCCGACTCTAACTTTATTTCTAACTTTAATTAGAAAAGTCCAAACTTTCTTTTACACAATAGTACTCAGGTCCTCAAAAAATCATCATATCCAGACATACAGAAATTAAAACTGATCAGGCCTTATAAGCCATCAAAGTGTAGAGATAGTCAGTAGCCTGTTTGCACCATATAAGAGGAAAGACCCTCAGACCTAATTACTGATCCCTTGATAAAAGTAATATGATCCTTAGGTAAATGTAAGAACATTTCTACTTTAATATAGTCCAATGTTCTATGGCTAACAACATCTGCAATGTTTGAATCTGTCAATTGTGTTCAAAAGGGGAGAGGGCCCAGCTCTTTAGAGGGAACGAGGGAAATGAGGCATAAGGTAAAGGGGAGTATTTTGTACTGTGGATCAGCCACATGTGATCACCATGTAAAACAATGCTGTATTTGTGTTGAGAAGCAGGAACTGGGGAGGAGATAATGGAAGGAAGGATATATTGTGACTTTTGTAAATGAGTAATAATAAGTTGTGAAGGGCAGGTGTAAAGGCAGAGGGTGGGGGATCATTATTAAACTAACAGATAAAGTGCAGTGTTTAGAAAATCTGATGTGCCCCTGAAGAGATGTATTTTCAGGCAGTGGAAGGTGGTAATAAGGGAGGATGATAGTCATAGGTCATTCTCAGGCAACATAGCACAGGTAAGGAGGTAAACAGAGATAGGAGAAGAGATGTAGGTGGTTGCAGCATTGTAGAAGGCTTTGTAAATGAGAAACATCATTTTAAATTGTAACCAGGGAGAAATAACCAGCCAGCGCCATGACTGGCCTGACGTCTCTCCTCTCCCTAATCTTTCCTGCCTGGATTACACTTATATATTGATTTACAGCTTCATTATAATATTATTAATCATTAGGAACAGTTAAGTAAAGATATTACATTCATTTTCCAAATCATAACAGCAAAATGTGATAGCCAAAAGGCCCCCTAACCAGCGCCGCCAAAAAAATTCTTGGGTCTTCGTAAGAACCGGTGTTGCACACGCAGCCTAGGAGGGGTCCAGTATTTAGATATTGGTCTGTGCAGTAATTTTCCTTGTCTACAATCCAGCTCAGATCTGGGGGTCTGACTATATATTACCCCAGCCTCGTGGTCCTCCAGCCCATAAAACAGACTATGCCTGTAAATGAAGTGACTTCTTTGGATGCTATGAAACTGGTTCCCTCTGTCATTAAACTGCTGTGATTTGGATTCTTTGTTTTGCGTTTTGTGTCACAAGTCTTGCAGTTTGAAAAAAATGTAGGGCTAATGTACTAAATAATAATGTCAATTTAATTTTAAATGTATTAAGTAATAATCACCCCAGGACCGGGTGAACAATATTAATAAAAAGTATTTTTTTCATTTTGCATTTTAGGGAGGCTCAAATGTCATTTGGGAACCGAAAATGTAAATCTGACTGACCTGGTGGACAATCTGTCACGGCTAGAACCACCTGGGCCTGTGTGACAAATGGTTGTGAAAGTGTAAATCAAAACAAAACCACCTGGTCTGTCTAAAATGTACTAAAATCTTCCAAAAATAGATCTCAAACTCACTACTAAACACAAAGTCCTGCCACCACTAAGATTTAGTTCAAGAGCTAACACTCCTACAAAGCCTTCAGTTACTTCCTGATTTATCATAAACTGTAATCACAAACTAATTTACTCTCAGTTACTCTAAAACATGTCCCTGAGTAAATGTAGCGCTATATAAACCAAGACAGAACATTATGAAGTTTAATATGACAAAATGTCACAATGCTTATTGAATATACATGGTGATAATAAATTGGCATATATAAATATATATATATATATATATATATATATATATATATATATATATATTCAAAACAGTTTATTTATAAATAAACAGAAATAAAACCCTGAAACAGAAGAATTACAATCACCCTCACTTACTCTTTTGCATAATCTTCCACCCGTTGAATGGAAGGTTAGAAGGTATGGAGGATTCTTATTAAAAGACTGATCCTCAAAAACTCAATTTCCAAGAAATATTACAACTGTTATATTGCCCTTTGTCCAACAGTTCTAGTAACGGATTCTATAAATGTTTTATAACTCACTTCTGAAACATAGCAGAGATATGACATAAATTGTACTGAATATGGTATTTTTGACACATATGCATATGAAACATGAATACGTTGTTGTCACGGGCACTAGGAGTCTTTACCCAGGGATCACCAGGTGATAGGCTTACCAGAGCAGTATAGGTGGTAATATGGTACTCTGGTAGCAGGGTGATCACGGAACAGGAAATAGCAGATGATGAGATGCTCAGGAAAGTCTATGACTAGCAGCACTGGCAATATGGAGGTAGTAATACACGAGGAACTGTATGGACAAAGGACACGTGAAGGTAGTCAGTGGTCTGCGGTAGCAAGTTGTACCACTGCTATAGTGAGGAGGAATGTCCAACAGAAACGAGGAGGTGATGAGAGTCAGCGGTCTGCGGATAGCAAGTAGTACCGCTGTCTGAGTGAAGGAATGGAATCCAAGTGGAGGTATCCGAGGAGTCAGTGGTCTGCGTTAGCAAGTTGTACCACTGCTAGGTGAGAGGATACTGGAACAGGTGAAACTGTAAACAGGAGTCAGTGGTCTGCCACTAGCAAGTTGTACCACTGAATATATATGTGAGGAGGTGCACGGGGAGAGACTGCAACACAATATATACACGGGCACCTTGACTTTGATCCACAGTAATATGCACAATATAAATGTATAAATGACTGAACAACACTGCCAATATAGAAAGTCTCTTGAAGTAATCCAGCATGAGATAACACAGTCAATGATGGCAGTAGAGTCAGCAGATAGTACACTCCAGAGGAGAACCAACACAGTCCAGCAAGGTATGCAATACACAGCACAGTCAATGGGAAGTATGCATACCGTGGTTCAGGAGAAGGCAGTCAGACAGGAGTGCAGAGATACCTGAAGGGCAGGAGGCCAGCAGGATACAAGTCCCTGGATGGGTGAAGCGGGGGTCTAGCAGGTGCAGCGCACAGGTAGGTAGACCAGCAGGGAGCACAGGAAGGCGTGGAGAGCGGATCAGCAGTAGATGGATGAGTAGCGCTGAGAAGTAACAGCAGCGGGTCTCTGCGGGAACACGGAGGTAACCAATAGCAACCAGCAGGTGCAGTAACGATGGGACCCCGGAGCAGAGTTGAACTGGAACAGATGATCACGGAGAGTAGCGGGTAGCAATAGTGGCAGCAGACTCAAGGAAACACGGAAGAGTTGACAAGGACTGAAGACTGAAGCGCACAGAGGCAGCGGATAGGAATCAGCTAGCAGTCACGATGATGAAACACAGACGAGTTGCAGGTTGAAGACTGTAGTGCACGGAGGCAGCGGATAGGAATCAGCCAAACAGTCACGATGATGAAACACAGACGAGTTGCAGGTTGAAGCCTGTAGTGCACGGAGGCAGCGGATAGGAATCAGCTGGCAGTCACAATCATGAACAGGTGAGTGGATGTGGTTGAAGCCTGTAGTGCACGGAGGCAGCGGATAGGCATCAGCTAACAGTCCCAATGATAAATGGTAGAGTTGAAGTGATTAGAAGACTGTAGTGCACGGAGGCAGCGGATAGGAATCAGCTCACAGTCACGATGATACAGTAGATGGTAGAAGTGGTATGGGGACCACAGTAGTAGAAGTGGTTTGGAAACCACAGAGGTAGAAGTGGTTTGGAAACCACAGGAATCAGCAGGGCTGAATAAACAAGGAAACACAGGAACACCTTCAGAGACTCATGGGGAATGAGACTCCAAGATCAGGCAACGTGGTGTTGACCACAGGTGCTTAATATAGGGAGGTTGCCTGATCTGCCAATTAAGTTAAAGGAACATACACTGAAGGTTTGGAAAGGGCTGCGCATGCGCAGTCCCTCAGGATAGAGGACGTCCACGGTTCCTAATAGTCCGGGAAGAAGCACTCACAGTCCGGTGAGTGACAGTACCCCCCCTTTTAAAGGTGGGCACAGAACGCCTGGAACCGGGCTTGTCCGGATTTTTGGAATAAAACTTCTTCAGAAGGGCAGGAGCATTAAGATCTTCAGCTTTGATCCATGAACGCTCTTCAGGACCAAAGCCCTTCCAATGAACGAGGAAACGGAGGACTCCTCGCGAAATTTTTGCATCCAATACCTCAGTAATCTCGAAATCCTCCTCCTGATGAACTTGAACTGGCTGCGGTGCTGAGGGAGGAGTCGAGAAACGATTGATAATAAGAGGTTTGAGTAAGGACACATGGAAGGCATTGGAAATCCGAAGATTCTTAGGAAGAAGAAGTTTAACACATACTGGATTGATAACTTGAATGATCCTATATGGACCAATAAAACGAGGGGCGAATTTCATAGATGGAACCTTCAAACGAATATTTTTGGTAGATAACCAAACCCGATCTCCAATTTTTAGTGGTGGAATAGCCCGCCTCTTCTTATCTGCGAAAGACTTATATTTGTTAGATGTCTTCTTTAAACAGGTTTTGACCTGAGACCAGATATTTTTGAAGGTCTGACAAGCAGTCTCCACAGCAGGAACTTGGGTGGGTGGGAGGGCAGGAAATTCCGGAAAAGACGGATGGTGACCGTAAACCACAAAGAATGGAGTTTTGGATGATGACTCATGGTACATGTTGTTATGGGCGAATTCAGCCCAAGGGAGCAATTCTACCCAGTTGTCTTGGTTGGCTGAAGAGAACATCCTAATAAAAGTCTCAAGATCTTGATTGACTCGTTCCGTTTGTCCGTTAGATTGCGGATGGTAAGACGATGAGAGTGCTAATCGTATGCCCAAGGTTTTACAAAGGGCCCGCCAGAATCTGGAAACGAATTGTACTCCTCTATCTGACACAATCTCAGACGGACATCCATGGATGCGGAAGATTTCTTTAATGAAATGTTCAGCCAGAGTAGACGAGGAAGGTAAACCGGACAGAGGGACGAAATGAGCCATCTTCGAAAATCTGTCTACCACTACCCAAATAGTATTGTGATTCTTACTTGGTGGCAAATCAGTAACGAAATCCATACTAATATGGGTCCAAGGTTTGGACGGAATGGGTAGTGGTCGCAGCAACCCTGCTGGAGTTCTGCGGGAGGATTTGAACTGAGAACATAAATCACAGGAAGCAATAAACTCTTTGACGTCTCTCCTCATTGAAGGCCACCAGTAACTACGAGAGAGACTCTCAAAGGTCTTATGTTCACCGGCGTGTCCAGAAAAACGAGAGGCATGGAACCACGAAAGGATTTTCCTCCTCAGAGTAGGAGGCACGAGGGTCTTCCCAAATGGTAGCATTTTGGTGGATGACGCAGCCAGAGAAATACATTTGGGGTCTAGAATAGCATGGTTGGGAACCTCTTCTACATCAGAGGACGTCACAAAAGCTCGAGATAGAGCGTCAGCTTTCTTGTTCTTAGCAGCTGGTTTGAAGGTTATAATTAATTCAAAACGGGAAAAGAAAAGAGACCATCTTGCTTGACGAGGGTTCAAGCATTGAGCAGATTGCAAATATGACAAGTTCTTATGATCCGTGAAGATCGTCACAGGATGGCGAGCTCCTTCCAACAAGTATCTCCATTCCTCTAATGCAGCTTTGATGGCCAGCAACTCCTTGTCCCCGATAGTATAGTTTTTCTCTGCGGGCAGAAGACCCCGAGAGTAGAAGGCACAAGGATGTAATTTTTGTTGCTCCGAGCGTTGGGAGAGAATAGCTCCTAAGCCCACATTAGAGGCATCTACTTCTAGGAAGAAGGGGAGTGTCACATCAGGTTGTCGCAGAATGGGAGCAGACGAGAAGGACTCTTTGAGGATTTGAAAGGCTTGGAGAGCCTCAGATGACCATTGCTTAGTATTAGCCCCTTTCCGAGTTAAGGCCACAATGGGAGATGCAATGGATGAGAAGTCTTGAATGAAGCGTCTATAGTAATTGGCAAAACCTAAAAAACGCTGGATGGCACGAAGAGTAGTTGGCTGAGGCCAATGTAGTACAGCATTTACTTTGTCTGGATCCATCTTCAGGCCAACTCCGGAAACTATATACCCCAAGAATGGAATCTGGGGTAACTCGAATGAACATTTTTCCAATTTACAGAACAATGAGTTTTTCCGTAGTCTGGAGAGGACCTCTGCCACATGTTGGTGATGAGAAGGCAGGTCCTGTGAGAAGATCAATATGTCGTCCAGGTAGACAACGACACATACATATAATAAGTCCCGAAAGATCTCATTGATGAAACCCTGGAAAACCGCGGGGGCATTACACAGCCCGAAGGGCATTACTAAATATTCGTAATGCCCATCTCTGGTGTTAAACGCGGTCTTCCATTCGTCACCGGAACGGATTCTAATTAAATTGTAGGCACCACGAAGATCCAACTTAGTAAATATCCGAGCTCCCTTGATGCGATCAAATAGCTCAGTGATCAGCGGAATGGGATACCGATTCTTGATAGTAATGGCGTTGAGTCCACGAAAATCTATACAAGGGCGTAATGATCCATCCTTCTTTTTGACGAAGAAGAACCCAGCTCCAGCGGGAGAGGTGGAAGGTCGAATGAACCCACGCTGGAGATTCTCCTGTATGTACTCAGATGTGGCTTGAGTTTCAGGTAACGAGAGAGGATAGACCCGACCCCTGGGAGGAGTCTTGCCAGGTAGAAGGTCGATCGGACAATCCCAAGAACGATGAGGAGGAAGACGTTCAGACTGAGCTTTATCAAACACATCGGCAAATGAAGCATACTGAGGAGGGAGTCCCGGGGAGGACGATGAGATGGAAGATTGCTGTACTTTAAGAGGAATAACTTGAGAGAGACAACGATGGTGACATTCAGACCCCCAAGACGTAACTTGAGGGGTGCGCCAGTCAATCTGGGGAGAGTGACATTGAAGCCATGGAAGGCCTAAGACAATCGGACTTGTCGTAACTGGAAGAATTAAAAACGAAATTTCTTCATGGTGTAGTACACCAATCTGAAGGGTTACTGGAGACGTACTCTGGGTGATGAGACCATTGATGAGACGTGATCCATCTATAGCCGTCACAGTAATGGGTGTTTTTAAAATGATCACTGGTAGGGACCATTGATTCACTAGTGATTTAGAAATGAAATTTCCTGCTGCTCCGGAATCAATCAATGCCTGTGACTCAAAGGATTTGGTAGCAAAGGAAATCGTAACATCGAAAGCGCAGACTTTAGATTTCATAGACAATGGAGAGGACTCCAGGGACCCTAACTTCACCTCTCCAGAACTAGTTAGGGCCTGGCATTTCCCGATTTCTTAGGGCAAGAACTGAGCATATGTGTGGACTGAGCACAATAGATACAGAGTCTATTCTTTACTCTTCGTTTCCTCTCTTCTAAAGATAATTTGGAACGTCCTATCTCCATGGGAATCACAGAAGGTGAAACTGGACGAAATTGAGGGTTTAAACGAAGAGGTGCTTTAGCAGAAGTTGTTTTCTCAGATTCTCTTTCACGAAATCTCATGTCTACACGATGGCAAAGAGAGATCAAATCTTCTAGTGACGAAGGAAGCTCTTGGGTAGTCAGTGCATCTTTAATTTTATCGGAGAGCCCCTGCCAGAAGGCGGCAACTAATGCTTCAGTATTCCACTGAAGTTCAGAGGCTAAGATCCTAAATTGAATGACATACTGTCCTACTGTATGGGAGCCTTGTCGCAAACGAAGAATGCTGGAAGCAGCGGAGGTCACACGACCTGGTTCATCGAACACACTTCGGAACGTGGAAATGAATTTGGCACTATCTTGTAGAATTGGATCGTTTCTTTCCCACAGAGGGGAGGCCCAAGCCAGGGCTTGTCCAGAAAACAATGAGATAAGATAGGCCACTCTGGAACGATGGGTAGAAAAATTTTGAGGTTGGAGTTCAAAATGGACTGAACATTGGTTAAGGAAACCTCTACAAGTTTTGGGGTCCCCGTCATATTTTGACGGAGTAGGCAGGTGAAGCGTAGGAGCTGTAGACACCTGGGATGGCACTGGGGAAACGGAGGAAAGCACAGGAGCTTCAATACTAGCTGTAACAGTCTGTCCAGATGTTCCTTGGGAGGTTAACGATTGGTAACATTGAAGTAACAGCTGTTGGCGAGCATCCTGTTGCTCCACACGGCTGACCAGATGCTGCAGCATCTCCTTAGCGGTAGGTTCCGTATCTGGGTCTGTCATGGCCTGATCTTACTGTCACGGGCACTAGGAGTCTTTACCCAGGGATCACCAGGTGATAGGCTTACCAGAGCAGTATAGGTGGTAATATGGTACTCTGGTAGCAGGGTGATCACGGAACAGGAAATAGCAGATGATGAGATGCTCAGGAAAGTCTATGACTAGCAGCACTGGCAATATGGAGGTAGTAATACACGAGGAACTGTATGGACAAAGGACACGTGAAGGTAGTCAGTGGTCTGCGGTAGCAAGTTGTACCACTGCTATAGTGAGGAGGAATGTCCAACAGAAACGAGGAGGTGATGAGAGTCAGCGGTCTGCGGATAGCAAGTAGTACCGCTGTCTGAGTGAAGGAATGGAATCCAAGTGGAGGTATCCGAGGAGTCAGTGGTCTGCGTTAGCAAGTTGTACCACTGCTAGGTGAGAGGATACTGGAACAGGTGAAACTGTAAACAGGAGTCAGTGGTCTGCCACTAGCAAGTTGTACCACTGAATATATATGTGAGGAGGTGCACGGGGAGAGACTGCAACACAATATATACACGGGCACCTTGACTTTGATCCACAGTAATATGCACAATATAAATGTATAAATGACTGAACAACACTGCCAATATAGAAAGTCTCTTGAAGTAATCCAGCATGAGATAACACAGTCAATGATGGCAGTAGAGTCAGCAGATAGTACACTCCAGAGGAGAACCAACACAGTCCAGCAAGGTATGCAATACACAGCACAGTCAATGGGAAGTATGCATACCGTGGTTCAGGAGAAGGCAGTCAGACAGGAGTGCAGAGATACCTGAAGGGCAGGAGGCCAGCAGGATACAAGTCCCTGGATGGGTGAAGCGGGGGTCTAGCAGGTGCAGCGCACAGGTAGGTAGACCAGCAGGGAGCACAGGAAGGCGTGGAGAGCGGATCAGCAGTAGATGGATGAGTAGCGCTGAGAAGTAACAGCAGCGGGTCTCTGCGGGAACACGGAGGTAACCAATAGCAACCAGCAGGTGCAGTAACGATGGGACCCCGGAGCAGAGTTGAACTGGAACAGATGATCACGGAGAGTAGCGGGTAGCAATAGTGGCAGCAGACTCAAGGAAACACGGAAGAGTTGACAAGGACTGAAGACTGAAGCGCACAGAGGCAGCGGATAGGAATCAGCTAGCAGTCACGATGATGAAACACAGACGAGTTGCAGGTTGAAGACTGTAGTGCACGGAGGCAGCGGATAGGAATCAGCCAAACAGTCACGATGATGAAACACAGACGAGTTGCAGGTTGAAGCCTGTAGTGCACGGAGGCAGCGGATAGGAATCAGCTGGCAGTCACAATCATGAACAGGTGAGTGGATGTGGTTGAAGCCTGTAGTGCACGGAGGCAGCGGATAGGCATCAGCTAACAGTCCCAATGATAAATGGTAGAGTTGAAGTGATTAGAAGACTGTAGTGCACGGAGGCAGCGGATAGGAATCAGCTCACAGTCACGATGATACAGTAGATGGTAGAAGTGGTATGGGGACCACAGTAGTAGAAGTGGTTTGGAAACCACAGAGGTAGAAGTGGTTTGGAAACCACAGGAATCAGCAGGGCTGAATAAACAAGGAAACACAGGAACACCTTCAGAGACTCATGGGGAATGAGACTCCAAGATCAGGCAACGTGGTGTTGACCACAGGTGCTTAATATAGGGAGGTTGCCTGATCTGCCAATTAAGTTAAAGGAACATACACTGAAGGTTTGGAAAGGGCTGCGCATGCGCAGTCCCTCAGGATAGAGGACGTCCACGGTTCCTAATAGTCCGGGAAGAAGCACTCACAGTCCGGTGAGTGACAGTTGTATTGATTTCTTGGGGAGATGCATTATTACTATAGTTTCCTTATGGGGCCTGTATATGTCATTGACACATTGTATATGGCTTGTTCCAGTGATTACATATTTATACAGAGGTTTTCAAAAACATCTATTATGAGAAGCATTGCTTTTATCTGTTTTTTGTCTATTTTGTATCTATTATGTTTAAGGAATATAGTCTGAACTTAGAGCGACCCAAAACATGGTCCTTTCTAAAAAAATGAATTTCAGGTTTTTAGGATCTGCGGACTGGGCAATAAACAAAAGAGTTGACTGTCCTGTGCAACATCATGAACAATCAAGGCCAGGTGACAGAAAGCAGGCTGACCTCAAAATATATTAACCCCTTGTTTTTTTTCTACCCAGTGATTTGCTGCGAACCATATTGCCTAAACTAATTTAAGATTATAGGATTGATCATGCCCACATTAATCTATTATTTTTCTAATTATCTAGATTAAGCTATAATCATGACATCATCCCCGAAAATAATTTCATGCCCAGCAAGGCATTGAAGGAGAGGAGTGAAGAACACGCCAGAGCTAAGTGATGGTAGAGTTACGTTAGTTAATTGACGAAAGGAGAATATAGACAGATTAGACAGCTGAAATGCCGTGGAAATGTTGTTTTTGGGATAAAGGTCATTGTCATGGCAAAGAGGGACTTTGAAATTAATTGCCGTTCAACTGATCACTCTTCATGACACTCTGCAGTATATGCAAATTGCCACCATAAAAACTGAGGCAGCAGACTTATATTCGTGTCATTCTCAACATTTTTGGTCATGACTGTAATATCTTTACTACAGTATATTTGCCAGATTCATATTTTGCTCATTGGCTGGTGATCGTTTTATTTTCACTTTATTTTTCTCAGTAACTTTCTGCACAAATACTCTGACTCTATTCATATATGTATTTTTATAGCAACGTTTATAATTAAGATATGTACGCTGGTTGTTTGTCCTAGATTAAATATCATGGTTTGGGC
Organism: Mixophyes fleayi; assembly: GCF_038048845.1. Classification (NCBI taxonomy): domain Eukaryota; kingdom Metazoa; phylum Chordata; class Amphibia; order Anura; family Limnodynastidae; genus Mixophyes; species Mixophyes fleayi. The sequence continues at coordinate 272,687,830 of NC_134406.1, forward strand.
AGCACGGTGGCTCAGTGGTTAGCACTTCTGCCTCACAGCACTGGGGTAATGAGTTAAATTCCCGACCAGGCCTTATCTGTGTGGAGTTTGTATGTTCTCCCTGTGTTTGCGTGGGTTTCCTCCGGGTGCTCCGGTTTCCTCCCACACTCCAAAAACATACTAGTAGGTTAATTGGCTGCTTTCAAAAATTGACCCTAGTGTCTGTGTGTGTATGTTAAGGAATTTAGACTGTAAGCCCCAATGGGGCAGGGACTGATGTGAATGAGTTCTCTGTACAGCGCTGCGGAATCAGTGGCGCTATATAAATAAATGGTGATGATGGTGATGGTGGACGAATTCCCTGTGGATCGGTCAACAGACAATTTAAGATATTGGGCCAATAGTTTTTATTTCTCTTAGTGATATAAACAAACAAGAGATTTAAAATGAAGTATCAAAAATTCTTGCAAAATGCCGTCTAATCGTACTAGTGTCAGATACTGCCCCAATGGGTGTAATTGACAGTTACACTCACTCTTCTTTAGTAAGCTCTGCATAGAACACACATAATAAGAGAATAGAGATTGATACTTCTCATCTCACAAGACAGAAGTGGTACTGTGCATTTCCTATTATGTCCTGGGACCTAAGGACAAGAAATCCAGGGTCCAAAGTTTTAAACCATCGACTGATTTTGCAAATCAGTTACAAATAAATAGATTTCCTGTGCTAGTTTTAATTTGCCAATTAGCAGGAAGAAAGGTGTGACAGTCAATTACTGTATTAGTATATGATAAGAGATGGGTTTCCTACAGTTGAACACATTTTCGGAAAGAAGAAAGGAAACCTCTCAGTTACTGCGATCCGACTGACGTGCTCTGGTTACGTCTCCTGAGCTGTAATTCCTACCATGTGTTTCTCATGAATTGTTATTTATGTTCCATGCAAAAATGTGAGGAAACTCTGTATATATAATACGGAAAATATCATAAACATACACGTTATATCAAGTCTGTCTTGAATACTTTCACATGTTTAAGTTCTTTTTTCTACCTAACGCAAAAATTCCCCCCTGCAGTCCCTACTTTGTTGTACAGTTGTATAGTTAAACATTTTAATATTACAAGTTCTTCCTGTGCACATTTATTGGTATGTGCAGCACATGACCTGAGATAGTTAGTTCGGATTTCACGTCAGGATAGAACACTCGCGATGACATGATTGATAAAAGCTCACTTTTATACCTTCAAGTTGTGGATTCTGAATTTATTTTGTGAGAATGATTTATTAAGACTTATTTTGACATTATAGGAAACAGAGGTTCCTTGTCCCTGGTATTAACAATGTAACAGTGAGACCTACCTGCCAGGAGAACTGGCTTGGATAACACCCATAATCCTTTGTCCTGTCTATTGCTTACTGCATTCAGTCACGTCACTTCCACCTGTGTGACCTTGCTAAAATATGTCCCCTCCTTATATAGAATTCCACTAAAGTATTAATCTTCTTCCTCATAATACCTTGTGTTTACTCTAAATGCAGAAAAATACATACCAGGGGTCCAGCGTACCAAGTTCCCTGACGTCTGTGAAAAAGAAGAAGGTGCGTTTCTTTAAATTAATGATGTATGTACAAGTGAAAAAAGCATTTGAAAAAATGCAGCCAGGACAATTAAAACCACTGTGTATGTGAGAACAAAATAAAATATTGTTTGGCGCTATTATTGTGCACATAATTCGACGATTTATGTATATTCTGACACATAGGGTCTGATTCACTAGGGCATGTATCTGCTGATTTTGAGCGAACCGTGCTCAGAACCGGCAGATACGGTCGTCAAAACAGCCTTTCTCCGCGCTCTAGTAAAGGGCACTTACTACAGCCTACGACAATGGGGAGTGATCAGGGCATGTGGCCATAGGCAATGTACAATGTGGGTGTGCCAAGCTCAAGCTCACACAGCCACAACCCTGTCTTTCTGCTGTATCTCTTGCTTCATCTCTGGAGCTAGTCGGGTTTAGCCGGCTCTGTAAAGTGTTAAAAAACAGATTTAAGAAAAAAAAAAAAGCGTGGGATTCCCCCTCCTAATGCTAGTAACCCTAGTGCTGTCAGGCTACATCTGGTTGTGGAAAATTGGGGGAAAAAATACATGGGATCTCCCCAATTTCCTCGAAACCAGCCAGGGTGGATGGCACAATAGCAGGGGGACACGCGGCCCGAGTCATAATGACAAACCAACCCAGGCTGTTCAGCAGGATTCCCTATGGAGTGGGGTCCTCAAAAAAATAGTGCAGGCCCTGTCTCTAGGAAGACCGCATCCTGTGCTGAAAGCACTGGGGCTCTTTCAACACCCCCTGGGGCGGTGGGTGAAGGGTAATAAAGTGTAATGTAAGATTAAGTGAAATACATCATTCTAGTTTGTGGTATATTTTATTTCTGGGGTGACTCATTTTTTTGGACCACTCTGGAATGTTATTTTATTTGGACAGCTACAGGACCTTAGGAATATTATGATTTCTGGTTGTTTACAAGCTTTATTAGAGTAGAAGCTTACAAGATTGGATCCCTTACAGATGAAGCCATCAGATGGTAAGTATATGGGGTTTTATTGTTTTTATTAAATATATGTGGTTTAAACAAGGGTTGTGTGTTTTATTTTAGGGAGTTTATTGTTTTTATTAAAGTACTGTGGTTAAAGAGAGGGTGCTGTGGTTTATTTACATTTTACTTTCTGGGACTACAGGTCACTGGGGGCACTGGGAGTCAGGGCATGCTGGCATTTGTGGTTTTCCAAGTGGCAGTGTGCCCTAGGAGTATGCTGGTGCCTGTAGTACTGCAAATACCAGCGTGCCCAGATTGTTCATTCAGGCCGGGATGGCTGGGACTTGTAGTTCCACAAAGTAAAATCGTGTCTTGCACTTTCTCTTTCTTTTCTTTTACTTTATTACCCTTTACCCACCGTGCCAGGGGTGTGGGAAGAGCCATAGTTATTTCAGCATGGGGCAGGGTCTCCCTAGAGGGGGGGGGGAGTTCCGCACAGTTTTTTGCAGATCCCTAGAGAATCCAGCCCTGTGCTGAACAGCCTGGGGTTGTTTTGTCATTAGGCAGTGAGACCCCCTGCCACATGTCCCCCTGCTATAGTGCCACCCACCCAGGCTGGTTGGCCTAGTGCTGGTTTTGATAAAATCAGGGGGACCTCACAATTTTTTTTTTACTGATTTCGCCAACCAGCTGAATCAATGAGGCACCGGCTACGTGGGAGGAGAGGACACTGCTATTGTTGTAAAGAAACTAGTCCAAAGCATTGGGTTGGACATCCTGCACATACACAAGACTTAGTATAATACACTGCCACTTAATAAGGAGAAATGCCGGTAACAGATCAGACATGGTAAAAGATCTTGAATACGGTGTGTGTGTGTTGGGGGGAGGTTGGGGACAGTTAGGTGGTCAAGACACATCCCTAGCGGTATATTTACTAAGCTGCGGGTTTAAAAAAGTGGAGATGTTGCCTATAACAACCAATCAGATTCTATCTGTCATTTTGTAGAATGCACTAAATAAATGATAACTAGAATCTGATTGGTTACTATAGGCAACATCTCCACTATTTCAAACCCGCAGTTTAGTAAATATACCCCTTAGACTGGGGCCCATCCAGCAGTCAAACCCACTTTAAAAATAACATCCATAAAACTGTGACAACAGGTTGGTAATTGTACCTTTTTTTCTAAAATGTTGTGCAAAACTGGAATTATCCTTTAAAATACTTTCATAAAAGTTGAGAAAAGTGACTATATTTTCATTTTCAGAATTGTAGTGTTATTTCATATACACAATTACGTTATTATTGGATGGTTTCCATCATCAACAGCCTTAAAGCCGGTCTTGTACATCTTAGTCTACGTTTTATCCTAATTGAAGAGAAGAGCAGACCTAACTTCTCCGACTGGTAGATAATCCTGTCTTACTGACCGTCGGAGTTAGAAGACTTGTGTCCTGTATTTCTTTTCATGAAGAGTAAAGCACTTGTAATGCATAAGTCTAATCACTTTCAATGGCCTTAAAATTACCTTGTAACATCTCCCAGCGCAGAACCTCATTAAAATCACAAACAGTAGGACAAGCTTGTCATCCAAATTGGGTGTGACGAGTGTCTCGGCCGTCCATGATGTATAACTGTGCCTAGTTTTGTTTTTTTTCATACGCCACAAGCCAACTTCAGTGTAAACTGTAGCCTTTCTCTGTCTAACAACTTGTTTTATGGCTTTTGGACACCAGCAGCTATGACACACTTGATTCTGGCACGCTGAGATGGCTTCAAATAAACCTCTTACACAGATGAATTAAAATGTGGTCACTGAAATGAAATGCACATAGAAGATGCACAAAAGGGTGTCAACAATTAACTACATGTGCAAAGTGTTTATTGCCAAGCAGACACAGTACCACTGCGATGCACAGTACGGTGGCCAAGTGCCATGAATGTCTTCAGCTTACGGCCATCTCCTACACCCATCTACAGGGGCAAACGCAGGATTCGATGAGGGGGGTTTCCACGCCACGATACCAGTGGGCGTGACCAGCATGTGTAGGGGCGTGGCTACAAACACACATCGGGTCAAACACACAGACGTGTAAATTGTCCCATACACAGACAAGCACAGACTCACATATACACAAACACACACAGGATCAAACACACAGTCATGTAAACTGTCATATAAACAGATAATCACAGACTCACACAAACACAGATATGTAAACTGCCATATACACAGACTCACACAGGATCAAACACACATACATGTAAGCTATCATATACACACACACATTCTTACCTTCTTCTGCTGCCTCCTGTATAACACCCATGCTGGCTGTGTGGGAGGAAGGGGCAGGGCCACAATGCCGGCAGAGAGCTGAGCTCACACAGCAGGGGACTGACTGGGAGACGATCCTCCCAAGCTACAAGCAGGAGAGGGGCCACTGTAATCATACAGCACCCAGGTAGGACAGGGGTTTGTGGGGACTAGGAAACCCCCCCTGGGTGCGCCCCTGATCTACATTTGATTTAAGCAAGTTCAGTGTCAAAGCATTAGCAGTATTTAGCAAATACAATTGGAAACCTGAGATATAACCTGCAGGAGGGCAGGGACGTTTCTGTGGTGAGGTGAGGACAGTAATTAGCCTCAGGTGGCAGAATGGAGGGAGCAGCAGTCTGATCTTTATCTGCTGTGTTGCACCTATCCCCCTGCGCCTCCATCTGACACTTCTGTATAATACACTGATACAGTAAGAGCCAGATAGTGATTACATCACACACTGAGCCCTCCTACTGTATGTGAAATTCAAACTGGCTGGTGGCTGCATGGACAAGATGACCGTATGTTAAAGGAACCTCATGGGTGGCGATATTTCTACTTCTGGGCAGGGCCTGATTATCCAATAGGCTGTCTAGGCTGCAGCTTAGGGAGCAAGACATTTGTTGGGCTGCAAAATTTTGGGGAATGCAAAATTTTGACAGGGAGGGTTAAACTGAAATTCATTTAAAAATATAAGTAAATAGTTGTTCTTCAGATTAAAAAGAAAACACAAGAGAAAATTGTAGTGAGGTTTTAATCCTGCTATATTCCCGTGGTAAAGGCTGAAGACAATGGGTCATCCTTGAGTGGGTGCTTGAGGATAAGTGAGTAGAAGAGACAGGGATGGTAACAGGTGTAGGCACAACAGTGATTCAGTGATTCCAGAGCTTAACTATGTCCATTCTGACAGATCCCTTAGTTAAGTAACAAAATAGTGTGGACCTCTGACCTGATAGTTCATAAATCACCTGATCTGAATTGATCTGTAGAGGCACCTGCGCTCCCTCTTCATGTGTGAGTCCGCACTGACCCATACACCATGGGATGAAACAGGCAGCTGCAGATTTGTACTGTGGACATCGCCAACTAGGTGTCAGGGAGAAAATGCGCCCATCATCATCAACATCATCATCATCATTTATTTATATAGCGCCACTAATTCCGCAGCGCTGTACAGAGAACTCACATCAGTCACTGTCCCATTGGAGTTTACAGTCTATATTCCTTAACATACACACACAGAGACTAAGGTCAATTTAAAAGCAGCCAATTAACCTAACAGCATCTTTTTTGGAGTGTGGGAGGAAACCGGAGCACCCGGAGGAAACCCACGTAAACACAGGGAGATCATACAAACTCCACACAGATAAGGCCATGGTTGGAAATCGAACTCATGACCCCAGTGCTGTGAGGCAGAAGTGCTAACGACCATATCACACATTCATGCCACAGAGGATAGAAAAATTAAATGTATAAAAACATTTGCGAGAACAACAATAGAAAGACAACCTGGTGCAGTATTGCAGATTATCTATTTGTTTGGATTAGTAAGAAATGTTTCCAATCCAATCAAATAGTATAAGATCTGACATGAAAAAGAACAAGGAAAAAGAAGATGAGTTTTATGGAAGAAAGGAAGGCATTTTAATAGTAAAACATCTCTAAATAAATATCACATATTTTTTAGCATCATTCAGGGTTTATTTTACCACATTAATTATATACTGTAATTACGGTTTATAAAAAAGACATTAATACTCAATTACGTACAATATTTGTGGCATGTCACATTTTTTCTTTAACTCATGAAAGTATTTTATGACCTTTAATTACATTACCTGCCTAGCTCAGGGGAATGTATATGTATAAGATAGCTATATGCGATACAACAGTGAAATTTCACACAATTCCAGTTTCACGACCGAATAGGACACTTTACATAGGTGCAAAGCTCCAGAGATACCAACTGTCCAGTATCTGGGACTAGTGTTGTACCTGCTATTACCAACTACCTGTAGATACAAACTAACAAACTGCCTGTAATTACCAACTGTACAGAGCCTGGGACTAATGTGGCACCTGTTGTTACCAACCACCCAGAGCCAGGAACTAGATCTGTACCTGTAATTACCAACTACCAGGAGCTGCTGCTCTTACCAACTGCCCAGAGCCAGGAACTAGATCTGTACCTATAATTACCAACTACCAGGAGCTGCTGCTCTTTCCAACTACCCAGAGCCAGGAACTAGATCTGTACCTGTAATTACCAACTACCAGGAACTGCTGCTCTTACCAACTATCCAGAGCCATGAACTAGATCTGTACCTGTAATTACCAACTACCAGGACTGCTGCTCTTTCCAACTACCCAGAGCCAGGAACTAGATCTGTACCCGTAATTACCAACTACCAGGAACTGCTGCTCTTACCAACTACCCAGAGCCAGGAACTAGATCTGTACCTGTAATTACCAACTACCAGGAACTGCTGCTCTTACCAACTGCCCAGAGCCAGGAACTCGATCTGTACCTGTAATTACCAACTACCAGGAACTGCTGCTCTTACCAACTGCCCAGAGCCAGGAACTAGATCTGTACCTGTAATTACCAACTACCAGGAACTGCTGCTCTTTCCAACTACCCAGAGCCAGGAACTAGATCTGTACCTGTAATTACCAACTACCAGAAACTGCTGCTCTTTCCAACTACCCAGAGCCAGGAACTAGATCTGTACCTGTAATTACCAACTACCAGGAACTGCTGCTCTTACCAATCACCCAGAGCCAGGAACTAGATCTGTACCTGTAATTACCAACTACTAGGAGCTGCTGCTCTTACCAATCACCCAGAGCCAGGAACTAGCACATTACCTGTATCCAGCAACTGTCTGAAGCCAAGAATTAGCACAGTGGCTGTATCCATGAACATGTATCTCCACCAACAGCTACAATTGTTATAACTTATGTATAATGTGTTTTTCCCACCTCATAGATTGTAATCTTGTGTGGGCAGAGTCATCGTTACCTCCTGTATCATGGTATTATATGTTATCTACTTGTATTATGAGCACATCAATATGCAGCGCTGAGCACTACGTTGGCGCATATAATTGTCGCTTTCTGTGGAATGTTATCCATTCATATTTTTGGTAAATTTGCAGATATTAGAATCTGCTGGAGGCTGGTGAACTGTGCAAGTTGTTGCTTTCAATTATCTCACTCACAGTTCAGCAGTTAATTCTGCAGTCGTTTATAATATGTAAATAAACAGGTCTTTTCTACTGATGAGCAATTTTTTTAAACTGTTTTGCGATATACAGTCCTCACTCTGCATTCGGTTATGAAATTTTGCACATATGACACAGACTGCCATTGTCCCACTTCTAGCCATAGACAATACAGTCCTCACAATGGGAATTTACTAATACAGTACATAATGATATATCACTGAATGATGGAAGAAAAACAACACAATGATGCTATGTGGTTATCATCATCATCATCATTTATTTATATAGCGCCACTAATTCTGCAGCGCTGTACAGAGAACTCACTCACATCAGTCCCTGCCCCATTGGAACTTACAGTCTAAAATTCTCTAACATACACACAGACAGACAGACAGACAAACAGAGAGAGAGAGAGAGAGAGAGAGAGACTAGGGTCAATTTGATAGCTAAATAAAAAACATACGGGTCTGAGAGGGAATTCTATATGGTGTATATTAATTGATTGGTTGAATTGATGACTTAAATCATCACTTAGTTATCAATTGACATTCAACCAATCAATTGATATACACCATATAGAATTCCCTCTCAGCGCTGTATGTTTTTTGTTTAGTAATTTTCTCTAGTAAGGGGATTTGACACCACCCCTTATACAGCTGCGATTGGCGATTTCATATAAGGTGTGAAGATACTGTTTTAGCACCAGGTGACATTGCTTTGTTTTGTGTTTCTCAATTTGATAGCAGCCAATTAACCTACTAGTATGTTTTTGGAGTTATGGAGGATGGGATTTCTTTGCACTATATGGATGTCAGTGGTCGCCACATAACCGCATGCTGTAGGTAACCCGTGGTGGATAGACAACCCTGCGTGACCACGGTGCCAGCCTGCCAGGAATGCCCACAACCGTATTCACATAGTCATGAGAGATGCCACAGGAAGCACCAATGCCGGTACGTGTCCAGAGTCATTATATGTGTACCGAAACTGCGACCCTACATAACAAACAACAGCACAAATAAACAAACATAGATACAATATTTTTAACATTATGTTTTGACTTTTGTTCCAATTTCCCTTTCAATAGTAACTATTACACTGACAGCTTGAGATTGGGATGACTCTATGTAAGTTTACACAATGTGCTTGTATTTAATATATTTACTGATGCCTGAACCTTCCTGTTAGATGTCTCCCAATCATACATCACTTGTTCTGCATAGTCCGATATTTGTTTTATGTAAAATAATGTCACAATTATTTAAAAGGGGAACAATCATGAATTTGAAAAACTGATAACACATTTATTACAATAAAATGAAACATTTTTAAAATGTATCTAAAAGTGTAAATCAGTTTGTTGTAAACTTTGAAGCTCAGTGACCCCGGCAACCATTTGTCTATATACAGTAACATCAACAAGAAAAAGAAGAGAAACGAAGGCTGGATACAAGTTTGGTGCACAATATAGTCCTTATTTGAATATATTATTACATGTTTAACATGTAAACCAAAGAAAATGGTTTATTAAAGCACAACTTTTATTATTTAACTGATTAAGACATATACAATGTAATTAAAATGTTCTAGTTTCTCAATCCCTTTATACTTTATGTAATGTATAGATTGAGAGTCTCACACAGCATTTTGCTGCTTTCAATTTATAAATATTTTATTCATAATAAATAAAAGTCATATTTAATAAACCATTGTCCTTGGTTTACATAATAAACACATAATAATATGTTCAAATAAGGGCTGTATTGTGCACCAAACTCAAATCCAGCTTTCTCTTCTCTTCTTTTTCTTGTTGTGACTGGTTGGTATCACCTCTAACCAATTTAATGTAGGGCATTTATTCAAGATACCCTTGAAAATAAAACATTATGGGACAGATTCATTGAAGAAAGTTAAGCCAAAGTAAGCAAGTAAGGCAAAACCATGTTACATCGGAGCGGGAGGTAAATGTAAAATGTGATGGTAAATTTATATTTGACATAGGGCATGTCCTAGATCAACTTTAAATGTCAGTGTACAAATAAGCTATTAAGTATTTGTGTGCTATGTGAAAAAACAGACAGTATTTTCCTTATGTGCAAAATAAAAAATTAATTTGCACCCTTTGAATTGCAACATGGTTTTGTCCAGAAAACATACTCATTTTTTTTGCTTAACTTTCCTTAATAAATCAGGCCCTGTGTTATTACACTAATGAGCAAAATGGTCCTTTTACACTATACTTTTGTGATGTTTTTTTTGTCTCTTTATACATTAACACCAGCAGCTGCTTAGTCAGGTTGCCAAATTGAGTTGTGTTGTGTTGCTGAGCAAAATAGGTTACAGCAAAATCTGAATGTTGTTTCATTTTATATATTGAGCTCTCTTAACCATCATTTTAATGATTTACTGCCTCTTGCAGTATAATTCTGTGATGTCATCTCATGGCATTATGATGTCATCAAAGAGTTTTTGTCCCACTCTAGCTGAGGGTGCAGTGACCAGTCCGCAGTGCACACTCCTGATTAAGCAGTGAGACAGTGAGTGCTAAGAAATTAAATTTCTCATTGGTGAGTGCGTCGCATTGTAAATGTAAGTACCCAATCACCACGCTCTAGTGCTATTTTCTCTTTATTCTGATTGGCTGACAGCTGCTGGGGGGAGGGAACTGCGATTTATTTCTACACCACCATCCTACAGTAATGATGAATAGAACACAGCACCTTATACCCCACATTACAAACCCTGAGTGTATGGACTTTATTTCATCTATAGCTGCTCTTCACATGCGCACAATGTTCCCAGGTCTGGATTTGCATAGTAGCCAATGGTCCCTACTTTTCAGGGACGCTCCCAGGTTTTAAAGATTTTTCCCCAGCAATGTCCCTATTTTTCAGTACTGACCAATTGTTCAGTAAAATTCCTCTTAGTCTGTATACTGAGCGCAATTCTCACTAGCTGTCCTTTTTCTTTGGGCTTTATAATGTAATGTTTATTATAAATGAGCTAGTGAAATGAGATACCTATGTTGAATGGACATGGCATGATGGTAGTTGTAGTTCACCAAGCTCTCCCTAGACAGCGCCAGCCATGACAAGCTCACATACACCTGACCAGCAGCTAAGTTTCTCTATTGGTAGCTATGGAGATGTGGGAGGGATGCAGTAGAATTCTGTGATGTCATCTCATGGCATTATGATGTCATCAGAGTCTTTGTCCCACTGGGCTGTAGCTGAGGTGTAGTGACCATTCTGCAGTGCACTCTCCTGATTAAGCAGCGAGACAGTGAGTGCTAAGAAATGGCTTAAATTTATTATTGGTGAGTGCGTCGCATTGTAAATGTAAGTACCCAATCACCACGCTCTGGTGCTATATTGTCTTTATTCTGATTGGCTGACAGCTGCTGGGGGGAGGGAACTGTAATTTATTTCTACACCTCCATCCTACAGTAATGATGAATAGAACACAGCACCTTATACCCCACATTACAAACCCTGAGTGTATGGACTTTATTTCATCTATAGCTGCTCTTCACATGCGCACAATGTTCCCAGGTCTGGATTTGCATAGTAGCCAATGGTCCCTACTTTTCAGGGACGCTCCCAGGTTTTAAAGATTTTTCCCCAGCAATGTCCCTATTTTTCAGTACTGACCAATTGTTCAGTAAAATTCCTCTTAGTCTGTATACTGAGCGCAATTCTCACTATCTGTCCTTTTTCTCTGGGCTTTATAATGTAATGTTTATTATAAATGAGCTAGTGAAATGAGATACCTATGTTGAATGGACATGGCATGATGGTAGTTGTAGTTCACCAAGCTCTCCCTAGACAGCGCCAGCCATGACAAGCTCACATACACCTGACCAGCAGCTAAGTTTCTCTATTGGTAGCTATGGAGATGTGGGAGGGATGCAGTAGAATTCTGTGATGTCATCTCATGGCATTATGATGTCATCACAGTCTTTGTCCCACTGGGCTGTAGCTGAGGGTGTAGTGACCATTCTGCAGTGCACTCTCCTGATTAAGCAGCGAGACAGTGAGTGCTAAGAAATGGCTTAAATTTATTATTGGTGAGCGCGTCGCATTGTGAAAGTAAGTACCCAATCACCACGCTCTGGTGCTATTTTGTCTTTATTCTGATTGACTGACAGCTGCTGGGGGAGGGAACTGTAATTTATTTCTACACCTCAATTCTACAGTATTTATAAATAATTATAAATATACAGCGCTGAATAGACTACAGCACCTTATACGCCACATTACAAATCAACAACAAAACTGCCCCTGAACTGTAGGACACCGGCAGGGGTGTAGGAAATAGGGGGAAGAGGGGGTATTTGACCCCACATGATTTCTGCTAGGTGGGCAAAAACTTGTGTTTTGCTCCTCCATGAACTTCTATGCAAAAGCCTTCATGCTGCTTTCTGAAGTCATGGGGGTAAATGTATCATACTCCGATTTGTACAAGTCGCCGGAAATCGGCGAGTTGACAGCTAAAATTTAAAACGGCGCTGCCTTGTAAAGGGAAGTTTCTCTGTTAACTCAAGTAACAGAGATGCACCACAATGTGCTTTTATAATAAATCTTTGTTTTAGACATTTTTTCCGAAACAAGTTGTTAATATGAGGCTTTCTGCTGTTTCCTGTGTTTGTTTTAATAGATATTGCCTTAATTACTTATTGAAAAAAGAATAAATATGGACGATGAAGATGAGGTAATCTTTCCTTCATAAACACATCCTTAGATGAAAATAACTGATAGAAAAGGGAAACATGGCTTTGTATTACTGTAAAGATTTACTGGCAACCACGTGAGCTCACAATCACTAAAGTAGTTTATGGGTCATTCCACATCAAATCAACACATGGTTTCAAACTGACCGTTTCATATTGTAATTCAATTTTGTATTATAAATGCTGACATAGGTGTAAAGAAAACCCCCTAAATCTTAGGCTGATATGTGCACTGGTTTTGAAGTTATATTCCTTTAAAGCTGCAATTTTTTAACAAAAAATTTGCTTTAAAAGCTCAAGTAAATGATGTTATTGGTCATGAACGCTACAGGCCTGAGTCATTGAGAAAAGTAAGGCAAAAAAGGAGTAAATGTGCTCAGGGACAAAACCATGTTGCAATACAAGGGGTGCAAATTAGTTAATTATTTTGCACATAAGGAAAATACTGGCTGTTTTTTCATGCAGCACACAAATGCATGATAGTTTTATTTTTACACTGAAATTAAAAGTTAATCTAGGACATGTCCTACCCCAACTATAAATCTGACCCCGCAATTTAAATTTACCTCCCCCTCCAATGCAACATGGTTTTTCCCAGATGCAAAGTTACTCATTTTTTTATGTTTTACTCTCCTTAATGTACAAAGTTAGAGGTGCAAGTCATAAGTGTTATCAGATATGGTTTCACTAGTACAACTCCAAGTATATAATACATTCTGGATACAGAGAAGGTTATGCGTCTCCTGATTAGTATATCCACAGGCTTCTCTTTCTGGGGCTTCTCTTTTTCCTGCGCATCCACCTGTTTATGTGTTACCCTGAGCTATATTATTATATATACAGAAATTCTGCTTTATATGCTGTGTTATACCCCATTCATACTGCACCAAAATCCCGGGTTTTTGCCGGGGCGAGCTCAAACGACCCGGGTCTTGGTGCAGTATGAATGGTACAAGTCAAAAATCCCGGGTCTAAAAACCCGGGTCTTCAACCCGGGATTTATCGAGGGGTAATTCCCGGGTCGGACCCAGGTTGCCTGCACTATAAATGGTGCAACCCGGGTTTTTCAACCCGGGTTGCACAGAAAACAAGCTGATTGGCTGTCTGCCTGTCTCTGGAGGATGATGTCAGCCTAAGATTTGGGGGTTTTCTTTACACCAATGGCAAACTTTATTACACTAAATTGAAATTAAATGAGAGAATGTAAGGTAGATTGTTTTCTAAAATTGTGCTGATTTGATGTGGAATGACCCCTATAGAAGCTCGTAGCATCTGATCTTCCTTACACCATGCATTGCTGTATGACATCATATATAAATACAGAGGTCGCTGATAACCAAAGACACTTCCACCATCTTCTACCCAACAGAAGTCAGCTAAGAGATCACATTCTATTCTCAATAACTGGTTTGCTATGTGTCTTGCTGTGTATATATTGATAGGTCTCCAGTAATTGTGAAATGAATTATCAGAACAGCCGCGTGACCTGAGGTTGCTCCGGCCGTAGTGACACTAATTATTTTGCTCTTCACAGACCTCGTCTATACCTGAAGTTTTACAATTAGCCACTTTGCCGGTTTGTCAGAATTATGTGGTGAGTTTCCAAGATGTTTTTCAGGAGCTCAGTGACACTTTAATTGCTCATTGTGCAGATGTATTAGAAACAATTCTTAGTAACATATCAAAAACTACTGAAAACAAAAATATTTGGGATCTGACAATAGAACGTCCATGGAAAATTGATGTCACACCGACAGCCCGCACAATTGTCAAAAATGTCCTGTCAACATGGCAAGAAATGGCGGAGCATAAATATTGTCGCCTATACGGAGACTCAATGTTTGAAAGTTCGGTGTTTGGAATCCGATCAAATTTTTTTATTCATACAACTAATGGACAAACATTGTTCCAAGTAAAACAACCAGTTGCCATGGAAACTGTGTTAGAGAGTAGAGACGAGATAATGGAAATTGTGCTTCCTCAATTGGTGGAATTCGCCAGCTCAACACAGAAGATTTTTACAGGGATGCAAAGAAGGACAGCATTTGCTGCAATAAGATCTTCAATTATAAATGCATTTCTATCTTTAAAATCGTCCATCAAAAATGGTTTGTCATCTGCAAAAACATTACTTCTAAGGGCTTTTTCTGCAGTAAAGTCATTCGTTTGTCGTAACAGACGTGACAATGGGCAACTTAGTCATATGAAAAATCCATTAAATAATAGTAAAAACATAGAAATGTTCCTTCGGAGAGAAATACAAATACTGGTCTCCAATGTGTATAAACAGGAGCTGAACGTGTATTCTGCCAACCAGGAGTTTGCATTAATGCTCCTGGGCCTTGTCGACAGATATTTGGATCTGGCAATAAGAGAGGAGACGGAGAAGGGAACAGTCATGTCATCTGAGCAAAAGTTCCTCCTCAAAATATTTTTGGAGAATATGTTCAGGAAACCTCTTGAATTACCACCTGCACAGGATAGGACAGTCTATGGAGCAAAGCATAGAGGAGGAAAAACGGAAGGGAAGCCATGTTTATCAGAGACAAGTTCACCAACTGTTATCAACCTTGAAGGCTACAGACAGACCGGACGTTTTATAAAACAGCTAAACTTGGTCCCAGCAGCAATAGAAGGCTTACACTTATTTGGCCCCAACTGTCTTGTCATAAACACATTAAAAGTCAATGGCTCATTATATCATCAAAATGAGTTTGTTCAACTCCTGGAAAACATCAACTACGTATGTGCTGAAACAATAAGTAACATCATTTCAGAAATACGGTTCCCCATCCAGGACCAGCTGTGTGTTACAGAAGCTGGAATTGTCGTCTCACCATCGGACATGAGCTCATTTTCCCACCATCTCGTCGAGTATGTTTTAAAGTTCCTATATGAGGCCTCCTCCTATAGAAACGTAGAAGACTGCCTTTCAAACATCATTGGCAGCATGCAAGCTGAACCTGCACAAAGTACATTAAAGGCTGATATTAAATATGACAATCTATTGACATCTCAGCCCAAAATATGTGTGTCTAACGTACATGGCATTTTTGATGAAATGACCCATACAATCTCAGCAAAAATGGAAGGCTTCATGCTTCTAAAGTCAAAAGCATATCTGAGAGATAGAGAAAGTGTAGATGTTGATCTAGTAGACTCCTTCCCAGGGCTGCTCTCCAAAGTATGGGTACACACTAAAATCCTTGTGACCAAACTATTAATTACAGTTGGGAGAAATTTTTTTAACTTCCAAAATTTTTATAGTGAAAGCGTCTTGCCTTATTCACTAATGATTGAAGATATATTTATCACTCGAGAACTTGTCAGGTCTCTTTTTGACAATATCTGCAGTGACCACCGAAGAAGAAACAGCTTCCTCTGGGAACAGTCAAAGACGGAATCCTCACTTCTGTGTGAGTGTTTATACCCAGATTGCACATTACATCATACACTTGATGATAGTAACATCCAGAGTTATTTTCCAAAAATGAGACCTCAGCTACTGGACAATGTCTACTCTATACTATCTACAGTATTTTCACTTATACTGAAATCAGTAGGGCTAAGGACTCCTAATGGAACCTCTGAAAAATCGAAAAGAACATGCTTTGAGGCTACTTCTCCATGCTGCCCAGAGATTCTGAGTTTTTTACAATCAGAATTCCATTTCATTTGCAAATCGATTGTAGAGGAGTTTCTTAACCATCTGTGTGCTGCAAAACAGTATGCTAAAAAAATCGATAAAACTTTGCTTCAATACAAAAGCTCCAGAACGATGTTAGATAAGATCAGACCAAGAAGCACTAAAACACCCTTTTTTACAGAACTAAGTCGGTCTATCCACACAAGTGTTCATGGAACAATAATGGGGTTTACAACTCTAACCCTTAAGGTTTTGCAGCCAAGAGACAAAAATAGAGTAGAAGACGTTTATTTCCCAAGGTCCTCTGCACAGCAGAACAAGCGCCATCAAACTTCACAAGGACAAGACAAAAGACTGGAGATTTCTGAACCGCAGTCTAATTTATCTGCTCATTCCAAAAGCCTTTGCTGCACCATCTTAGGAGCCATCCAGAACCAACTGGAAAAATCTTCTACTACTATTACATCGTCTTTACCTAAGCCGAATAAGGGAATAGTAACATCGAAACCTGTGCGTCAGATTGTCACCAACACAGATACCATAAGTGGAATTTATGATCAGAAGTATGACAAACAGGAAATTGAAACAACATTAAATGAGAAGATTTTGAAACAAGTTTTTCAAAATGTCCAGGATCCCACCAGATCTGAAATTAGATGTACAGCAGCAAATGTAATGCTTCAATTTTTTAGACAGATATTTATTGATCTGAGTTTAACCCTCCGAGTTAGTCTTCCTGATCGGGTTAGCAAATGTCATCAAGAGTTACTGCGCGACCTCTTTCTTAATTTTAACAAAAAAACAGACACCTCTTTATTCACTGACACTGAACTAAATCTTGTTTTCAATGAGATAATTAACAATCTGTTTGATATTTTGCATTCAGCAGCGCCATCAAATGAGTCTACGTTCATGAAATCAATGTATACAACATTAGGAAACTTTGCCTATAGTAAAATCCTAGATCTTTTCCTAAGAGACACATGGAAATCTCCTGTTATTTCTAGAGATGTGACAGATATTGTGGATATGTCACCCAATGATATAGGATATCATTGTAGAGAGGGAGCAAACAAATTCATTGAAATGGCCCAAGACCACCTGTACAAAAAGATTAATGGCGAAAGTTGCACACCAACTTACCTGCAACTCAGCAATATTGAGATTGCCAATCACATGATGCCCGAGATTATCAATTCGTTAAAATGCACATACCTCTACAAGGGTGAAACGTCCGATATTCTAGTCAACAATCCTGAATGTAACGAAGATATTTACAAAGCTACACAGAGATATGTCCAGAAAGTTGCAAGAATGGCAGTTAGAATCATTAAGAACAACTTTGAAACATTATCAACAGTTAACCTGTCACTTGCAACTTTAAATGTCTGCACAGATGTGTTGGAAAGTTCTGTGTCACAATTTATTAACAACGCAGTGGAAGACTCTGTACACAGAGGCAAAGCTTTTTCATGCCATCCAAATGCTCTAATAAGGAAAATTGTGAAAACTATTGTAGACATGTGTCATGAGGACGGGTTTTATGATCATAAAACGTGATCCCTGAGGACATCCGGGATGCAGGTCATCGTTGACGTTGTGTTCCCGCAGGCTGTTTTTAATCTATTGGCATCGACGATTAAAACGGGGTCCTGAAGCCATCAAAATTCAGCAGGCAGTGATCAGCAAAAGGTCCCAAATCTGACCATAAAATTTCATTGCCCTCTGCTTTCCATCTCAGGCGGTGGTAGTCTCTTGGCCAATGCTGATAAATCCGACGCTGAAGACACCTACAAAAGAAATACAATTTGAGAAGAAAACAACAAGAATATACACAGACTTACCTGATCAGCAACTCTCCAGATATCCGATCCTAGCAGAACACTGACAGGAGCTTCTTCCGAATGCACAGGTGTCCGGCTGTAGTGTCTGACATCAGTGCGCCCTCAAAAATTAATTGAGGGCGCACTGACGTCAGACACTACAGCTGGACATCTGTGCATTCGGAGGAAGCTCCTGTCAGTGTTCTGCTGGGATCGGATATCTGGAGAGTCGCTGATCAGGTAAGTCTGTGTATATTCTCGTCGTTTTCTTCTCAAATCGCTTTTCTTTTGTAGGTGTTTTCAGCGTCGGATTTATCAGAATCGGTGACGCGTACCCAACCCATCTCAGGAAACGTCGCTTTGTAAGAGATTTCTTCTTGAATATCCCCCTATAAGGCAGAAAGACCACCGATCCAGCAGAGAGAGTTTGAGGATTCACGACACTCACACGAGCTAGTGTTGAATCCTCGCAGTGAGGCTTTGAAAGGTGAACAAAAGACAATCCAAATTGCACACTTAGATGGTCACACCCAGCTATATGCTAAAGCCTGTGATTTTACACAATTCGGATCCACATTCTGAGATTACGGCACATGTACTTCTCCATGGATTCCACGTCAATTGGTAGCTATAATATCCTAAAATTATTACAATGACCTAATGCTCTATCAGACCCGGAGGCCTCAGGGCAACAACCCAACCTAACAGACACAAAGACTGCTGAAGGTGAATCAGATCCCATGCGACTCATATTTGATCAGCTGCAGTGGAGGATAACAAAGTATTGGATAATCTCCCAACAGAATATAGAAATTGGGACTGAAGGAGCCATCTCCTCCACTGCTATATTCCTTCTGTAATCTCATTAATTCCCCCCCTAATTCCAATTTGCACACTTAGATGGTCACACCCAGCCATATGTTAAAGCCTGTGATTTTACACATTTCGGATCCACATTCTGAGATTACGGCACATGTACTTCTCCATGGATTTCACGTCAATTGGTAGCTATATTATCCTAAAATTATTACAATGACCTAATGCTCTATCAGACCCGGAGGCCTCAGGACAACAACACAACCTAACAGACACAATAGACTGCTGAAGGTGAATCAGATCCCATGCGACTCCTATTTGATCAGCTGCAGTGGAGGATAACAAAGTATTGGATAATCTCCCAACAGAATATAGAAATTGGGACTGAAGGAGCCATCTCCTCCACTGCTATATTCCTTCTGTAATCTCAATAATTCCCCCCCTAATTCCAATTTGCACACTTAGATGGTCACACCCAGCCATATGTTAAAGCCTGTGATTTTACACATTTCGGATCCACATTCTGAGATTACGGCACATGTACTTCTCCATGGATTCCACGTCAATTGGTAGCTATAATATCCTAAAATTATTACAATGACCTAATGCTCTATCAGACCCGGAGGCCTCAGTACAACAACCCAGCCTAACAGACACATTAGACTGCTGAAGGTGAATCAGATCCCATGCGACTCCTATTTGATCAGCTGCAGTGGAGGATAACAAAGTATTGGATAATCTCCCAACAGAATATAGAAATTGGGACTGAAGGAGCCATCTCCTCCACTGCTATATTCCTTCTGTAATCTCATTAATTCCCCCAATTCTAAATTGCACACTTAGATGTTCACACCCAGCCATATGTTAAAGCCTGTGATTTTACACAATTCGGATCCACATTCTGAAATTGCGGTACATGTGCTTCTCCGTGGATTCAACGTCGATGGATAGTTATAATATCCTAAAATTATTACAATGACCTAATGCTCTATCAGCCCCGGAGGCCTCAGTACAACAACCCAACCTAACAGACACATTAGACTGCTGAAGGTGAATCAGATCCCATGCGACTCCTATTGGATCAGCTGCAGTGGAGGATAAAAAAGTATTGGATAATCACCCTACAGAACATAGAAATTGGGACTGAAGAAGACATCTCCTCCACTGCTATATTCCTTCTGTAATCTCATTAATCCCCCCCCCCTTTCTATTTCTTTGCCTCCCTTCCCTCCATCCATCCTCACCCCTCTTGTTCCCACCTTCCTTTATAAATAGTTCTGTGAGAAGACCAAAGAAAATGGACTCTTACTACTCGGGACTCTTACCACTCGGGACCCTTACCACTCGGGACTCTTACCACTCGGGACTCTTACCACTCTAGTCCATGACAACATGTTTTCAATAAATATGCATTTGTATTCTCACACTTATTTGCTGTGGTTTTTGAATTCTATTAGTGGTAAGCTCTATTTATTTTCTTTGAACAATATGTATCTCACTAGGTTTAGTTTGCAATGTAACCAGTTCTTTTTCTCATTTAAAGCACTGATTTACTGTGTAAAGCAAGCTGATGACCTCACATCATTTTACAAATATTGGGAAAGCAAAAAAAAAATCCAAGCTCTCAGTCCACTCCAGCCCCCTCACAGGAGGAAGCTTTTAGTAAAAGAAAGAGCCCTCGCCCCTCAAACCGAAATAACATCACCCTTGCTGCTGGAAGAAAGAAAGATCATTGATCCTGATACATATGATTGACAGGAAGCTGGAACTACCCCAAGCTTCATTTAACTCTTGACATTGAAAATAGAAGCTGCAGAAATAATCTAGGTTTCATAGGCATACCCAAAAAGATTAAGGGTCAGGATCTATTTATATTTATAAGCCTAAACCTAACATTAGCATTAAATCTTCAAGGGCAATTGGGCACCCCACAAATCAGCGAGGGAAGGGAATGATAACAGACCATGTCCAGTTGTTGCAAAGTTCCTTGACTTTAAGGTCAATGAAAAATGTTAAAGCGTATTGAAAGATGAATTAACTGGTTGTGGATGTCAACAGCATTATCATTTTACCAGGATTAGTCCATCATGCTAACATAGAAATGGAAAGATTTTACCATGATTTCTAAGTATCTGGTAGACTACAACAGTTTTGCTTTGTTATATCCAGCTAAATTGAGGGTTCCCAAAAATGATCACACTTTGAAGACCCATCTGAAGCCACATGCCATTTTCAGACTATCTCTTCAACTCCAGGATCACCAGTCCCACACTTGAGGTCACCAAACAGGAGATAGGGGTTGTTTTTAATATATGTTCACAAAATTGTACTAAGATTTACCCCCTACAGATATTAATGTACATCTGATTTATTAGTGCATTATCTTGTTGTGAGAATCACTCTCCCATACTAAATTAAGGTTCTTGTTACTCAAAAGGTTTCTAGTGACGACCTTTACACTTGTTTGAAAAAATGTGAAAAAAAAATGAAAAAAATATATTCAATTTGACAAGTTAGATTAAGTTGTTGCCCACTTAACATCATCATCATCATCTATTTATATAGCGCCACCAATTCTGCAGCGCTGTACAGAGAGCTCATTCACATCAGTCACTGCCCTATTGGAGCTTACAGTCTAAATTCCCTAACATACACACACAGACAGAGAGAGAGACTAGGGTTAGGTTTGATAGCAGCCAATTAACCTACTAATATGTATTTGGAGTGTGGGAGGAAACTGGAGCACCCGGAGGAAACCCACGCAAATGCAGGGAGAACATACAAACTCCACACAGATAAGGCCATGGTCGGGAATTGAGTGCTGTGAGGCAGAAGTGCTAACCACATAGGCACCGTGCTGCCGACTTATTCTTTTCTTACCCTGGATATCCTGGCACTTTATACTCATATTCACCAGACTGCAGGGGTAGAAGCAATGACATTTTACTTAACCCAGGACATGGGGATTTCAGAGGGGCACCATGACTTTATTCTTGATTCTGTATTGTTCATTCTCATGAAGCATTATTATATACTATGCTATACTTTCAAGGGGATGGCCATGGGGACTAGGTTTGCTGCCAGCTTTGCCAAACTCTATATGAGTACATTTGAAGAAGATTGCATGTGAAGAAGCTTGTATGGTATGAACCTAGTGTTCTGTGGCATTATATAGACAATTTGTTTATCATTTGGAATGGACAATATGACACTGCATTTGATTCTGTTAAACATTTCAGTTATAATTATTATAATTTGAAATTCACTCACCAATTCAGTCACGCCACAGCAAACTTCCTGGATGTCAGATTTTCAATCAAATATTCTAAGATCAAGTTCTCAAAGTTTAATTAACCAATGGATTCAAATTATAATGTCCATTTTTAGAAGTGGACATGATAGACCCTGAATCAATCACATCCCTATTGGGCAATTAGGTAGATGAGGCTTAATTGTACACTGAATATTAACTATGAGAAACAAGGTAAGATTATGCTTATCTATCTTGAATCAAGATGTTACCCTCAAACATAAGTATATATATAACTCCCCCTAAATGACTAGGCTCCACTTTGCTGGGTAAGTAGGAGGGTGTAATGTAAATGTGGTGATGAGGTACTTACTTGAAATGTTGCCTCCACCCCCTGGTTCTTGAACCTTCACTGGGGAAAGTGTTGGATTTCGAACACCAGAGGTTGAGCCAGGAAACCTCCATCCGACCCTGACACCAGCTATGATTCAACTAGAAAATTCACTGACAACTGGATATTAAAAAACTCCCAAAAAACAGGCAGTTATTTGTTTAATAGTAACACCAAAAAATAACAGTAACTGGGGGTGAGCAAAGGAATATAAATATAAATATAAACAAAGGTGGGATAATACAGTACAATACAAATTATGAGTATACAATGCTATGAGTACTTTTAGTTAATAATAAAAAATTTCCACTGCCATTTGAGAGTGGCAACATGTTGTATATTTGACCTGCCAGCAATGGATACCAAAGCTACAAATAGCCGGGACAACAACTTTTAGTAACCTGATACTGCAATGGATCTAAGGTGACCGACTGAGTCCCAGGATCTATTGGAGTTTTTATGGCCAGTAGTGGATAATTAAATACAGAATGGTGAATACATCCAAATTGGTATAAAGCCACTGGCATTGTGGACGTCCTTCTTTACTTACAGTAACTGCCACAGTCTAGGTTAACACTGTAGATGTTCTTGCTAGAGTCTTTAGACTAGCAGAATAGCTTTACTTTTATTCTCTCCTAAGCTGTCACTTGAGGAGTTATTTATCGAATATTTTCTTTCTCTCACACATTTGCTTAAACAGATACTAATATCACAAGACAATCACATGTATCTGTCTTTGATGTTCTGTGCACTCAGTGGCATCTGCAGTCTCCTGATGTTTCTCTGGAAGGTTCACTTCAACCAATCTGGGTAATTGTCTTTTCTTGGATCTCCTCTTCAATCCTCCTCTCCTATTACTTCCTCACCATCCTCTTCTACAGCTCTCTGCCATCATTCTCTCCTCCTCTCCTCTCTAATCCTTCTGTCTCAGTACTTCCTCACCTTCCTCTTATACAGCTCTCTCCCACCATTCCCTCCTCCTCTGCTCTCCAATCCTCCTGTCCCAGCTCTTCCTCACCTTCCTCTTATACAGCTCTCTCCCATCATTCTCTCCTCCTTTGCTTTCCAATCCTCCTGTCCCAGCTCTTCCTCACCTTCCTCTTATACAGCTCTCTCCCAGTGTGCTCTGCTGATACCCTCTCAAATCCTCCTGTTCCAGCTTTTCAAATAGACCTTATTGCAAACAACTTATAAGTGGAAATAAATTGTTTTTTTATAGAAATTCACAATTAAATTAAGGAATAAATTGAGAAGGCCTAGATGAGCAGAGTTTTTACAATTTTGTTTTATAAAACAAAAGCACAGTACAGTTTTCCCTTTTCACATTATGCTTTTATATTTCGCTAATAAACTTTATAAATGGTTCAGAAAATAAGAAAAAGGTTTTAAATGCAATTCATAAAGGTAAAATGTTAAAACAATTTTGTCTGTAATAAAGTGTGCTCCAATCAAAACCTGTCCAAGAATCCATGTTGACCGACTATGACATCTCTGATCCAAGTGGTGACTTCTTAAATAGATACAAATATCTGTTCCAACTGCTGGACAGTTTGTTATTACCACAAACCAACTACCAAATTAATTAGAAGTACATTGTATAGGTGGGGATTGTGCAATCAAACTATTAGCTAATATGGCAAAACTAGCTAAACATAGAAACAATATCATGGCTATCAAACATGAACACTGGAACACACTAATCACAAAATCATATATCAAGAGAAACCCTCAACTTTTCCATTAATGAAATGTTAAAGGAGGAAGTACAGCCAGGGCCCTTTTTCCACATGGGCATTATGGGCATTGGAGGCCCCATAGGCAGAAGAAAGAAAGGAAGAAAAATCTTAGCTCTTCTCGGTGGCGATCTGTCCCCCTCCTCCCCTTCTTCCCTGTAGCTCTTGCACTGAAAGTTGGGCGTAACGTCATCACACCTGACATTTTCTGTGAAGAGCGTACAGAGAGGAGCTCCGACGGGCCAGACAGAAGAAGAGGAAGACAGAAGAGAAGAATTCAGAAGAAAGCAGGCAATAGAAATGGAAGTGAAGGGGGAGAGTGAAGTAGGGGTGACAGAAGGGGGGCAAAAGCTGCATGGAGGGCACAGTGTGAAACAGGTGAGACAGGTGAAGGGGAGCAAAAGCAGCATAATGGAGGGCACAGTGTAAAAGATTATGTAAATTCTTCTTGCTCTTTAACAAGATAACAAAGATGTGGCAAACCTATTACATCTTCTCTTCATTACACACATTTTACTAACTATGCAGTACAATGACTCCTATTCACATAGATGTGGGAATGGTCATCACATGTAGTACAAAATCAATCAATAAATAAAGGGGTCCTTGCAGGTCATCACTTTTATTACTCAGTCTCTTCTCCTTAACTACATGTCCGTATCCTCACCCCTGTAATTAACACAAAGGGTGCAATTTAACTTTCTTTGGGTATTCCCACTGAGTCCTTATCTAACTACTATTACAATACACTGTTTTTCTCCATTCAGGACACTAGCAGTCTCCCTTTCTACTCTCAGATGTCCCCCCGCTGTCTCTCAGGAATTTTTGCCTCTGCTCTAATCTTCTGTATGAATGTCTAGGCCAACAGACTGAGGTGCGTGTTAGACAGAATGGCAGGTAGGGGCTCCGCTTGCTATCTGTATGTCCACATCCAGCCTGACAGGCTCATATACCCTGTTTTATTTTCAGCTCTTCTTTACAGTATTCCTTCTGTGTCACAGCCACTAGGAGTTTTGACCCAGAATTTACCAGATGTAGCTTTACTCACCAGAGGCGCAAAGTCTAACACAGTGGCTGGTCTTCTCCAGGGACTCCCGCAAGGAAGTATGGGTTTTAGCGGCTTCCACTGTGCAGGTCGCGGCCCTCTGCGGAGTATGGTAAATATGCGGATACAGCTATACACAATGAGAACACGGATCCCCTTAAGCTGGATAGGAGGAGGAATGCCAGAAGATATATATAGTCTCTAAGTAGCAGAAACAGTAATGACACAGCGAGTATGATGACCAGTAGTAACTGGAAATGAGAAGTTCCGAAGTGCCGAGCATGCAGGTAAACTTGTAACAGACAGATGCTTGACAACAGACGGAAAGTCTATATGAGCAGCCAATAATACAGAGTAGTGGAGGAGTCAGCGACTTGCAGCTATCTCTACAGATGCACAGTAGAAACTTAGTCCCGATAATAGATAACATACAATGTAGCTTGAAGTGGGCTCCGGCTGACAGGTATTACCACTGGCGTGGAGTAGAGACTTATCCAGATGCAGGTAAGATACGAGGTAGCATGGAGCGGTCTGCGGCTGACAGGTATTACCACTGGCCTGGAGTAGAGACTTGTCCAGGTGCAGGTAAGATACGAGGTAGCATGGGGTGGTCTGCGGCTGACAGGTATTACCACTGGCGTGGAGTAGAGATTTGTCCAGGTGCAGGTAAGATACGAGGTAGCATGGGGTGGTCTGCGGCTGACAGGTATTACCACTGGCGTGGAGTAGAGACTTGTACAGGTCCAGGTAAGATACGAGGTAGCATGGAGCAGTCTGCGGCTGACAGGTATTACCACTGGCGTGGAGTAGAGACTTGTCCAGGTGCAGGTAAGATACAAAGTAGCATGGAGCGGTCTTCGGCTGACAGGTATTACCACTGGCGTGGAGTAGAGACTTGTCCAGGTGCAGGTAAGATACAAAGTAGCATGGAGCGGTCTGCGGCTGACAGGTATTACCACTGGCGTGGAGTAGAGACTTGTCCAGGTGCAGGTAAGATACAAAGTAGCATGGAGCGGTCTGCGGCTGACAGGTATTACCACTGGCGTGGAGGAGAGACTTGTCCAGGTGCAGGTAAGATACAAAGTAGCATGGAGCGGTCTGCGGCTGACAGGTATTACCACTGGCGTGGAGTAGAGACTTGTCCAGGTGCAGGTAAGATACAAAGTAGCATGGAGCGGTCTGCGGCTGACAGGTATTATCACTAGCGTGGAGTAGAGACTTGTCCAGGTGCAGGTAAGATACGAGGTAGCATGGAGCGGTCTGCGGCTGACAGGTACTACCACTGGCGTGGAGTATAGACTTGTCCAGGTGCAGATCAGATACGAGGTAGCATGGAGCGGTCTGCGGCTGACAGGTATTACCACTGGCATGGAGTAGAGACTTGTCCAGGTGCAGGTAAGATACGAGGTAGCATGGAGCGGTCTGCGGCTGACAGGTATTACCACTGGCGTGGAGGAGAGACTTGTCCAGTTGCAGATCAGATACGAGGTAGCATGGAGCGGTCTGCGGCTGACAGGTATTACCACTGGCATGGAGTAGAGACTTGTCCAGGTGCAGGTAAGATACGAGGTAGCATGGAGCGGTCTGCGGCTGACAGGTACTACCACTGGCGTGGAGTATAGACTTGTCCAGGTGCAGATCAGATACGAGGTAGCATGGAGCGGTCTGCGGCTGACAGGTATTACCACTGGCATGGAGTAGAGACTTGTCCAGGTGCAGGTAAGATACGAGGTAGCATGGAGCGGTCTGCGGCTGACAGGTATTACCACTGGCGTGGAGGAGAGACTTGTCCAGGTGCAGGTAAGATACGAGGTAGCATGGAGCGGTCTGCGGCTGACAAGTATTACCACTGGCGTGGAGTAGAGACTTATCCGGGTGCAGGTAGAATACAAAGTAGCGTCCACAGCAAACAAGTACCATAAAGAGGAACAGGGAACTGCTTGGTACCTCAGCAGAATGAGGACCAAGAACAGGCAAAGGTAGTAGGACCGCAGGTGTCTTAAATAGTGAGAAGTAATTAATCATCCAATGAGGAGAGGAACAAGGTTTAAACAGTCTGTAGGTCTGCACATGCGCAGACCCCTGGTCAAGATGGCGAGCGGCGCAAGACAGGCTCCGGCAAGGCAGAGAGAGACCTAGGTCTTGAGCCAGAGGAACTAACAGTCCGGTGAGTGACATTCTGGTTAGGATCTGCTCCCCTCTCAATCACTATCCCCTTAGTCTTTTTTCTCTTTTTTTCTCTTTCACCCTGTCCATTAGAGGTAATTTATCTTACTCCCAACTGACACTCCCCCCTTGGAGTGCTGGGAAATGGCGTTCTTCTTAAGCAGCCTCTGACGATTGTGCGCATGTACGGAGCATGGGGTTCACCGGCACTACGCATGCTTTATTTCCTACTTACATTTGGTGAAAGCTTTGGTCCAGCTTTAAACGAGTCTCACAATCAGTTGTCATAAAAAGATGAGCCAGTAGATGGCAAAATATAAATCTACTTAGAGGGGATCTATTAAAGGTAGATTATGACCAGATCTCCTATATTTTATGATTTCCATGGCCATTTGCAATTCACTTAATTTACTGAAGATACATTGTCATGTAAATCTCAACTTTTTCAAAACTCCAAAAAATATTGCCAAACATCTTATAATGACAGAAATCATCAATTTCTGCATTGTGACCAGGGTAGAACAGAACTAGTCAATTACAGCAAAATTCAAAATCAACAGGCAATCTCCAAAAATAATCTCACTTGTTTCAGACAGTTGAGAATGCCTGAAAACCAGTGAAATGAGTGAGACTTCCCATTCATTTTTAATGGACAATGCATTTCAATGGGTGCGGAAAGCCCACAGAAATGCACTGTTAATTGAAGTGAGTGGGTCAATGTTCCATGGTATAGATAAGTAAATAGTTTAAAAACCAAATAAATAAAAACTTTTTACGAAGTGAAAACAGATTAATTACTATTCTGGAACTACAGAAGTTTTATTTTGCTTTGCCGCCTGCCCCGTATTTTTCAATGGGGTTGGCGGTCAGTACCTGCTAAGCCAATCAAAAGTGATCAGCATGTTAACATTTCTTGTAGTTGGCTAAGCTTTTCCTGTCCGCTTCAAGGGGCAATGCAGTTCAATGGGTTTCTGCTTCAAAGGAATGTAGGGAGGGGGGAATGTTGATTTTGTTCAGTGGAGTAAAATCTCCTAAAATAGGCTGAATTTAAAAGAAAGCTATTTTTAATAGATTATACAGTTTGAGGGAGGAATCAACAATTTATTAATGGCATTCTTGGGCAATTTACCAAGGTACCGTACTTCGCTGTAAATGGGCTCTCTTCTCCCCACTCTTGAGTATCATTAAACTGTCGCCCTAAAAAATAAAATCAGATATTTTATATGGGTTTTATACAAGACAAATTTATGCATGGTTCAACGAATCTATTGGTAGAAAGTTGCTAAATATTTTCTTTCAGTGGGGTCTCACGCTTCTCACCAATGCAGTCAGCCGGTGTGTCCGAAGACCTCTGTGTCCTCTCTCTCTCCATGATGACAAGTAATCTGCCTCTCTCTTACTCCATGGGCAGGTAGGCTGTTCCTGAAAGTTTGCTGCAGACCTGGTTCTGTGGCATTGCCAAATGGACTCTTTCTGCGAAGCCTCTCAAATTTCGGCTCGATAGATGTTTAACATACTGTAAGAATTGTAACCTGCAATTACTCAGCACCTTCTGTAGAGGAAAAGTTGTTTTTCTGGATCTAGAAATTCCCGCCATCATAAACCTCTCGATTGTAACAGTTATAATTTTCTAAAAGATTATCATCACTCTAAATAATACACTATATATCTGGTGATAGCCTGTTGCACAGCTGAAACCACATATTTTTAATTCACTTTTGCATTTGTCTAATGTACATTTTACCAGGTGGATATTTATAAAATGTTCTTTTATAGGAATTTCATAGTGCTATTTATTCGGCAAAGTTTGCCATTTAATACAGTTGCCATTGTGTTCTCTTTCCTATAATCCCTATATCCTCTCCCAGAGCCATCCTGTCATTCCTACTGATAGCAGATGCACAATACAATAGCTTGGGGGTGTGGCCTAGTGGTAAAGGATATGTGTGTGACATAATTAGGGTGCCATGGGAGGGCGGGACCAGGTATGGAAAGGAAATCTTATTTCAGAGCTGGTAACAAGGTATTAGGCTCAACATTCTAAGTTTACTTATAGCCCACGCAGAGATATAAAACTATTTATAACAAAGAGATGAGAGAGAAACATTTAAATCTGTTACATGGAATATTTGCTTCATTACACATTTGTTCTTGAAATGTTGCACGTTTCGTGTTCCCAGGACTACCCCAACCTGTCAAAGTCGAATAATTGGATGAAAGAAAGTATATTGATTAATATTGTTTTACCGTACGATTGCAATCAGTACGCCACGTGTCATGGCGCAATCGCACGATAAATAACGCACGCATACACTCGCACTCACACATTCACTTGTATATAGTTCATACTTATATTAGTTTCAATCCATAGTAGTTTATGAGCACATGTTATTTGGTTTATAGTTAAATATTATAAGGTTATATATACACAATAGTGAGATCGAAGGTTCAGGTCACAGGAAACATATCATGACTGGTATCATTCTAATCCCCTATTTATTCGCAGACGTCAGGTTCATTCGCCGAAAGGATCGCTCCTTGCGTATGCTAGTTATGGATGATAGGGAATAAATTATTAGAATGAAATTGTCTGTGTAATGTAAATAAACCAGTTTAAACTAGTTCTTGGCAGGAATATTATTAATCATCTTCTGGAGTGCTGACCCCCACCCTTGGAGGGGGTTGTTTGAACTGACCTATGGACTGCATTATACTATACCTTCCTGAAGCTTGAACCTATGAAAACTTGCCAAGTCATCTGTATTGTATTTACTGTAACACCAGTATATTATATAGTATATATATTGCTCCCTGGAATCAACTAGTCAGTCACTCTGACCACAGTTTTCAGGACTGAAGGACTATCCAGCTGGATCCAGCAGAGCGCATCACGGCGCAGCGTATGTATCGGCTGTACTTATTTATTGAACTGTTGTACTTTTGCGTTTGCTAAATAAATTGCTTGTGCTTTGGAACCACACAAATCGCATAGACAATAATTATTGTACAACAATGAAATGACTTTAATAAATCCCACCACACAGAAGAATTAACTGACCACCATTGTCCCAGCTCTATTCATAGACTATACTTACTGCAAAATGTGAATTTAGAAAATACCGGGATGGAATGGCCGTACACACACTCTGCAAAACTCGTTGGAAATTTACACCTTTGTGAAAATATCTATTCTGGTGCTAAACTCTTGTAAAATTTCTAAGCTACATTGCATGTCCAGTGTTATTTTATTTATGTTGTTTGCCATCCTGGTTCACCTCTTACCTTGCTGACCGATCCTTCTCTGTCACCACCTCTGGGTCTCTCTCCCCCCCGTCCACCCTTCCTGTCGGGGTCCCTCAGGGCTCTGTTCTCGGACCATTACTCTTCTCTCTATACACCTCTTCCCTGGGTCAACTCATCAGCGCCTTCGGCTTTAACTACCACCTTTACGCTGACGACACTCAACTATACCTCTCCTCTCCTGATCTCTCTCCCTCACTCCTCTCTAGAGTGTCCGCCTGCCTCTCTGCCATCTCCTTCTGGGTGTCCTCCCGATTCCTCAAACTTAACCGCGCCAAAACTGAGCTCATAGTTTTTCCTCCCTCTCATACCTCATCCCCTTCTGACCTCTCCATCACTGTCGACAACTCCTCTATCTCCCCTGTCCCCCAACTTCGCTGCCTTGGTGTCATCCTCGACTCCTCTCTCTCCTTTTGCCCCCACATCCTCTCTCTTGCTAAATCCTGCCGCTTCCAGCTGCGTAACATCGCTC
Organism: Mixophyes fleayi; assembly: GCF_038048845.1. NCBI lineage: Eukaryota > Metazoa > Chordata > Amphibia > Anura > Limnodynastidae > Mixophyes > Mixophyes fleayi. The sequence continues at coordinate 272,719,269 of NC_134406.1, forward strand.
GCATTCGGCCCTTCCTCTCCCAAGATGCCACCAAATGTCTCATCCACTCTCTGATCATCTCCCGCCTAGACTACTGCAACCTCCTCCTCACTGGCCTCCCCCACTCTCATCTTGCTCCCCTTCGATCTGTCCTTAACGCTGCTGCTAGACTTATTTTCCTTTCTCGCCGCACCTCTTCTGTCTCCCCCCTCTATCTAGCCCTTCACTGGCTCCCATTCTCCTTCAGAATCCTCTTTAAACTCCTCACTCTCACATACAAGGCCCTCGCCAACTCCACTGCGCCCTACATCTCCACCCTCCTCTCTATTCACACTCCATCCCGCCCTCTCCGTTCTGCCTCTGATCGTCGCCTCTCTTCCCCCTTATTACCTCCTCCCATGCGCGTATCCAAGACTTCGCCCGCGCTGCCCCCCTCCACTGGAACAAGCTCCCTCCCTCCATCAGAACTTCCCCTAATCTGTCCAGTTTTAAACGGGCTTTAAAAACCCACCTTTTTCTTAAAGCCTTTCAGTCTCCCACTTAACTCCCTACCTTTTCTGCTGCCTCTCCTCCTTCTTTCCCCTTCCCCGCCCCTGTCCTCCTATTCTCCCTCTCTCCCCTTCGTCTCTTTGTCTGTCCACCCTGGGACTAATGTGGCACCTGTTGTTACCAACTACCCAGAGCCAGGAACTAGATCTGTACCTGTAATTACCAACTACCAGGAACTGCTGCTCTTACCAACTGCCCAGAGCCAGGAACTCGATCTGTACCTGTAATTACCAACTACCAGGAACTGCTGCTCTTACCAACTGCCCAGAGCCAGGAACTAGATCTGTACCTGTAATTACCAACTACCAGGAACTGCTGCTCTTTCCAACTACCCAGAGCCAGGAACTAGATCTGTACCTGTAATTACCAACTACCAGGAACTGCTGCTCTTTCCAACTACCCAGAGCCAGGAACTAGATCTGTACCTGTAATTACCAACTACCAGGAACTGTTGCTCTTTCCAACTACCCAGAGCCAGGAACTAGATCTGTACCTGTAATTACCAACTACCAGGAACTGCTGCTCTTACCAATCACCCAGAGCCAGGAACTAGATCTGTACCTGTAATTACCAACTACCAGGAGCTGCTGCTCTTACCAATCACCCAGAGCCAGGAACTAGCACATTACCTGTATCCAGCAACTGTCTGAAGCCAAGAATTAGCACAGTGGCTGTATCCATGAACATGTATCTCCACCAACAGCTACAATTGTTATAACTTATGTATAATGTGTTTTTCCCACCTCATAGATTGTAATCTTGTGTGGGCAGAGTCATCGTTACCTCCTGTATCATGGTATTATATGTTATCTACTTGTATTATGAGCCCATCAATATGCAGCGCTGAGCACTACGTTGGCGCATATAATTGTCGCTTTCTGTGGAATGTTATCCATTCATATTTTTGGTAAATTTGCAGATATTAGAATCTGCTGGAGGCTGGTGAACTGTGCAAGTTGTTGCTTTCAATTATCTCACTCACAGTTCAGCAGTTAATTCTGCAGTCGTTTATAATATGTAAATAAACAGGTCTTTTCTACTGATGAGCAATTTTTTTAAACTGTTTTGCGATATACAGTCCTCACTCTGCATTCGGTCATGAAATTTTGCACATATGACACAGACTGCCATTGTCCCACTTCTAGCCATAGACAATACAGTCCTCACAATGGGAATTTACTAATACAGTACATAATGATATATCACTGAATGATGGAAGAAAAACAACACAATGATGCTATGTGGTTATAATCATCATCATCATTTATTTATATAGCGCCACTAATTCTGCAGCGCTGTACAGAGAACTCACTCACATCAGTCCCTGCCCCATTGGAACTTACAGTCTAAAATTCTCTAACATACACACAGACAGACAGACAGACAGACAGACAAACAGAGAGAGAGAGAGAGACTAGGGTCAATTTGATAGCTAAATAAAAAACATACGGGTCTGAGAGGGAATTCTATATGGTGTATATTAATTGATTGGTTGAATTGATGACTTAAGTCATCACTTAGTTATCAATTGACATTCAACCAATCAATTGATATACACCATATAGAATTCCCTCTCAGCGCTGTATGTTTTTTGTTTAGTAATTTTCTCTAGTAAGGGGATTTGACACCACCCCTTATACAGCTGCGGTTGGCGATTTCATATAAGGTGTGAAGATACTGTTTTAGCACCAGGTGACATTGCTTTGTTTTGTGTTTCTCAATTTGATAGCAGCCAATTAACCTACTAGTATGTTTTTGGAGTTATGGAGGATGGGATTTCTTTGCACTATATGGATGTCAGTGGTCACCACATCACCGCATGCTGTAGGTAACCCGTGGTGGATAGACAACCCTGCGTGACCACGGTGCCAGCCTGCCAGGAATGCCCACAGCCGTATTCACATAGTCATGAGCGATGTCACAGGAAGCACCAATGCCGGTACGTGTCCGGAGTCATTATATGTGTACCGAGATTGCGACCCTACATAACAAACAACAGCACAAATAAACAAACATAGATACATTATTTTTAACATTATGTTTTGACTTTTGTTCCAATTTCCCTTTCAATAGTAATTATTACACTGACAGCTTGAGATTGGGATGACTCTATGTAAGTTTACACAATGTGCTTGTATTTAATATATTTACTGATGCCTGAACCTTCCTGTTAGATGTCTCCCAATCATACATCACTTGTTCTGCATAGTCCGATATTTTTTTTATGTAAAATAATCATGAATTGGAAAAACTGATAACACATTTATTACAATAAAATGAAACATTTTTAAAATGTATCTAAAAGTGTAAATCAGTTTGTTGTAAACTTTGAAGCTCAGTGACCCCGGCAACCATTTGTCTATATACAGTAACATCAACAAGAAAAAGAAGAGAAACGAAGGCTGGATACAAGTTTGGTGCACAATATAGTCCTTATTTGAATATATTATTACATGTTTAACATGTAAACCAAAGAAAATGGTTTATTAAAGCACAACTTTTATTATTTAACTGATTAAGACATATACAATGTAATTAAAATGTTCTAGTTTCTCAATCCCTTTATACTTTATGTAATGTATAGATTGAGAGTCTCACAAAGCATTTTGCTGCTTTCAATTTATAAATATTTTATTCATAATAAATAAAAGTCATATTTAATAAACCATTGTCCTTGGTTTACATAATAAACACATAATAATATGTTCAAATAAGGGCTGTATTGTGCACCAAACTCAAATCCAGCTTTCTCTTCTCTTCTTTTTCTTGTTGTGACTGGTTGGTATCACCTCTAACCAATTTAATGTAGGGCATTTATTCAAGATACCCTTGAAAATAAAACATTATGGGACAGATTCATTGAAGAAAGTTAAGCAAAAGTAAGCAAGTAAGGCAAAACCATGTTACATCGGAGGGGGAGGTAAATGTAAAATGTGATGGTAGATTTATATTTGAGATAGGGCATGTCCTAGATCAACTTTAAATGTCAGTGTACAAATAAGCTATTAAGTATTTGTGTGCTATGTGAAAAAACAGACAGTATTTTCCTTATGTGCAAAATAAAAAATTAATTTGCACCCTTTGAATTGCAACATGGTTTTGTCCAGAAAACATACTCAATTTTTTTGCTTAACTTTCCTTAATGAATCAGGCCCTGTGTTATTACACTAATGAGCAAAATGGTCCTTTTACACTATACTATTGTGATGTTTTTTTTGTCTCTTTATACATTAACACCAGCAGCTGCTTAGTCAGGTTGCCAAATTGAGTTGTGTTGTGTTGCTGAGCAAAATAGGTTACAGCAAAATCTGAATGTTGTTTCATTTTATATATTAAGCTCTCTTAACCATCATTTTAATGATTTACTGCCTCTTGCAGTATAATTCTGTGATGTCATCTCATGGCATTATGATGTCATCAAAGAGTTTTTGTACCACTCTAGCTGAGGGTGCAGTGACCAGTCCGCAGTGCACACTCCTGATTAAGCAGCGAGACAGTGAGTGCTAAGAAATTAAATTTCTCATTGGTGAGACAGTCGCATTGTAAATGTAAGTACCCAATCACCACGCTCTAGTGCTATTTTCTCTTTATTCTGATTGGCTGACAGCTGCTGGGGGGAGGGAACTGCGATTTATTTCTACACCACCATCCTACAGTAATGATGAATAGAACACAGCACCTTATACCCCACATTACAAACCCTGAGTGTATGGACTTTATTTCATCTATAGCTGCTCTTCACATGCGCACAATGTTCCCAGGTCTGGATTTGCATAGTAGCCAATGGTCCCTACTTTTCAGGGACGCTCCCAGGTTTTAAAGATTTTTCCCCAGCAATGTCCCTATTTTTCAGTACTGACCAGTTTTTCAGTAAAATTCCTCTTAGTCTGTATACTGAGCGCAATTCTCACTAGCTGTCCTTTTTCTCTGGGCTTTATAATGTAATGTTTATTATAAATGAGCTAGTGAAATGAGATACCTATGTTGAATGGACATGGCATGATGGTAGTTGTAGTTCACCAAGCTCTCCCTAGACAGCGCCAGCCATGACAAGCTCACATACACCTGACCAGCAGCTAAGTTTCTCTATTGGTAGCTATGGAGATGTGGGAGGGATGCAGTAGAATTCTGTGATGTCATCTCATGGCATTATGATGTCATCAGAGTCTTTGTCCCACTGGGCTGTAGCTGAGGTGTAGTGACCATTCTGCAGTGCACTCTCCTGATTAAGCAGCAAGACAGTGAGTGCTAAGAAATGGCTTAAATTTATTATTGGTGAGTGCGTCGCATTGTAAATGTAAGTACCCAATCACCACGCTCTGGTGCTCTATTGTCTTTATTCTGATTGGCTGACAGCTGCTGGGGGAGGGGACTGTGATTTATTTCTACACCTCCATCCTACAGTAATAATGAATAGAACACAGCACCTTATACCCCACATTACAAACCCTGAGTGTATGGACTTTATTTCATCTATAGCTGCTCTTCACATGCGCACAATGTTCCCAGGTCTGGATTTGCATAGTAGCCAATGGTCCCTACTTTTCAGGGACGCTCCCAGGTTTTAAAGATTTTTCCCCAGCAATGTCCCTATTTTTCAGTACTGACCAGTTGTTCAGTAAAATTCCTCTTAGTCTGTATACTGAGCGCAATTCTCACTAGCTGTCCTTTTTCTCTGGGCTTTATAATGTAATGTTTATTATAAATGAGCTAGTGAAATGAGATACCTATGTTGAATGGACATGGCATGATGGTAGTTGTATTTCACCAAGCTCTCCCTAGACAGCGCCAGCCATGACAAGCTCACATACACCTGACCAGCAGCTAAGTTTCTCTATTGGTAGCTATGGAGATGTGGGAGGGATGCAGTAGAATTCTGTGATGTCATCTCATGGCATTATGATGTCATCAGAGTCTTTGTCCCACTGGGCTGTAGCTGAGGTGTAGTGACCATTCTGCAGTGCACTCTCCTGATTAAGCAGCAAGACAGTGAGTGCTAAGAAATGGCTTAAATTTATTATTGGTGAGCGCGTCGCATTGTGAAAGTAAGTACCCAATCACCACGCTCTGGTGCTATATTGTCTTTATTCTGATTGGCTGACAGCTGCTGGGAGAGGGAACTGTAATTTATTTCTACACCTCAATTCTACAGTATTTATAAATAATTATAAATATACAGCGCTGAATAGACTACAGCACCTTATACGCCACATTACAAATCAACGAAAAAACTGCCACTGAACTGTAGGACACCGGCAGGGGTGTAGGAAATAGGGGGAAGAGGGGGTATTTGACCCCACATGATTTCTGCTAGGTGGGCAAAAACTTGTGTTTTGCTCCTCCATGAACTTCTATGCAAAAGCCTTCATGCTGCTTTCTGAAGTCATGGGGGTAAATGTATCATACTCCGATTTGTACAAGTCGCCGGAAATCGGCGAGTTGACAGCTAAAATATAAAACGGCGCTGCCTTGTAAAGGGAAGTTTCTCTGTTAACTCAAGTAACAGAGATGCACCACAATGTGCTTTTATAATAAATCTTTGTTTTAGACATTTTTTCCGAAACAAGTTGTTAATATGATGCTTTCTGCTGTTTCCTGTGTTTGTTTTAATAGATATTGCCTTAATTACTTATTGAAAAAAGAATAAATATGGACGATGAAGATGAGGTAATCTTTCCTTCATAAACACATCCTTAGATGAAAATAACTGATAGAAAATGGAAACATGGCTTTGTATTACTGTAAAGATTTACTGGCAACCACGTGAGCTCACAATCACTAAAGTAGTTTATGGGTCATTCCACATCAAATCAACACATGGTTTCAAACTGACCGTTTCAAATTGTAATTCAATTTTGTATTATAAATGCTGACATAGGTGTAAAGAAAACCCCCTAAATCTTAGGCTGATATGTGCACTGGTTTTGAAGTTATATTCCTTTAAAGCTGCAATTTTTTAACAAAAAATTTGCTTTAAAAGCTCAAGTAAATGATGTTATTGGTCATGAACGCTACAGGCCTGAGTCATTGAGAAAAGTAAGGCAAAAAAGGAGTAAATGTGCTCAGGGACAAAACCATGTTGCAATACAAGGGGTGCAAATTAGTTAATTATTTTGCACATAAGGAAAATACTGGCTGTTTTTTCATGCAGCACACAAATGCATGATAGTTTTATTTTTACACTGAAATTAAAAGTTAATCTAGGACATGTCCTACCCCAACTATAAATCTGACCCCGCAATTTAAATTTACCTCCCCCTCCAATGCAACATGGTTTTTCCCAGATGCAAAGTTACTAATTTTTTTATGTTTTACTCTCCTTAATGTACAAAGTTAGAGGTGCAAGTCATAAGTGTTATCAGATATGGTTTCACTAGTACAACTCCAAGTATATAATACATTCTGGATACAGAGAAGGTTATGCGTCTCCTGATTAGTATATCCACAGGCTTCTCTTTCTGGGGCTTCTCTTTTTCCTGCGCATCCACCTGTTTATGTGTTATCCTGAGCTATATTATTATATATACAGAAATTCTGCTTTATATGCTGTGTTATACCCCATTCATACTGCACCAAAATCCCGGGTTTTTGCCGGGGCGAGCTCAAACGACCCGGGTCTTGGTGCAGTATGAATGGTACAAGTCAAAAATCCCGGGTCTAAAAACCCGGGTCTTCAACCCGGGATTTATTGAGGGGTAATTCCCGGGTCGGACCCAGGTTGCCTGCACTATAAATGGTGCAACCCGGGTTTTTCAACCCGGGTTGCACAGAAAACAAGCTGATTGGCTGTCTGCCTGTCTCTGGAGGATGATGTCAGCCTAAGATTTGGGGGTTTTCTTTACACCAATGGCAAACTTTATTACACTAAATTGAAATTAAATGAGAGAATGTAAGGTAGATTGTTTTCTAAAATTGTGCTGATTTGATGTGGAATGACCCCTATAGAAGCTCGTAGCATCTGATCTTCCTTACACCATGCATTGCTGTATGACATCATATATAAATACAGAGGTCGCTGATAACCAAAGACACTTCCACCATCTTCTACCCAACAGAAGTCAGCTAAGAGATCACATTCTATTCTCAATAACTGGTTTGCTATGTGTCTTGCTGTGTATATATTGATAGGTCTCCAGTAATTGTGAAATGAATTATCAGAACAGCCGCGTGACCTGAGGTTGCTCCGGCCGTAGTGACACTAATTATTTTGCTCTTCACAGACCTCGTCTATACCTGAAGTTTTACAATTAGCCACTTTGCCGGTTTGTCAGAATTATGTGGTGAGTTTCCAAGATGTTTTTCAGGAGCTCAGTGACACTTTAATTGCTCATTGTGCAGATGTATTAGAAACAATTCTTAGTAACATATCAAAAACTACTGAAAACAAAAATATTTGGGATCTGACAATAGAACGTCCATGGAAAATTGATGTCACACCGACAGCCCGCACAATTGTCAAAAATGTCCTGTCAACATGGCAAGAAATGGCGGAGCATAAATATTGTCGCCTATACGGAGACTCAATGTTTGAAAGTTCGGTGTTTGGAATCCGATCAAATTTTTTTATTCATACAACTAATGGACAAACATTGTTCCAAGTAAAACAACCAGTTGCCATGGAAACTGTGTTAGAGAGCAGAGACGAGATAATGGAAATTGTGCTTCCTCAATTGGTGGAATTCGCCAGCTCAACACAGAAGATTTTTACAGGGATGCAAAGAAGGACAGCATTTGCTGCAATAAGATCTTCAATTATAAATGGATTTCTATCTTTAAAATCGTCCATCAAAAATGGTTTGTCATCTGCAAAAACATTACTTCTAAGGGCTTTTTCTGCAGTAAAGTCATTCGTTTGTCGTAACAGACGTGACAATGGGCAACTTAGTCATATGAAAAATCCATTAAATAATAGTAAAAACATAGAAATGTTCCTTCGGAGAGAAATACAAATACTGGTCTCCAATGTGTATAAACAGGAGCTGAACGTGTATTCTGCCAACCAGGAGTTTGCATTAATGCTCCTGGGCCTTGTCAACAGATATTTGGATTTGGCAATAAGAGAGGAGACGGAGAAGGGAAAAGTCATGTCATCTGAGCAAAAGTTCCTCCTCAAAATATTTTTGGAGAATATGTTCAGGAAACCTCTTGAATTACCACCTGCACAGGATAGGACAGTCTATGGAGCAAAGCATAGAGGAGGAAAAACGGAAGGGAAGCCATGTTTATCAGAGACAAGTTCACCAACTGTTATCAACCTTGAAGGCTACAGACAGACCGGACGTTTTATAAAACAGCTAAACTTGGTCCCAGCAGCAATAGAAGGCTTACACTTATTTGGCCCCAACTGTCTTGTCATAAACACATTAAAAGTCAATGGCTCATTATATCATCAAAATGAGTTTGTTCAACTCCTGGAAAACATCAACTACGTATGTGCTGAAACAATAAGTAACATCATTTCAGAAATACGGTTCCCCATCCAGGACCAGCTGTGTGTTACAGAAGCTGGAATTGTCGTCTCACCATCGGACATGAGCTCATTTTCCCACCATCTCGTCGAGTATGTTTTAAAGTTCCTATATGAGGCCTCCTCCTACAGAAACGTAGAAGACTGCCTTTCAAATATCATTGGCAGCATGCAAGCTGAACCTGCACAAAGTACATTAAAGGCTGATATTAAATATGACAATCTATTGACATCTCAGCCCAAAATATGTGTGTCTAACGTACATGGCATTTTTGATGAAATGACCCATACAATCTCAGCAAAAATGGAAGGCTTCATGCTTCTAAAGTCAAAAGCATATCTGAGAGATAGAGAAAGTGTAGATGTTGATCTAGTAGACTCCTTCCCAGGGCTGCTCTCCAAAGTATGGGTACACACTAAAATCCTTGTGACCAAACTATTAATTACAGTTGGGAGAAATTTTTTTAACTTCCAAAATTTTTATAGTGAAAGCGTCTTGCCTTATTCACTAATGATTGAAGATATATTTATTACTCGAGAACTTATCAGGTCTCTTTTTGACAATATCTGCAGTGACCACCGAAGAAGAAACAGCTTCCTCTGGGAACAGTCAAAGACAGAATCCTCACTTCTGTGTGAGTGTTTATACCCAGATTGCACATTACATCATACACTTGATGATAGAAACATCCAGAGTTATTTTCCAAAAATGAGACCTCAGCTACTGGACAATGTCTACTCTATACTATCTACAGTATTTTCACTTATACTGAAATCAGTAGGGCTAAGGTCTCCTAATGGAACCTCTGAAAAATCGAAAAGAACATGCTTTGAGGCTACTTCTCCATGCTGCCCAGAGATTCTGAGTTTTTTACAATCAGAATTCCATTTCATTTGCAAATCGATTGTAGAGGAGTTTCTTAACCATCTGTGTGCTGCAAAACAGTATGCTAAAAAAATCGATAAAACTTTGCTTCAATACAAAAGCTCCAGAACGATGTTAGATAAGATCAGACCAAGAAGCAGTAAAACACCCTTTTTTACAGAACTAAGTCGGTCTATCCACACAAGTGTTCATGGAACAATAATGGGGTTTGCAACTCTAACCCTTAAGGTTTTGCAGCCAAGAGACAAAAATAGAGTAGAAGACGTTTATTTCCCAAGGTCCTCTGCACAGCAGAACAAGCGCCATCAAACTTCACAAGGACAAGACAAAAGACTGGAGATTTCTGAACCGCAGTCTAATTTATCTGCTCATTCCAAAAGCCTTTGCTGCACCATCTTAGGAGCCATCCAGAACCAACTGGAAAAATCTTCTACTACTATTACATCGTCTTTACCTAAGCCGAATAAGGGAATAGTAACATCGAAACCTGTGCGTCAGATTGTCACCAACACAGATACCATAAGTGGAATTTATGATCAGAAGTATGACAAACAGGAAATTGAAACAACATTAAATGAGAAGATTTTGAAACAAGTTTTTCAAAATGTCCAGGATCCCACCAGATCTGAAATTAGATGTACAGCAGCAAATGTAATGCTTCAATTTTTTAGACAGATATTTATTGATCTGAGTTTAACCCTCCGAGTTAGTCTTCCTGATCGGGTTAGCAAATGTCATCAAGAGTTACTGCGCGACCTCTTTCTTAATTTTAACAAAAAAACAGACACCTCTTTATTCACTGACACTGAACTAAATCTTGTTTTCAATGAGATAATTAACAATCTGTTTGATATTTTGCATTCAGCAGCGCCATCAAATGAGTCTACGTTCATGAAATCAATGTATACAACATTAGGAAACTTTGCCTACAGTAAAATTCTAGATCTTTTCCTAAGAGACACATGGAAATCTCCTGTTATTTCTAGAGATGTGACAGATATTGTGGATATGTCACCCAATGATATAGGATATCATTGTAGAGAGGGAGCAAACAAATTCATTGAAATGGCCCAAGACCAACTGTACAAAAAGATTAATGGCGAAAGTTGTACACCAATTTACCTGCAACTCAGCAATATTGAGATTGCCAATCACATGATGCCCGAGATTATCAATTCGTTAAAATGCACATACCTCTACAAGGGTGAAACGTCCGATATTCTAGTCAACAATCCTGAATGTAACGAAGATATTTACAAAGCTACACAGAGATATGTCCAGAAAGTTGCAAGAATGGCAGTTAGAATCATTAAGAACAACTTTGAAACATTATCAACAGTTAACCTGTCACTTGCAACTTTAAATGTCTGCACAGATGTGTTGGAAAGTTCTGTGTCACAATTTATTAACAACGCAGTGGAAGACTCTGTACACAGAGGCAAAGCTTTTTCATGCCATCCAAATGCTCTAATAAGGAAAATTGTGAAAACTATTGTAGACATGTGTCATGAGGACGGGTTTTATGATCATAAAACGTGATCCCTGAGGACATCCGGGATGCAGGTCATCGTTGACGTTGTGTTCCCGCAGGCTGTTTTTAATCTATTGGCATCGACGATTAAAACGGGGTCCTGAAGCCATCAAAATTCAGCAGGCAGTGATCAGCAAAAGGTCCCAAATCTGACCATAAAATTTCATTGCCCTCTGCTTGCCATCTCAGGCGGTGGTAGTCTCTTGGCCAATGCTGATAAATCCGACGCTGAAGACACCTACAAAAGAAATACAATTTTAGAAGAAAACAACAAGAATATACACAGACTTACCTGATCAGCGACTCTCCAGATATCCGATCCTAGCAGAACACTGACAGGAGCTTCTTCCGAATGCACAGGTGTCCGGCTGTAGTGTCTGACATCAGTGCGCCCTCAAAAATTAATTGAGGGCGCACTGACGTCAGACACTACAGCTGGACATCTGTGCATTCGGAGGAAGCTCCTGTCAGTGTTCTGCTGGGATCGGATATCTGGAGAGTCGCTGATCAGGTAAGTCTGTGTATATTTTCGTCGTTTTCTTCTCAAATCGCTTTTCTTTTGTAGGTGTTTTCAGCGTCGGATTTATCAGAATCGGTGACGCGTACCCAACCCATCTCAGGAAACGTCGCTTTGTAAGAGATTTCTTCTTGAATATCCCCCTATAAGGCAGAAAGACCACCGATCCAGCAGAGAGAGTTTGAGGATTCACGACACTCACACGAGCTAGTGTTGAATCCTCGCAGTGAGGCTTTGAAAGGTGAACAAAAGACAATCCAAATTGCACACTTAGATGGTCACACCCAGCCATATGCTAAAGCCTGTGATTTTACACAATTCGGATCCACATTCTGAGATTACGGCACATGTACTTCTCCATGGATTCCACGTCAATTGGTAGCTATAATATCCTAAAATTATTACAATGACCTAATGCTCTATCAGACCCGGAGGCCTCAGGACAACAACCCAACCTAACAGACACAAAGACTGCTGAAGGTGAATCAGATCCCATGCGACTCCTATTTGATCAGCTGCAGTGAAGGATAACAAAGTATTGGATAATCTCCCAACAGAATCGAGAAATTGGGACTGAAGGAGCCATCTCCTCCACTGCTATATTCCTTCTGTAATCTCATTAATTCCCCCCCTAATTCCAAATTGCACACTTAGATGGTCATACCCAGCCATATGCTAAAGCCTGTGATTTTACACAATTCGGATCCACATTCTGAGATTACGGCACATGTACTTCTCCATGGATTCCACGTCAATTGGTAGCTATAATATCCTAAAATTATTACAATGACCTAATGCTCTATCAGACCCGGAGGCCTCAGGACAACAACCCAACCTAACAGACACAATAGACTGCTGAAGGTGAATCAGATCCCATGCGACTCCTATTTGATTAGCTGCAGTGGAGGATAACAAAGTATTGGATAATCTCCCAACAGAATATAGAAATTGGGACTGAAGGAGCCATCTCCTCCACTGCTATATTCCTTCTGTAATCTCATTAATTCCCCCCCTAATTCCAATTTGCACACTTAGATGGTCACACCCAGCCATATGTTAAAGCCTGTGATTTTACACATTTCGGATCCACATTCTGAGATTACGGCACATGTACTTCTCCATGGATTCCACGTCAATTGGTAGCTATAATATCCTAAATTTATTACAATGACCTAATGCTCTATCAGACCCGGAGGCCTCAGGACAACAACACAACCTAACAGACACAATAGACTGCTGAAGGTGAATCAGATCCCATGCGACTCCTATTTGATCAGCTGCAGTGGAGGATAACAAAGTATTGGATAATCTCCCAACAGAATATAGAAATTGGGACTGAAGGAGCCATCTCCTCCACTGCTATATTCCTTCTGTAATCTCATTAATTCCCCCAATTCTAAATTGCACACTTAGATGTTCACACCCAGCCATATGTTAAAGCCTGTGATTTTACACAATTCGGATCCACATTCTGAAATTGCGGTACATGTGCTTCTCCGTGGATTCAACGTCGATGGATAGTTATAATATCCTAAAATTATTACAATGACCTAATGCTCTATCAGCCCCGGAGGCCTCAGTACAACAACCCAACCTAACAGACACATTAGACTGCTGAAGGTGAATCAGATCCCATTCGACTCCTATTGGATCAGTTGCAGTGGAAGATAACAAAGTATTGGATAATCACCATACAGAACATAGAAATTGGGAATGAAGAAGACATCTCCTCCACTGCTATATTCCTTCTGTAATCTCATTAATTCCCCCCCTAATTCCAATTTGCACACTTAGATGGTCACACCCAGCCATATGTTAAAGCCTGTGATTTTACACAATTCGGATCCACATTCTGAGATTACGGCACATGTACTTCTCCATGGATTCCACGTCAATTGGTAGCTATAATATCCTAAAATTATTACAATGACCTAATGCTCTATCAGACCCGGAGGCCTCAGTACAACAACCCAACCTAACAGACACAATAGACTGCTGAAGGTGAATCAGATCCCATTCGACTCCTATTGGATCAGCTGCAGTGAAGGATAACAAAGTATTGGATAATCACCCTACAGAACATAGAAATTGGGACTGAAGGAGCCATCTCCTCCACTGCTATATTCCTTCTGTAATCTCATTAATTCCCCCCCTAATTCCAAATTGCACACTTAGATGTTCACACCCAGGCATATGTTAAAGCCTGTGATTTTACACAATTCGGATCCACATTCTGAGATTACGGCACATGTACTTCTCCATGGATTCCACGTCAATTGGTAGCTATAATATCCTAAAATTATTACAATGACCTAATGCTCTATCAGACCCGGAGGCCTCAGGACAACAACCCAACCTAACAGACACATTAGACTGCTGAAGGTGAATCAGATCCCCTGCGACTCCTATTTGATCAGCTGCAGTGGAGGATAACAAAGTATTGGATAATCACCCTACAGAACATAGAAATTGGGACTGAAGAAGACATCTCCTCCACTGCTATATTCCATCTGTAATCTCATTAATCCCCCCCCCCTTTCTATTTCTTTGCCTCCCTTCCCTCCATGCATCCTCACCCCTCTTGTTCCCACCTTCCTTTATAAATAGTTCTGTGAGAAGACCAAAGAAAATGGACTCTTACTACTCGGGACTCTTACCACTCGGGACTCTTACCACTCGGGACTCTTACCACTCGGGACTCTTACCACTCTAGTCCATGACAACATGTTTTCAATAAATATGCATTTGTATTCTCACACTTATTTGCTGTGGTTTTTGAATTCTATTAGTGGTAAGCTCTATTTATTTTCTTTGAACAATATGTATCTCACTAGGTTTAGTTTGCAATGTAACCAGTTCTTTTTCTCATGTAAAGCACTGATTTACTGTGTAAAGCAAGCTGATGACCTCACATCATTTTACAAATATTGGGAAAGCAAAAAAAAAATCCAAGCTCTCAGTCCACTCCAGCCCCCTCACAGGAGGAAGCTTTTAGTAAAAGAAAGAGCCCTCGCCCCTCAAACCGAAATAACATCACCCTTGCTGCTGGAAGAAATAAAGATCATTGATCCTGATACATATGATTGACAGGAAGCTGGAACTACCCCAAGCTTCATTTAACTCTTAACATTGAAAATAGAAGCTGCAGAAATAATCTAGGTTTCATAGGCATACCCAAAAAGATTAAGGGTCAGGACCTATTTATATTTATAAGCCTAAACCTAACATTAGCATTAAATCTTCAAGGGCAATTGGGCACCCCACAAATCAGCGAGGGAAGGGAATGATAACAGACCATGTCCAGTTGTTGCAAAGTTCCTTGACTTTAAGGTCAATGAAAAATGTTAAAGCGTATTGAAAGATGAATTAACTGGTTGTAGATGTCAACAGCATTATCATTTTACCAGGATTAGTCCATCATGCTAACATAGAAATGGAAAGATTTTACCATGATTTCTAAGTATCTGGTAGACTACAACAGTTTTGCTTTGTTATATCCAGCTAAATTGAGGGTTCCCAAAAATGATCAGACTTTGAAGACCCATCTGAAGCCACATGCCATTTTCAGACTATCTCTTCAACTCCAGGATCACCAGTCCCACACTTGAGGTCACCAAACAGGAGATAGGGGTTGTTTTTAATATATGTTCACAAAATTGTACTAAGATTTACCCCCTACAGATATTAATGTACATCTGATTTATTAGTGCATTATCTTGTTGTGAGAATCACTCTCCCATACTAAATTAAGGTTCTTGTTACTCAAAAGGTTTCTAGTGACGACCTTTACACTTGTTTGAAAAAATGTGAAAAAAAAATGAAAAAAATATATTCAATTTGACAAGTTAGATTAAGTTGTTGCCCACTTAACATCATCATCATCATCTATTTATATAGCGCCACCAATTCTGCAGCGCTGTACAGAGAGCTCATTCACATCAGTCACTGCCCTATTGGAGCTTACAGTCTAAATTCCCTAACATACACACACAGACAGAGAGAGAGAGACTAGGGTTAGGTTTGATAGCAGCCAATTAACCTACTAATATGTATTTGGAGTGTGGGAGGAAACTGGAGCACCCGGAGGAAACCCACGCAAATGCAGGGAGAACATACAAACTCCACACAGATAAGGCCATGGTCGGGAATTGAGTGCTGTGAGGCAGAAGTGCTAACCACTTAGCCACCGTGCTGCCGACTTATTCTTTTCTTACCCTGGATATCCTGGCACTTTATACTCATATTCACCAGACTGCAGGGGTAGAAGCAATGACATTTTACTTAACCCAGGACATGGGGATTTCAGAGGGGCACCATGAATTTATTCTTGATTCTATATTGTTCATTCTCATGAAGCATTATTATATACTATGCTATACTTTCAAGGGGATGGCCATGGGGACTAGGTTTGCTGCCAGCTTTGCCAAACTCTATATGAGTACATTTGAAGAAGATTGCATGTGAAGAAGCTTGTATGGTATGAACCTAGTGTTCTGTGGCATTATATAGACAATTTGTTTATCATTTGGAATGGACAATATGACACTGCATTTGATTCTGTTAAACATTTCAGTTATAATTATTATAATTTGAAATTCACTCACCAATTCAGTCACGCCACAGCAAACTTCCTGGATGTCAGATTTTCAATCAAATATTCTAAGATCAAGTTCTCAAAGTTTAATTAACCAATGGATTCAAATAATAATGTCCATTTTTAGAAGTGGACATGATAGATCCTGAATCAATCACATCCCTATTGGGCAATTAGGTAGATGAGGCTTAATTGTACACTGAATATTAACTATGAGAAACAAGGTAAGATTATGCTTATCTATCTTGAATCAAGATGTTACCCTCAAACATAAGTATATATATAACTCCCCCTAAACGACTAGGCTCTACTTTGCTGGGTAAGTAGGAGGGTGTAATGTAAATGTGGTGATGAGGTACTTACTTGAAATGTTGCCTCCACCCCCTGGTTCTTGAACCTTCACTGGGGAAAGTGTTGGATTTCGAACACCAGAGGTTGAGCCAGGAAACCTCCATCCGACCCTGACACCAGCTATGATTCAACTAGAAAATTCACTGACAACTGGATATTAAAAAACTCCCAAAAAACAGGCAGTTATTTGTTTAATAGTAACACCAAAAAATAACAGTAACTGGGGGTGAGCAAAGAAATATAAATATAAACAAAGGTGGGATAATACAGTACAATACAAATTATGAGTATACAATGCTATGAGTACTTTTAGTTAATAATAAAAAATTTCCACTGCCATTTGTGAGTGGCAACATGTTGTATATTTGACCTGCCAGCAATGGATACCAAAGCTAGAAATAGCCGGGACAACAACTTTTAGTAACCTGATACTGCAATGGATCTAAGGTGACCGACTGAGTCCCAGGATCTATTGGAGCTTTTATGGCCAGTAGTGGATAATTAAATACAGAATGGTGAATACATCCAAATTGGTATAAAGCCACTGGCATTGTGGACGTCCTTCTTTGCTTACAGTAACTGCCACAGTCTAGGTTAACACTGTAGATGTTCTTGCTAGAGTCTTTAGACTAGCAGAATAGCTTTACTTTTATTCTCTCCTAAGCTGTCACTTGAGGAGTTATTTATCGAATATTTTCTTTCTCTCACACATTTGCTTAAACAGATACTAATATCACAAGACAATCACATGTATCTGTCTTTGATGTTCTGTGCACTCAGTGGCATCTGCAGTCTCCTGATGTTTCTCTGGAAGGTTCACTTACAACCAATCTGGGTAATTGTCTCTTCTTGGATCTCCTCTTCAATCCTCCTCTCCTATTACTTCCTCACCATCCTCTTCTACAGCTCTCTGCCATCATTCTCTCCTCCTCTCCTCTCTAATCCTTCTGTCTCAGTACTTCCTCACCTTCCTCTTATACAGCTCTCTCCCACCATTCCCTCCTCCTCTGCTCTCCAATCCTCCTGTCTCAGTACTTCCTCACCCACCTCTTATACAGCTCTCTCCCATCATTCTCTCCTCCTCTGCTCTCCAATCCTCCTGTCCCAGCTCTTCCTCACCTTCCTCTTATACAGCTCTCTCCCAGTGTGCTCTGCTGATACCTTCTCAAATCCTCCTGTTCCAGCTTTTCAAATAGACCTTATTGCAAACAACTTATAAGTGGAAATAAATTGTTTTTTATAGAAATTTACAATTAAATTAAGGAATAAATTGAGAAGGCCTAGATGAGCAGAGTTTTTACAATTTTGTTTTATAAAACAAAAGCACAGTACAGTTTTCCCTTTTCACATTATGCTTTTATATTTCGCTAATAAACTTTATAAATGGTTCAGAAAATAAGAAAAAGGTTTTAAATGCAATTAATAAAGGTAAAATGTTAAAACAATTTTGTCTGTAATAAAGTGTGCTCCAATCAAAACCTGTCCAAGAATCCATGTTGACCGACTATGACATCTCTGATCCAAGTGGTGACTTCTTAAATAGATACAAATATCTGTTCCAACTGCTGGACAGTTTGTTATTACCACAAACCAACTACCAAATTAATTAGAAGTACATTGTATAGGTGGGGATTGTGCAATCAAACTATTAGCTAATATGGCAAAACTAGCTAAACATAGAAACAATATCATGGCTATCAAACATGAACACTGGAACACACTAATCACAAAATCATATATCAAGAGAAACCCTCAACTTTTCCATTAATGAAATGTTAAAGGAGGAAGTACAGCCAGGGCCCTTTTTCCACATGGGCATTATGGGCATTGGAGGCCCCATAGGCAGAAGAAAGAAAGGAAGAAAAATCTTAGCTCTTCTCGGTGGCGATCTGTCCCCCTCCTCCCCTTCTTCCCTGTAGCTCTTGCACTGAAAGTTGGGCGTAACGTCATCACACCTGACATTTTCTGTGAAGAGCGTACAGAGAGGAGCTCCGACGGGCCAGACAGAAGAAGAGGAAGACAGAAGAGAAGAATTCAGAAGAAAGCAGGCAATAGAAATGGAAGTGAAGGGGGAGAGTGAAGTAGGGGTGACAGAAGGGGAGCAAAAGCAGCATGGAGGGCACAGTGTGAAACAGGTGAGACAGGTGAAGGGGAGCAAAAGCAGCATAATGGAGGGCACAGTGTAAAAGATTATGTAAATTCTTCTTGCTCTTTAACAAGATAACAAAGATGTGGCAAACCTATTACATCTTCTCTTCATTACACACATTTTACTAACTATGCAGTACAATGACTCCTATTCACATAGATGTGGGAATGGTCATCACATGTAGTACAAAATCAATCAATAAATAAAGGGGTCCTTGCAGGTCATCACTTTTATTACTCAGTCTCTTCTCCTTAACTACATGTCCGTATCCTCACCCCTGTAATTAACACAAAGGGTGCAATTTAACTTTCTTTGGGTATTCCCACTGAGTCCTTATCTAACTACTATTACAATACACTGTTTTTCTCCATTCAGGACACTAGCAGTCTCCCTTTCTCCTCTCAGATGTCCCCCCGCTGTCTCTCAGGAATTTTTGCCTCTGCTCTAATCTTCTGTATGAATGTCTAGGCCAACAGACTGAGGTGCGTGTTAGACAGAATGGCAGGTAGGGGCTCCGCTTGCTATCTGTATGTCCACATCCAGCCTGACAGGCTCATATACCCTGTTTTATTTTCAGCTCTTCTTTACAGTATTCCTTCTGTGTCACAGCCACTAGGAGTTTTGACCCAGAATTTACCAGATGTAGCTTTACTCACCAGAGGCGCAAAGTCTAACACAGTGGCTGGTCTTCTCCAGGGACTCCCGCAAGGAAGTATGGGTTTTAGCGGCTTCCACTGTGCAGGTCGCGGCCCTCTGGGGAGTATGGTAAATATGCGGATACAGCTATACACAATGAGAACACGGATCCCCTTAAGCTGGATAGGAGGAGGAATGCCAGAAGATATATATAGTCTCTAAGTAGCAGAAACAGTAATGACACAGCGAGTATGATGACCAGTAGTAACTGGAAATGAGAAGTTCCGAAGTGCCGAGCATGCAGGTAAACTTGTAACAGACAGATGCTTGACAACAGACGGAAAGTCTATATGAGCAGCCAATAATACAGAGTAGTGGAGGAGTCAGCGACTTGCAGCTATCTCTACAGATGCACAATAGAAACATAGTCCCGATAATAGATAACATACAATGTAGCTTGAAGTGGGCTCCGGCTGACAGGTATTACCACTGGCGTGGAGTAGAGACTTATCCAGATGCAGGTAAGATACGAGGTAGCATGGAGCGGACTGCGGCTGACAGGTATTACCACTGGCGTGGAGTAGAGACTTGTCCAGGTGCAGGTAAGATACGAGGTAGCATGGGGTGGTCTGCGGCTGACAGGTATTACCACTGGCGTGGAGTAGAGACTTGTCCAGGTGCAGGTAAGATACGAGGTAGCATGGGGTGGTCTGCGGCTGACAGGTATTACCACTGGCGTGGAGTAGAGACTTGTCCAGGTGCAGGTAAGATACAAAGTAGCATGGAGCGGTCTGCGGCTGACAGGTATTACCACTGGCGTGGAGTAGAGACTTGTCCAGGTGCAGGTAAGATACAAAGTAGCATGGAGCGGTCTGTGGCTGACAGGAATTACCACTGGCGTGGAGTAGAGACTTGTCCAGGTGCAGGTAAGATACAAAGTAGCATGGAGCGGTCTGCGGCTGACAGGTATTACCACTGGCGTGGAGGAGAGACTTGTCCAGGTGCAGGTAAGATACAAAGTAGCATGGAGCGGTCTGCGGCTGACAGGTATTACCACTGGCGTGGAGTAGAGACTTGTCCAGGTGCAGGTAAGATACAAAGTAGCATGGAGCGGTCTGCGGCTGACAGGTATTATCACTAGCGTGGAGTAGAGACTTGTCCAGGTGCAGGTAGAATACAAAGTAGCATGGAGCGGTCTGCGGCTGACAGGTATTACCACTGGCGTGGAGTAGAGACTTATCCAAATGCAGGTAAGATACGAGGTAGCATGGAGCGGTCTGCGGCTGACAGGTATTACCACTGGCGTGGAGGAGAGACTTGTCCAGGTGCAGGTAAGATACAAAGTAGCATGGAGCGGTCTGCGGCTGACAGGTATTACCACTGGCGTGGAGTAGAGACTTGTCCAGGTGCAGGCAAGATACAAAGTAGCATGGAGCGGTCTGCGGCTGACAGGTATTACCACTGGCGTGGAGGAGAGACTTGTCCAGGTGCAGGTAAGATACAAAGTAGCATGGAGCGGTCTGCGGCTGACAGGTATTACCACTGGCGTGGAGTAGAGACTTGTCCAGGTGCAGGTAAGATACAAAGTAGCATGGAGCGGTCTGCGGCTGACAGGTATTATCACTAGCGTGGAGTAGAGACTTGTCCAGGTGCAGGTAAGATACGAGGTAGCATGGAGCGGTCTGCGGCTGACAGGTATTACCACTGGCGTGGAGGAGAGACTTGTCCAGGTGCAGATCAGATACGAGGTAGCATGGAGCGGTCTGCGGCTGACAGGTATTACCACTGGCGTGGAGGAGAGACTTGTCCAGGTGCAGATCAGATACGAGGTAGCATGGAGCGGTCTGCGGCTGACAGGTATTACCACTGGCGTGGAGGAGAGACTTGTCCAGGTGCAGGTAAGATACGAGGTAGCATGGAGCGGTCTGCGGCTGACAGGTATTACCACTGGCGTGGAGTAGAGACTTATCCGGGTGCAGGTAGAATACAAAGTAGCGTCCACAGCAAACAGGTACCATAAAGAGGAACAGGGAACTGCTTGGTACCTCAGCAGAATGAGGACCAAGAACAGGCAAAGGTAGTAGGACCGCAGGTGTCTTAAATAGTGAGAAGTAATTAATCATCCAATGAGGAGAGGAACAAGGTTTAAACAGTCTGTAGGTCTGCACATGCGCAGACCCCTGGTCAAGATGGCGAGCGGCGCAAGACAGGCTCCGGCAAGGCAGAGAGAGACCTAGGTCTTGAGCCAGAGGAACTAACAGTCCGGTGAGTGACATTCTGGTTAGGATCTGCTCCCCTCTCAATCACTATCCCCTTAGTCTTTTTTCTCTTTTTTTCTCTTTCACCCTGTCCATTAGAGGTAATTTATCTTACTCCCAACTGACACTCCCCCCTTGGAGTGCTGGGAAATGGCGTTCTTCTTAAGCAGCCTCTGACGATTGTGCGCATGTACGGAGCATGGGGTTCACCGGCACTACGCATGCTTTATTTCCTACTTACATTTGGTGAAAGCTTTGGTCCAGCTTTAAACGAGTTTCACAATCAGTTCTCATAAAAAGAAGAGCCAGTAGATGGCAAAATATAAATCTACTTAGAGGGGATCTATTAAAGGTAGATTATGACCAGATCTCCTATATTTTATGATTTCCATGGCCATTTGCAATTCACTTAATTTACTGAAGATACATTGTCATGTAAATCTCAACTTTTTCAAAACTCCAAAAAATATTGCCAAACATCTTATAATGACAGAAATCATCAATTTCTGCATTGTGAACAGGGTAGAACAGAACTAGTCAATTACAGCAAAATTCAAAATCAACAGGCAATCTCCAAAAATAATCTCACTTGTTTCAGACAGTTGAGAATGCCTGAAAACCAGTGAAATGAGTGAGACTTCCCATTCATTTTTAATGGACAATGCATTTCAATGGGTGCGGAAAGCCCACAGAAATGCACTGTTAATTGAAGTGAGTGGGTCAATGTTCCATGGTATAGATAAGTAAATAGTTTAAAAACCATATAAATAAAAACTTTTTACGAAGTGAAAACAGATTAATTAGTATTCTGGAACTACAGAAGTTTTATTTTGCTTTGCCGCCTGCCCCGTATTTTTCAATGGGGTTGGCGGTCAGTACCTGCTAAGCCAATCAAAAGTGATCAGCATGTTAACATTTCTTGTAGTTGGCTAAGCTTTTCCTGTCCGCTTCAAGGGGCAATGCAGTTCAATGGGTTTCTGCTTCAAAGGAATGTAGGGAGGGGGGAATGTTGATTTTGTTCAGTGGAGTAAAATCTCCTAAAATAGGCTGAATTTAAAAGAAAGCTATTTTTAATAGATTATAGAGTTTGAGGGAGGAATCAACAATTTATTAATGGCATTCTTGGGCAATTTACCAAGGTACCGTACTTCGCTGTAAATGGGCTCTCTTCTCCCCACTCTTGAGTGTCATTAAACTGTCGCCCTAAAAAATAAAATCAGATATTTTATATGGGTTTTATACAAGACAAATTTATGCATGGTTCAACGAATCTATTGGTAGAAAGTTGCTAAATATTTTCTTTCAGTGGGGTCTCACGCTTCTCACCAATGCAGTCAGCCGGTGTGTCCGAAGACCTCTGTGTCCTCTCTCTCTCCATGATGACAAGTAATCTGCCTCTCTCTTACTCCATGGGCAGGTAGGCTGTTCCTGAAAGTTTGCTGCAGACCTGGTTCTGTGGCAATGCCAAATGGACTCTTTCTGCGAAGCCTCTCAAATTTCGGCTCGATAGATGTTTAACATACTGTAAGAATTGTAACCTGCAATTACTCAGCACCTTCTGTAGAGGAAAAGTTGTTTTTCTGGATCTAGAAATTCCCGCCATCATAAACCTCTCGATTGTAACAGTTATAATTTTCTAACAGATTATCATCACTCTAAATAATACACTATATATCTGGTGATAGCCTGTTGCACAGCTGAAACCACATATTTTTAATTCACTTTTGCATTTGTCTAATGTACATTTTACCAGGTGGATATTTATAAAATGTTCTTTTATAGGAATTTCATAGTGCTATTTATTCGGCAAAGTTTGCCATTTAATACAGTTGCCATTGTCTTCTCTTTCCTATAATCCCTATATCCTCTCCCAGAGCCATCCTGTCATTCCTACTGATAGCAGATGCACAATACAATAGCTTGGGGGTGTGGCCTAGTGGTAAAGGATATGTGTGTGACATAATTAGGGTGCCATGGGAGGGCGGGACCAGGTATGGAAAGGAAATCTTATTTCAGAGCTGGTAACAAGGTATTAGGCTCAACATTCTAAGTTTACTTATAGCCCACGCAGAGATATAAAACTATTTATAACAAAGAGATGAGAGAGAAACATTTAAATCTGTTACATGGAATATTTGCCTCATTACACATTTGTTCTTGAAATGTTGCACGTTTCGTGTTCCCAGGACTACCCCAACCTGTCAAAGTCGAATAATTGGATGAAAGAAAGTATATTGATTAATATTGTTTTACCGTACGATTGCAATCAGTACGCCACGTGTCATGGCGCAATCGCACGATAAATAACGCACGCATACACTCGCACTTACACATTCACTTGTATATAGTTCATACTTATATTAGTTTCAATCCATAGTAGTTTATGAGCACATGTTATTTGGTTTATAGTTAAATATTATAAGGTTATATGTACACATTAGTGAGATCTAAGGTTCAGGTCACAGGAAACATATCATGACTGGTATCATTCTAATCCCCTATTTATTCGCAGACGTCAGGTTCATTCGCCGAAAGGATCGCTCCTTGCGTATGCTAGTTATGGATGATAGGGAATAAATTATTAGAATGAAATTGTCTGTGTAATGTAAATAAACCAGTTTAAACTAGTTCTTGGCAGGAATATTATTAATCATCTTCTGGAGTGCTGACCCCCACCCTTGGAAAGCTGACCCCCACCCTTGGAGGGGGTTGTTTGAACTGACCTATGGACTGCATACTAGACCTTCCTGAAGCTTGAACCTATGAAAACTTGCCAAGTCATCTGTATTGTATTTACTGTAACACCAGTATATTATATAGTATATATATTGCTCCCTGGAATAAACTAGTCAGTCACTCTGACCACAGTTTTCAGGACTGAAGGACTATCCAGCTGGATCCAGCAGAGCGCATCACGGTGCAGCGTATGTATCGGCTGTACTTATTTATTGAACTGTTGTACTTTTGCTTTTGTTAAATAAATTGCTTGTGCTTTGGAACCACACAAATCGCATAGACAATAATTATTGTAAAACAATGAAATGACTTTAATAAATCCCACCACACAGAAGAATTAACTGACCACCATTGTCCCAGCTCTATTCATAGACTATACTTACTGCAAAATGTGAATTTAGAAAATACCGGGATGGAATGGCCGTACACACACTCTGCAAAACTCGTTGGAAATTTACACCTTTGTGAAAATATCTATTCTGGTGCTAAACTCTTGTAAAATTTCTAAGCTACATTGCATGTCCAGTGTTATTTTATTTATGTTGTTTGCCATCCTGGTTCACCTCTTACCTTGCTGACCGATCCTTCTCTGTCACCACCTCTGGGTCTCTCTCCCCCCCGTCCACCCTTCCTGTCGGGATCCCTCAGGGCTCTGTTCTCGGACCATTACTCTTCTCTCTATACACCTCTTCCCTGGGTCAACTCATCAGCGCCTTCGGCTTTAACTACCACCTTTACGCTGACGACACTCAACTATACCTCTCCTCTCCTGATCTCTCTCCCTCCCTCCTCTCTAGAGTGTCCACCTGCCTCTCTGCCATCTCCTCCTGGGTGTCCTCCCGATTCCTCAAACTTAACCGCGCCAAAACTGAGCTCATAGTTTTTCCTCCCTCTCATACCTCCTCCCCTTCTGACCTCTCCATCACTGTCGACAACTCCTCTATCTCCCCTGTCCCCCAACTTCGCTGCCTTGGTGTCATCCTCGACTCCTCTCTCTCCTTTTGCCCCCACATCCTCTCTCTTGCTAAATCCTGCCACTTCCAGCTGCGTAACATCGCTCGCATTCGGCCCTTCCACTCCCAAGATGCCACCAAATGTCTCATCCACTCTCTGATCATCTCCCGCCTAGACTACTGCAACCTCCTCCTCACTGGCCTCCCCCACTCTCATCTTGCTCCCCTTCGATCTGTCCTTAACGCTGCTGCTAGACTTATTTTCCTTTCTCGCCGCACCTCTTCTGTCTCCCCCCTCTATCTAGCCCTTCACTGGCTCCCATTCTCCTTCAGAATCCTCTTTAAACTCCTCACTCTCACATACAAGGCCCTCGCCAACTCCACTGCGCCCTACATCTCCACCCTCCTCTCTATTCACACTCCATCCCGCCCTCTCCGTTCTGCCTCTGATCGTCGCCTCTCTTCCCCCTTATTACCTCCTCCCATGCGCGTATCCAAGACTTCGCCCGCGCTGCCCCCCTCCACTGGAACAAGCTCCCTCCCTCCATCAGAACTTCCCCTAATCTGTCCAGTTTTAAACGGGCTTTAAAAACCCACCTTTTTCTTAAAGCCTTTCAGTCTCCCACTTAACTCCCTACCTTTTCTGCTGCCTCTCCTCCTTCTTTCCCCTTCCCCGCCCCTGTCCCCCTATTCTCCCTCTCTCCCCTTCGTCTCTTTGTCTGTCCACCCTGGGACTAATGTGGCACCTGTTGTTACCAACCACCCAGAGCCAGGAACTAGATCTGTACCCGTAATTACCAACTACCAGGAACTGCTGCTCTTACCAACTACCCAGAGCCAGGAACTAGATCTGTACCTGTAATTACCAACTACCAGGAACTGCTGCTCTTACCAACTGCCCAGAGCCAGGAACTCGATCTGTACCTGTAATTACCAACTACCAGGAACTGCTGCTCTTACCAATCACCCAGAGCCAGGAACTAGCACATTACCTGTATCCAGCAACTGTCTGAAGCCAAGAATTAGCACAGTGGCTGTATCAATGAACATGTATCTCCACCAACAGCTACAATTGTTATAACTTATGTATAATGTGTTTTTCCCACCTCATAGATTGTAATCTTGTGTGGGCAGAGTCATCGTTACCTCCTGTATCATGGTATTATATGTTATCTACTTGTATTATGAGCCCATCAATATGCAGCGCTGAGCACTACGTTGGCGCATATAATTGTCGCTTTCTGTGGAATGTTATCCATTCATATTTTTGGTAAATTTGCAGATATTATAATCTGCTGGAGGCTGGTGAACTGTGCAAGTTGTTGCTTTCAATTATCTCACTCACAGTTCAGCAGTTAATTCTGCAGTCGTTTATAATATGTAAATAAACAGGTCTTTTCTACTGATGAGCAATTTTTTTAAACTGTTTTGCGATATACAGTCCTCACTCTGCATTCGGTCATGAAATTTTGCACATATGACACAGACTGCCATTGTCCCACTTCTAGCCATAGACAATACAGTCCTCACAATGGGAATTTACTAATACAGTACATAATGATATATCACTGAATGATGGAAGAAAAACAACACAATGATGCTATGTGGTTATCATCATCATCATCATTTATTTATATAGCGCCACTAATTCTGCAGCGCTGTACAGAGAACTCACTCACATCAGTCCCTGCCCCATTGGAACTTACAGTCTAAAATTCTCTAACATACACACAGACAGACAGACAGACAGACAAACAGAGAGAGAGAGAGAGAGAGAGACTGGGGTCAATTTGATAGCTAAATAAAAAACATACGGGTCTGAGAGGGAATTCTATATGGTGTATATTAATTGATTGGTTGAATTGATGAATTATGTCATCTCTTAGTTATCAATTGACAGTCAACCAATCAATTGATATACACCATATAGAATTCCCTCTCAGCGCTGTATGTTTTTTGTTTAGTAATTTTCTCTAGTAAGGGGATTTGACACCACCCCTTATACAGCTGCGATTGGCGATTTCATATAAGGTGTGAAGATACTGTTTTAGCACCAGGTGACATTGCTTTGTTTTGTGTTTCTCAATTTGATAGCAGCCAATTAACCTACTAGTATGTTTTTGGAGTTATGGAGGATGGGATTTCTTTGCACTATATGGATGTCAGTGGTCACCACATCACCACATGCTGTAGGTAACCCGTGGTGGATAGACAACCCTGCGTGACCACGGTGCCAGCCTGCCAGGAATGCCCACAGCCGTATTCACATAGTCATGAGCGATGCCACAGGAAGCACCAATGCCGGTACGTGTCCGGAGTCATTATATGTGTACCGAGACTGCGACCCTACATAACAAACAACAGCACAAATAAACAAACATAGATACATTATTTTTAACATTATGTTTTGACTTTTGTTCCAATTTCCCTTTCAATAGTAACTATTACACTGACAGCTTGAGATTGGGATGACTCTATGTAAGTTTACACAATGTGCTTGTATTTAATATATTTACTGATGCCTGAACCTTCCTGTTAGATGTCTCCCAATCATACATCACTTGTTCTGCATAGTCCGATATTTGTTTTATGTAAAATAATCATGAATCTGAAAAACCGATAACACATTTATTACAATAAAATGAAACATTTTTAAATTGTATCTAAAAGTGTAAATCAGTTTGTTGTAAACTTTGAAGCTCAGTGACCCCGGCAACCATTTGTCTATATACAGTAACATCAACAAGAAAAAGAAGAGAAACGAAGGCTGGATACAAGTTTGGTGCACAATATAGTCCTTATTTGAATATATTATTACATGTTTAACATGTAAACCAAAGAAAATGGTTTATTAAAGCACAACTTTTATTATTTAACTGATTAAGACATATACAATGTAATTAAAATGTTCTAGTTTCTCAATCCCTTTATACTTTATGTAATGTATAGATTGAGAGTCTCACACAGCATTTTGCTGCTTTCAATTTATAAATATTTTATTCATAATAAATAAAAGTCATATTTAATAAACCATTGTCCTTGGTTTACATAATAAACACATAATAATATGTTCAAATAAGGGCTGTATTGTGCACCAAACTCAAATCCAGCTTTCTCTTCTCTTCTTTTTCTTGTTGTGACTGGTTGGTATCACCTCTAACCAATTTAATGTAGGGCATTTATTCAAGATACCCTTGAAAATAAAACATTATGGGACAGATTCATTGAAGAAAGTTAAGCAAAAGTAAACAAGTAAGGCAAAACCATGTTACATCGGAGGGGGAGGTAAATGTAAAATGTGATGGTAGATTTATATTTGACATAGGGCATGTCCTAGATCAACTTTAAATGTCAGTGTACAAATAAGCTATTAAGTATTTGTGTGCTATGTGAAAAAACAGACAGTATTTTCCTTATGTGCAAAATAAAAAATTAATTTGCACCCTTTGAATTGCAACATGGTTTTGTCCAGAAAACATACTCGATTTTTTTGCTTAACTTTCCTTAATAAATCAGGCCCTGTGTTATTACACTAATGAGCAAAATGGTCCTTTTACACTATACTATTGTGATGTTTTTTTTGTCTCTTTATACATTAACACCAGCAGCTGCTTAGTCAGGTTGCCAAATTGAGTTGTGTTGTGTTGCTGAGCAAAATAGGTTACAGCAAAATCTGAATGTTGTTTCATTTTATATATTGAGCTCTCTTAACCATCATTTTAATGATTTACTGCCTCTTGCAGTATAATTCTGTGATGTCATCTCATGGCATTATGATGTCATCAAAGAGTTTTTGTCCCACTCTAGCTGAGGGTGCAGTGACCAGTCCGCAGTGCACACTCCTGATTAAGCAGTGAGACAGTGAGTGCTAAGAAATTAAATTTCTCATTGGTGAGTGCGTCGCATTGTAAATGTAAGTACCCAATCACCACGCTCTAGTGCTATTTTCTCTTTATTCTGATTGGCTGACAGCTGCTGGGGGGAGGGAACTGCGATTTATTTCTACACCACCATCCTACAGTAATGATGAATAGAACACAGCACCTTATACCCCACATTACAAACCCTGAGTGTATGGACTTTATTTCATCTATAGCTGCTCTTCACATGCGCACAATGTTCCCAGGTCTGGATTTGCATAGTAGCCAATGGTCCCTACTTTTCAGGGACGCTCCCAGGTTTTAAAGATTTTTCCCCAGCAATGTCCCTATTTTTCAGTACTGACCAGTTGTTCAGTAAAATTCCTCTTAGTCTGTATACTGAGTGCAATTCTCACTAGCTGTCCTTTTTCTCTGGGCTTTATAATGTAATGTTTATTATAAATGAGCTAGTGAAATGAGATACCTATGTTGAATGGACATGGCATGATGGTAGTTGTAGTTCACCAAGCTCTCCCTAGACAGCGCCAGCCATGACAAGCTCACATACACCTGACCAGCAGCTAAGTTTCTCTATTGGTAGCTATGGAGATGTGGGAGGGATGCAGTAGAATTCTGTGATGTCATCTCATGGCATTATGATGTCATCAGAGTCTTTGTCCCACTGGGCTGTAGCTGAGGTGTAGTGACCATTCTGCAGTGCACTCTCCTGATTAAGCAGCAAGACAGTGAGTGCTAAGAAATGGCTTAAATTTATTATTGGTGAGCGCGTCGCATTGTGAAAGTAAGTACCCAATCACCACGCTCTGGTGCTATATTGTCTTTATTCTGATTGACTGACAGCTGCTGGGGGAGGCAACTGTAATTTATTTCTACACCTCAATTCTACAGTATTTATAAATAATTATAAATATACAGCGCTGAATAGACTACAGCACCTTATACGCCACATTACAAATCAACGAAAAAACTGCCACTGAACTGTAGGACACCGGCAGGGGTGTAGGAAATAGGGGGAAGAGGGGGTATTTGACCCCACATGATTTCTGCTAGGTGGGCAAAAACTTGTGTTTTGCTCCTCCATGAACTTCTATGCAAAAGCCGTCATGCTGCTTTCTGAAGTCATGGGGGTAAATGTATCATACTCCGATTTGTACAAGTCGCCGGAAATCGGCGAGTTGACAGCTCAAATTTAAAACGGCGCTGCCTTGTAAAGGGAAGTTTCTCTGTTAACTCAAGTAACAGAGATGCACCACAATGTGCTTTTATAATAAATCTTTGTTTTAGACATTTTTTCCGAAACAAGTTGTTAATATGAGGCTTTCTGCTGTTTCCTGTGTTTGTTTTAATAGATATTGCCTTAATTACTTATTGAAAAAAGAATAAATATGGACGATGAAGATGAGGTAATCTTTCCTTCATAAACACATCCTTAGATGAAAATAACTGATAGAAAATGGAAACATGGCTTTGTATTACTGTAAAGATTTACTGGCAACCACGTGAGCTCACAATCACTAAAGTAGTTTATGGGTCATTCCACATCAAATCAACACATGGTTTCAAACTGACCGTTTCATATTGTAATTCAATTTTGTATTATAAATGCTGACATAGGTGTAAAGAAAACGCCCTAAATCTTAGGCTGATATGTGCACTGGTTTTGAAGTTATATTCCTTTAAAGCTGCAATTTTTTAACAAAAAATTTGCTTTAAAAGCTCAAGTAAATGATGTTATTGGTCATGAACGCTACAGGCCTGAGTCATTGAGAAAAGTAAGGCAAAAAAGGAGTAAATGTGCTCAGGGACAAAACCATGTTGCAATACAAGGGGTGCAAATTAGTTAATTATTTTGCACATAAGGAAAATACTGGCTGTTTTTTAATGCAGCACACAAATGCATGATAGTTTTATTTTTACACTGAAATTAAAAGTTAATCTAGGACATGTCCTACCCCAACTATAAATCTGACCCCGCAATTTAAATTTACCTCCCCCTCCAATGCAACATGGTTTTTCCCAGATGCAAAGTTACTCATTTTTTTATGTTTTACTCTCCTTAATGTACAAAGTTAGAGGTGCAAGTCATAAGTGTTATCAGATATGGTTTCACTAGTACAACTCCAAGTATATAATACATTCTGGATACAGAGAAGGTTATGCGTCTCCTGATTAGTATATCCACAGGCTTCTCTTTCTGGGGCTTCTCTTTTTCCTGCGCATCCACCTGTTTATGTGTTATCCTGAGCTATATTATTATATATACAGAAATTCTGCTTTATATGCTGTGTTATACCCCATTCATACTGCACCAAAATCCCGGGTTTTTGCCGGGGCGAGCTCAAACGACCCGGGTCTTGGTGCAGTATGAATGGTACAAGTCAAAAATCCCGGGTCTAAAAACCCGGGTCTTCAACCCGGGATTTATTGAGGGGTAATTCCCGGGTCGGACCCAGGTTGCCTGCACTATAAATGGTGCAACCCGGGTTTTTCAACCCGGGTTGCACAGAAAACAAGCTGATTGGCTGTCTGCCTGTCTCTGGAGGATGATGTCAGCCTAAGATTTGGGGGTTTTCTTTACACCAATGGCAAACTTTATTACACTAAATTGAAATTAAATGAGAGAATGTAAGGTAGATTGTTTTCTAAAATTGTGCTGATTTGATGTGGAATGACCCCTATAGAAGCTCGTAGCATCTGATCTTCCTTACGCCATGCATTGCTGTATGACATCATATATAAATACAGAGGTCGCTGATAACCAAAGACACTTCCACCATCTTCTACCCATCAGAAGTCAGCTAAGAGATCACATTCTATTCTCAATAACTGGTTTGCTATGTGTCTTGCTGTGTATATATTGATAGGTCTCCAGTAATTGTGAAATGAATTATCAGAACAGCCGCGTGACCTGAGGTTGCTCCGGCCGTAGTGACACTAATTATTTTGCTCTTCACAGACCTCGTCTATACCTGAAGTTTTACAATTAGCCACTTTGCCGGTTTGTCAGAATTATGTGGTGAGTTTCCAAGATGTTTTTCAGGAGCTCAGTGACACTTTAATTTCTCATTGTGCAGATGTATTAGAAACAATTCTTAGTAACATATCAAAAACTACTGAAAACAAAAATATTTGGGATCTGACAATAGAACGTCCATGGAAAATTGATGTCACACCGACAGCCCGCACAATTGTCAAAAATGTCCTGTCAACATGGCAAGAAATGGCGGAGCATAAATATTGTCGCCTATACGGAGACTCAATGTTTGAAAGTTCGGTGTTTGGAATCCGATCAAATTTTTTTATTCATACAACTAATGGACAAACATTGTTCCAAGTAAAACAACCAGTTGCCATGGAAACTGTGTTAGAGAGTAGAGACGAGATAATGGAAATTGTGCTTCCTCAATTGGTGGAATTCGCCAGCTCAACACAGAAGATTTTTACAGGGATGCAAAGAAGGACAGCATTTGCTGCAATAAGATCTTCAATTATAAATGCATTTCTATCTTTAAAATCGTCCATCAAAAATGGTTTGTCATCTGCAAAAACATTACTTCTAAGGGCTTTTTCTGCAGTAAAGTCATTCGTTTGTCGTAACAGACGTGACAATGGGCAACTTAGTCATATGAAAAATCCATTAAATAATAGTAAAAACATAGAAATGTTCCTTCGGAGAGAAATACAAATACTGGTCTCCAATGTGTATAAACAGGAGCTGAACGTGTATTCTGCCAACCAGGAGTTTGCATTAATGCTCCTGGGCCTTGTCGACAGATATTTGGATCTGGCAATAAGAGAGGAGACGGAGAAGGGAACAGTCATGTCATCTGAGCAAAAGTTCCTCCTCAAAATATTTTTGGAGAATATGTTCAGGAAACCTCTTGAATTACCACCTGCACAGGATAGGACAGTCTATGGAGCAAAGCATAGAGGAGGAAAAACGGAAGGGAAGCCATGTTTATCAGAGACAAGTTCACCAACTGTTATTAACCTTGAAGGCTACAGACAGACCGGACGTTTTATAAAACAGCTAAACTTGGTCCCAGCAGCAATAGAAGGCTTACACTTATTTGGCCCCAACTGTCTTGTCATAAACACATTAAAAGTCAATGGCTCATTATATCATCAAAATGAGTTTGTTCAACTCCTGGAAAACATCAACTACGTATGTGCTGAAACAATAAGTAACATCATTTCAGAAATACGGTTCCCCATCCAGGACCAGCTGTGTGTTACAGAAGCTGGAATTGTCGTCTCACCATCGGACATGAGCTCATTTTCCCACCATCTCGTCGAGTATGTTTTAAAGTTCCTATATGAGGCCTCCTCCTACAGAAACGTAGAAGACTGCCTTTCAAACATCATTGGCAGCATGCAAGCTGAACCTGCACAAAGTACATTAAAGGCTGATATTAAATATGACAATCTATTGACATCTCAGCCCAAAATATGTGTGTCTAACGTACATGGCATTTTTGATGAAATGACCCATACAATCTCAGCAAAAATGGAAGGCTTCATGCTTCTAAAGTCAAAAGCATATCTGAGAGATAGAGAAAGTGTAGATGTTGATCTAGTAGACTCCTTCCCAGGGCTGCTCTCCAAAGTATGGGTACACACTAAAATCCTTGTGACCAAACTATTAATTACAGTTGGGAGAAATTTTTTTAACTTCCAAAATTTTTATAGTGAAAGCGTCTTGCCTTATTCACTAATGATTGAAGATATATTTATTACTCGAGAACTTATCAGGTCTCTTTTTGACAATATCTGCAGTGACCACCGAAGAAGAAACAGCTTCCTCTGGGAACAGTCAAAGACGGAATCCTCACTTCTGTGTGAGTGTTTATACCCAGATTGCACATTACATCATACACTTGATGATAGTAACATCCAGAGTTATTTTCCAAAAATGAGACCTCAGCTACTGGACAATGTCTACTCTATACTATCTACAGTATTTTCACTTATACTGAAATCAGTAGGGCTAAGGTCTCCTAATGGAACCTCTGAAAAATCGAAAAGAACATGCTTTGAGGCTACTTCTCCATGCTGCCCAGAGATTCTGAGTTTTTTACAATCAGAATTCCATTTCATTTGCAAATCGATTGTAGAGGAGTTTCTTAACCATCTGTGTGCTGCAAAACAGTATGCTAAAAAAATCGATAAAACTTTGCTTCAATACAAAAGCTCCAGAACGATGTTAGATAAGATCAGACCAAGAAGCACTAAAACACCCTTTTTTACAGAACTAAGTCGGTCTATCCACACAAGTGTTCATGGAACAATAATGGGGTTTACAACTCTAACCCTTAAGGTTTTGCAGCCAAGAGACAAAAATAGAGTAGAAGACGTTTATTTCCCAAGGTCCTCTGCACAGCAGAACAAGCGCCATCAAACTTCACAAGGACAAGACAAAAGACTGGAGATTTCTGAACCGCAGTCTAATTTATCTGCTCATTCCAAAAGCCTTTGCTGCACCATCTTAGGAGCCATCCAGAACCAACTGGAAAAATCTTCTACTACTATTACATCGTCTTTACCTAAGCCGAATAAGGGAATAGTAACATCGAAACCTGTGCGTCAGATTGTCACCAACACAGATACCATAAGTGGAATTTATGATCAGAAGTATGACAAACAGGAAATTGAAACAACATTAAATGAGAAGATTTTGAAACAAGTTTTTCAAAATGTCCAGGATCCCACCAGATCTGAAATTAGATGTACAGCAGCAAATGTAATGCTTCAATTTTTTAGACAAATATTTATTGATCTGAGTTTAACCCTCCGAGTTAGTCTTCCTGATCGGGTTAGCAAATGTCATCAAGAGTTACTGCGCGACCTCTTTCTTAATTTTAACAAAAAAACAGACACCTCTTTATTCACTGACACTGAACTAAATCTTGTTTTCAATGAGATAATTAACAATCTGTTTGATATTTTGCATTCAGCAGCGCCATCAAATGAGTCTACGTTCATGAAATCAATGTATACAACATTAGGAAACTTTGCCTACAGTAAAATCCTAGATCTTTTCCTAAGAGACACATGGAAATCTCCTGTTATTTCTAGAGATGTGACAGATATTGTGGATATGTCACCCAATGATATAGGATATCATTGTAGAGAGGGAGCAAACAAATTCATTGAAATGGCCCAAGACCAACTGTACAAAAAGATTAATGGCGAAAGTTGTACACCAATTTACCTGCAACTCAGCAATATTGAGATTGCCAATCACATGATGCCCGAGATTATCAATTCGTTAAAATGCACATACCTCTACAAGGGTGAAACGTCCGATATTCTAGTCAACAATCCTGAATGTAACGAAGATATTTACAAAGCTACACAGAGATATGTCCAGAAAGTTGCAAGAATGGCAGTTAGAATCATTAAGAACAACTTTGAAACATTATCAACAGTTAACCTGTCACTTGCAACTTTAAATGTCTGCACAGATGTGTTGGAAAGTTCTGTGTCACAATTTATTAACAACGCAGTGGAAGACTCTGTACACAGAGGCAAAGCTTTTTCATGCCATCCAAATGCTCTAATAAGGAAAATTGTGAAAACTATTGTAGACATGTGTCATGAGGACGGGTTTTATGATCATAAAACATGATCCCTGAGGACATCCGGGAGGCAGGTCATCCTTGACGTTGTGTTCCCGCAGGCTGTTTTTAATCTATTGGCATCGACGATTAAAACGGGGTCCTGAAGCCATCAAAATTCAGCAGGCAGTGATCAGCAAAAGGTCCCAAATCTGACCATAAAATTTCATTGCCCTCTGCTTGCCATCTCAGGCGGTGGTAGTCTCTTGGCCAATGCTGATAAATCCGACGCTGAAGACACCTACAAAAGAAATACAATTTTAGAAGAAAACAACAAGAATGTACACAGACTTACCTGATCAGCGACTCTCCAGATATCCGATCCTAGCAGAACACTGACAGGAGCTTCTTCCGAATGTACAGGTGTCCGGCTGTAGTGTCTGACATCAGTGCGCCCTCAAAAATTAATTGAGGGCGCACTGACGTCAGACACTACAGCCGGACACCTGTGCATTCGGAAGAAGCTCCTGTCAATGTTCTGCTAAGATCGGATATCTGGAGAGTCGCTGATCAGGTAAGTCTGTGTATATTCTCGTCGTTTTCTTCTCAAATCGCTTTTCTTTTGTAGGTGTCTTCAGCGTCGGATTTATCAGCATCGGCGACGCATACCCAACCCATCTCAGGAAACGTCGCTTTGTAAGAGATTTCTTCTTGAATATCCCCCTATAAGGCAGAAAGACCACCCATCCAGCAGAGAGAGTTTGAGGATTCACGACACTCACACGAGCTAGTGTTGAATCCTTGCAGTGAGGCTTTGAAAGGTGAGCAAAAGACAATCCAAATTGCACACTTAGATGGTCACACCCAGCCATATGCTAAAGCCTGTGATTTTACACAATTCGGATCCACATTCTGAGATTACGGCACATGTACTTCTCCATGGATTCCACGTCAATTGGTAGCTATAATATCCTAAAATTATTACAATGACCTAATGCTCTATCAGACCCGGAGGCCTCAGGACAACAACCCAACCTAACAGACACAATAGACTGCTGAAGGTGAATCAGATCCCATTCGACTCCTATTGGATCAGCTGCAGTGAAGGATAACAAAGTATTGGATAATCTCCCAACAGAATATAGAAATTGGGACTGAAGGAGCCATCTCCTCCACTGCTATATTCCTTCTGTAATCTCATTAATTCCCCCCCTAATTCCAATTTGCACACTTAGATGGTCACACCCAGCCATATGTTAAAGCCTGTGATTTTACACATTTCGGATCCACATTCTGAGATTACGGCACATGTACTTCTCCATGGATTCCACGTCAATTGGTAGCTATAATATCCTAAAATTATTACAATGACCTAATGCTCTATCAGACCCGGAGGCCTCAGGACAACAACACAACCTAACAGACACAATAGACTGCTGAAGGTGAATCAGATCCCATGCGACTCCTATTTGATCAGCTGCAGTGGAGGATAACAAAGTATTGGATAATCTCCCAACAGAATATAGAAATTGGGACTGAAGGAGCCATCTCCTCCACTGCTATATTCCTTCTGTAATCTCATTAATTCCCCCCCTAATTCCAATTTGCACACTTAGATGGTCACACCCAGCCATATGTTAAAGCCTGTGATTTTACACATTTCGGATCCACATTCTGAGATTACGGCACATGTACTTCTCCGTGGATTCAACGTCGATGGATAGTTATAATATCCTAAAATTATTACAATGACCTAATGCTCTATCAGACCCGGAGTTCTCAGGACAACAACACAACCTAACAGACACATTAGACTGCTGAAGGTGAATCAGATCCCATGCGACTCCTATTGGATCAGCTGCAGTGGAGGATAACAAAGTATTGGATAATCACCCTACAGAACATAGAAATTGGGACTGAAGAAGACATCTCCTCCACTGCTATATTCCTTCTGTAATCTCATTAATTCCCCCCCTTTCTATTTCTTTGCCTCCCTTCCCTCCATCCATCCTCACCCCTCTTGTTCCCACCTTCCTTTATAAATAGTTCTGTGAGAAGACCAAAGAAAATGGACTCTTACTACTCGGGACTCTTACCACTCGGGACTCTTACCACTCGGGACTCTTACCACTCGGGACTCTTACCACTCGGGACTCTTACCACTCGGGACTCTTACCACTCTAGTCCATGACAACATGTTTTCAATAAATATGCATTTGTATTCTCACACTTACTTGCTGTGGTTTTTGAATTCTATTAGT
Organism: Mixophyes fleayi; assembly: GCF_038048845.1. Classification (NCBI taxonomy): domain Eukaryota; kingdom Metazoa; phylum Chordata; class Amphibia; order Anura; family Limnodynastidae; genus Mixophyes; species Mixophyes fleayi. Next base: position 272,757,574 of record NC_134406.1, read on the forward strand.
GGTAAGCTCTATTTATTTTCTTTGAACAATATGTATCTCACTAGGTTTAGTTTGCAATGTAACCAGTTCTTTTTCTCATGTAAAGCACTGATTTACTGTGTAAAACAAACTGATGACCTCACATCATTTTACAAATATTGGGAAAGCAAAAAAAAAATCCAAGCTCTCAGTCCACTCCAGCCCCCTCACAGGAGGAAGCTTTTAGTAAAAGAAAGAGCCCTCGCCCCTGAAACCGAAATAACATCACCCTTGCTGCTGGAAGAAAGAAAGATCATTGATCCTGATACATATGATTGACAGGAAGCTGGAACTACCCCAAGCTTCATTTAACTCTTGACATTGAAAATAGAAGCTGCAGAAATAATCTAGGTTTCATAGGCATACCCAAAAAGATTAAGGGTCAGGATCTATTTATATTTATAAGCCTAAACCTAACATTAGCATTAAATCTTCAAGGGCAATTGGGCACCCCACAAATCAGCGAGGGAAGGGAATGATAACAGACTATGTCCAGTTGTTGCAAAGTTCCTTGACTTTAAGGTCAATGAAAAATGTTAAAGCGTATTGAAAGATGAATTAACTGGTTGTGGATGTCAACAGCATTATCATTTTACCAGGATTAGTCCATCATGCTAACATAGAAATGGAAAGATTTTACCATGATTTCTAAGTATCTGGTAGACTACAACAGTTTTGCTTTGTTATATCCAGCTAAATTGAGGGTTCCCAAAAATGATCAGACTTTGAAGACCCATCTGAAGCCACATGCCATTTTCAGACTATCTCTTCAACTCCAGGATCACCAGTCCCACAATTGAGGTCACCAAACAGGAGATAGGGGTTGTTTTTAATATATGTTCACAAAATTGTACTAAGATTTACCCCCTACAGATATTAATGTACATCTGATTTATTAGTGCATTATCTTGTTGTGAGAATCACTCTCCCATACTAAATTAAGGTTCTTGTTACTCAAAAGGTTTCTAGTGACGACCTTTACACTTGTTTGAAAAAATGTGAAAAAAAAAATGAAAACAATATATTCAATTTGACAAGTTAGATTAAGTTGTTGCCCACTTAACATCATCATCATCATCTATTTATATAGCGCCACCAATTCTGCAGCGCTGTACAGAGAGCTCATTCACATCAGTCACTGCCCTATTGGAGCTTACAGTCTAAATTCCCTAACATACACACACAGACAGAGAGAGAGAGACTAGGGTTAGGTTTGATAGCAGCCAATTAACCTACTAATATGTATTTGGAGTGTGGGAGGAAACTGGAGCACCCGGAGGAAACCCACGCAAATGCAGGGAGAACATACAAACTCCACACAGATAAGGCCATGGTCGGGAATTGAGTGCTGTGAGGCAGAAGTGCTAACCACTTAGCCACCGTGCTGCCGACTTATTCTTTTCTTACCCTGGATATCCTGGCACTTTATACTCATATTCACCAGACTGCAGGGGTAGAAGCAATGACATTTTACTTAACCCAGGACATGGGGATTTCAGAGGGGCACCATGACTTTATTCTTGATTCTATATTGTTCATTCTCATGAAGCATTATTATATACTATGCTATACTTTCAAGGGGATGGCCATGGGGACTAGGTTTGCTGCCAGCTTTGCCAAACTCTATATGAGTACATTTGAAGAAGATTGCATGTGAAGAAGCTTGTATGGTATGAACCTAGTGTTCTGTGGCATTATATAGACAATTTGTTTATCATTTGGAATGGACAATATGACACTGCATTTGATTCTGTTAAACATTTCAGTTATAATTATTATAATTTGAAATTCACTCACCAATTCAGTCACGCCACAGCAAACTTCCTGGATGTCAGATTTTCAATCAAATATTCTAAGATCAAGTTCTCAAAGTTTAATTAACCAATGGATTCAAATAATAATGTCCATTTTTAGAAGTGGACATGATAGACCCTGAATTAATCACATCCCTATTGGGCAATTAGGTAGATTGAGGCTTAATTGTACACTGAATATTAACTATGAGAAACAAGGTAAGATTATGCTTATCTATCTTGAATCAAGATGTTACCCTCAAACATAAGTATATATATAACTCCCCCTAAACGACTAGGCTCCACTTTGCTGGGTAAGTAGGAGGGTGTAATGTAAATGTGGTGATGAGGTACTTACTTGATATGTTGCCTCCACCCCCTGGTTCTTGAACCTTCACTGGGGAAAGTGTTGGATTTCGAACACCAGAGGTTGAGCCAGGAAACCTCCATCCGACCCTGACACCAGCTATGATTCAACTAGAAAATTCACTGACAACTGGATATTAAAAAACTCCCAAAAAACAGGCAGTTATTTGTTTAATAGTAACACCAAAAAATAACAGTAACTGGGGGTGAGCAAAGGAATATAAATATAAATATAAACAAAGGTGGGATAATACAGTACAATACAAATTATGAGTATACAATGCTATGAGTACTTTTAGTTAATAATAAAAAATTTCCACTGCCATTTGAGAGTGGCAACATGTTGTATATTTGACCTGCCAGCAATGGATACCAAAGCTACAAATAGCCGGGACAACAACTTTTAGTAACCTGATACTGCAATGGATCTAAGGTGACCGACTGAGTCCCAGGATCTATTGGAGTTTTTATGGCCAGTAGTGGATAATTAAATACAGAATGGTGAATACATCCAAATTGGTATAAAGCCACTGGCATTGTGGACGTCCTTCTTTGCTTACAGTAACTGCCACAGTCTAGGTTAACACTGTAGATGTTCTTGCTAGAGTCTTTAGACTAGCAGAATAGCTTTACTTTTATTCTCTCCTAAGCTGTCACTTGAGGAGTTATTTATCGAATATTTTCTTTCTCTCACACATTTGCTTAAACAGATACTAATATCACAAGACAATCACATGTATCTGTCTTTGATGTTCTGTGCACTCAGTGGCATCTGCAGTCTCCTGATGTTTCTCTGGAAGGTTCACTTCAATCAATCTGGGTAATTGTCTCTTCTTGGATCTCCTCTTCAATCCTCCTCTCCTATTACTTCCTCACCATCCTCTTCTACAGCTCTCTGCCATCATTCTCTCCTCCTCTCCTCTCTAATCCTTCTGTCTCAGTACTTCCTCACCTTCCTCTTATACAGCTCTCTCCCACCATTCCCTCCTCCTCTGCTCTCCAATCCTCCTGTCTCAGTACTTCCTCACCCACCTCTTATACAGCTCTCTCCCATCATTCTCTCCTCCTCTGCTCTCCAATCCTCCTGTCCCAGCTCTTCCTCACCTTCCTCTTATACAGCTCTCTCCCATCATTCTCTCCTCCTTTGCTTTCCAATCCTCCTGTCCCAGCTCTTCCTCACCTTCCTCTTATACAGCTCTCTCCCAGTGTGCTCTGCTGATACCCTCTCAAATCCTCCTGTTCCAGCTTTTCAAATAGACCTTATTGCAAACAACTTATAAGTGGAAATAAATTGTTTTTTATAGAAATTTACAATTAAATTAAGGAATAAATTGAGAAGGCCTAGATGAGCAGAGTTTTTACAATTTTGTTTTATAAAACAAAAGCACAGTACAGTTTTCCCTTTTCACATTATGCTTTTATATTTCGCTAATAAACTTTATAAATGGTTCAGAAAATAAGAAAAAGGTTTTAAATGCAATTAATAAAGGTAAAATGTTAAAATAATTTTGTCTGTAATAAAGTGTGCTCCAATCAAAACCTGTCCAAGAATCCATGTTGACCGACTATGACATCTCTGATCCAAGTGGTGACTTCTTAAATAGATACAAATATCTGTTCCAACTGCTGGACAGTTTGTTATTACCACAAACCAACTACCAAATTAATTAGAAGTACATTGTATAGGTGGGGATTGTGCAATCAAACTATTAGCTAATATGGCAAAACTAGCTAAACATAGAAACAATATCATGGCTATCAAACATGAACACTGGAACACACTAATCACAAAATCATATATCAAGAGAAACCCTCAACTTTTCCATTAATGAAATGTTAAAGGAGGAAGTACAGCCAGGGCCCTTTTTCCACATGGGCATTATGGGCATTGGAGGCCCCATAGGCAGAAGAAAGAAAGGAAGAAAAATCTTAGCTCTTCTCGGTGGCGATCTGTCCCCCTCCTCCCCTTCTTCCCTGTAGCTCTTGCACTGAAAGTTGGGCGTAACGTCATCACACCTGACATTTTCTGTGAAGAGTGTACAGAGAGGAGCTCCGACGGGCCAGACAGAAGAAGAGGAAGACAGAAGAGAAGAATTCAGAAGAAAGCAGGCAATAGAAATGGAAGTGAAGGGGGAGAGTGAAGTAGGGGTGACAGAAGGGGAGCAAAAGCAGCATGGAGGGCACAGTGTGAAACAGGGGAGACAGGTGAAGGGGAGCAAAAGCAGCATGGAGGGCACAGTGTGAAACAAGAGTGACAGGTGAAGGGGAGCATAAGCAGCATAATGGAGGGCACAGTGTAAAAGATTATGTAAATTCTTCTTGCTCTTTAACAAGATAACAAAGATGTGGCAAACCTATTACATCTTCTCTTCATTACACACATTTTACTAACTATGCAGTACAATGACTCCTATTCACATAGATGTGGGAATGGTCATCACATGTTGTACAAAATCAATCAATAAATAAAGGGGTCCTTGCAGGTCATCACTTTTATTACTCAGTCTCTTCTCCTTAACTACATGTCCGTATCCTCACCCCTGTAATTAACACAAAGGGTGCAATTTAACTTTCTTTGGGTATTCCCACTGAGTCCTTATCTAACTACTATTACAATACACTGTTTTTCTCCATTCAGGACACTAGCAGTCTCCCTTTTTCCTCTCAGATGTCCCCCCGCTGTCTCTCAGGAATTTTTGCCTCTGCTCTAATCTTCTGTATGAATGTCTAGGCCAACAGACTGAGGTGCGTGTTAGACAGAATGGCAGGTAGGGGCTCCGCTTGCTATCTGTATGTCCACATCCAGCCTGACAGGCTCATATACCCTGTTTTATTTTCAGCTCTTCTTTACAGTATTCCTTCTGTGTCACAGCCACTAGGAGTTTTGACCCAGAATTTACCAGATGTAGCTTTACTCACCAGAGGCGCAAAGTCTAACACAGTGGCTGGTCTTCTCCAGGGACTCCCGCAAGGAAGTATGGGTTTTAGCGGCTTCCACTGTGCAGGTCGCGGCCCTCTGGGGAGTATGGTAAATATGCGGATACAGCTATACACAATGAGAACACGGATCCCCTTAAGCTGGATAGGAGGAGGAATGCCAGAAGATATATATAGTCTCTAAGTAGCAGAAACAGTAATGACACAGCGAGTATGATGACCAGTAGTAACTGGAAATGAGAAGTTCCGAAGTGCCGAGCATGCAGGTAAACTTGTAACAGACAGATGCTTGACAACAGACGGAAAGTCTATATGAGCAGCCAATAATACAGAGTAGTGGAGGAGTCAGCGACTTGCAGCTATCTCTACAGATGCACAGTAGAAACTTAGTCCCGATAATAGATAACATACAATGTAGCTTGAAGTGGGCTCCGGCTGACAGGTATTACCACTGGCGTGGAGTAGAGACTTATCCAGATGCAGGTAAGATACGAGGTAGCATGGAGCGGACTGCGGCTGACAGATATTACCACTGGCGTGGAGTAGAGACTTGTCCAGGTGCAGGTAAGATACGAGGTAGCATGGGGTGGTCTGCGGCTGACAGGTATTACCACTGGCGTGGAGTAGAGACTTGTCCAGGTGCAGGTAAGATACGAGGTAGCATGGGGTGGTCTGCGGCTGACAGGTATTACCACTGGCGTGGAGTAGAGACTTGTCCAGGTGCAGGTAAGATACAAAGTAGCATGGAGCGGTCTGCGGCTGACAGGTATTACCACTGGCGTGGAGTAGAGACTTGTCCAGGTGCAGGTAAGATACAAAGTAGCATGGAGCGGTCTGCGGCTGACAGGTATTACCACTGGCGTGGAGGAGAGACTTGTCCAGGTGCAGGTAAGATACAAAGTAGCATGGAGCGGTCTGCGGCTGACAGGTATTACCACTGGCGTGGAGTAGAGACTTGTCCAGGTGCAGGTAAGATACAAAGTAGCATGGAGCGGTCTGCGGCTGACAGGTATTATCACTAGCGTGGAGTAGAGACTTGTCCAGGTGCAGGTAAGATACGAGGTAGCATGGAGCGGTCTGCGGCTGACAGGTACTACCACTGGCGTGGAGTATAGACTTGTCCAGGTGCAGATCAGATACAAGGTAGCATGGAGCGGTCTGCGGCTGACAGGTATTACCACTGGCATGGAGTAGAGACTTGTCCAGGTGCAGGTAAGATACGAGGTAGCATGGAGCGGTCTGCGGCTGACAGGTATTACCACTGGCGTGGAGGAGAGACTTGTCCAGCTGCAGATCAGATCCGAGGTAGCATGGAGCGGTCTGCGGCTGACAGGTATTACCACTGGCGTGGAGGAGAGACTTGTCCAGGTGCAGGTAAGATACGAGGTAGCATGGAGCGGTCTGCGGCTGACAAGAATTACCACTGGCGTGGAGTAGAGACTTATCCGGGTGCAGGTAGAATACAAAGTAGCGTCCACAGCAAACAGGTACCATAAAGAGGAACAGGGAACTGCTTGGTACCTCAGCAGAATGAGGACCAAGAACAGGCAAAGGTAGTAGGACCGCAGGTGTCTTAAATAGTGAGAAGTAATTAATCATCCAATGAGGAGAGGAACAAGGTTTAAACAGTCTGTAGGTCTGCACATGCGCAGACCCCTGGTCAAGATGGCGAGTGGCGCAAGACAGGCTCCGGCAAGGCAGAGAGAGACCTAGGTCTTGAGCCAGAGGAACTAACAGTCCGGTGAGTGACATTCTGGTTAGGATCTGCTCCCCTCTCAATCACTATCCCCTTAGTCTTTTTTCTCTTTTTTTCTCTTTCACCCTGTCCATTAGAGGTAATTTATCTTACTCCCAACTGACACTCCCCCCTTGGAGTGCTGGGAAATGGCGTTCTTCTTAAGCAGCCTCTGACGATTGTGCGCATGTACGGAGCATGGGGTTCACCGGCACTACGCATGCTTTATTTCCTACTTACATTTGGTGAAAGCTTTGGTCGAGCTTTAAACGAGTCTCACAATCATTTGTCATAAAAAGAAGAGCTAGTAGATGGCAAAATATAAATCTACTTAGAGGGGATCTATTAAAGGTAGATTATGACCAGATCTCCTATATTTTATGATTTCCATGGCCATTTGCAATTCACTTAATTTACTGAAGATACATTGTCATGTAAATCTCAACTTTTTCAAAACTCCAAAAAATGTTGCCAAACATCTTATAATGACAGAAATCATCAATTTCTGCATTGTGACCAGGGTAGAACAGAACTAGTCAATTACAGCAAAATTCAAAATCAACAGGCAATCTCCAAAAATAATCTCACTTGTTTCAGACAGTTGAGAATGCCTGAAAACCAGTGAAATGAGTGAGACTTCCCATTCATTTTTAATGGACAATGCATTTCAATGGGTGCGGAAAGCCCACAGAAATGCACTGTTAATTAAAGTGAGTGGGTCAATGTTCCATGGTATAGATAAGTAAATAGTTTAAAAACCATATAAATAAAAACTTTTTACGAAGTGAAAACAGATTAATTACTATTCTGGAACTACAGAAGTTTTATTTTGCTTTGCCGCCTGCCCCGTATTTTTCAATGGGGTTGGCGGTCAGTACCTGCTAAGCCAATCAAAAGTGATCAGCATGTTAACATTTCTTGTAGTTGGCTAAGCTTTTCCTGTCCGCTTCAAGGGGCAATGCAGTTCAATGGGTTTCTGCTTCAAAGGAATGTAGGGAGGGGGAATGTTGATTTTGTTCAGTGGAGTAAAATCTCCTAAAATAGGCTGAATTTAAAAGAAAGCTATTTTTAATAGATTATAGAGTTTGAGGGAGGAATCAACAATTTATTAATGGCATTCTTGGGCAATTTACCAAGGTACCGTACTTCGCTGTAAATGGGCTCTCTTCTCCCCACTCTTGAGTGTCATTAAACTGTCGCCCTAAAAAATAAAATCAGATATTTTATATGGATTTTATACAAGACAAATTTATGCATGGTTCAACGAATCTATTGGTAGAAAGTTGCTAAATATTTTCTTTCAGTGGGGTCTCACGCTTCTCACCAATGCAGTCAGCCGGTGTGTCCGAAGACCTCTGTGTCCTCTCTCTCTCCATGATGACAAGTAATCTGCCTCTCTCTTACTCCATGGGCAGGTAGGCTGTTCCTGAAAGTTTGCTGCAGACCTGGTTCTGTGGCAATGCCAAATGGACTCTTTCTGCGAAGCCTCTCAAATTTCGGCTCGATAGATGTTTAACATACTGTAAGAATTGTAACCTGCAATTACTCAGCACCTTCTGTAGAGGAAAAGTTGTTTTTCTGGATCTAGAAATTCCCGCCATCATAAACCTCTCGATTGTAACAGTTATAATTTTCTAACAGATTATCATCACTCTAAATAATACACTATATATCTGGTGATAGCCTGTTGCACAGCTGAAACCACATATTTTTAATACACTTTTGCATTTGTCTAATGTACATTTTACCAGGTGGATATTTATAAAATGTTCTTTTATAGGAATTTCATAGTGCTATTTATTCGGCAAAGTTTGCCATTTAATACAGTTGCCATTGTCTTCTCTTTCCTATAATCCCTATATCCTTTCCCAGAGCCATCCTGTCATTCCTACTGATAGCAGATGCACAATACAATAGCTTGGGGGTGTGGCCTAGTGGTAAAGGATATGTGTGTGACATAATTAGGGTGCCATGGGAGGGCGGGACCAGGTATGGAAAGGAAATCTTATTTCAGAGCTGGTAACAAGGTATTAGGCTCAACATTCTAAGTTTACTTATAGCCCACGCAGAGATATAAAACTATTTATAACAAAGAGATGAGAGAGAAACATTTAAATCTGTTACATGGAATATTTGCCTCATTACACATTTGTTCTTGAAATGTTGCACGTTTCGTGTTCCCAGGACTACCCCAACCTGTCAAAGTCGAATAATTGGATGAAAGAAAGTATATTGATTAATATTGTTTTACCGTACGATTGCAATCAGTATGCCACGTGTCATGGCGCAATCGCACGATAAATAACGCACGCATACACTCGCACTTACACATTCACTTGTATATAGTTCATACTTATATTAGTTTCAATCCATAGTAGTTTATGAGCACATGTTATTTGGTTTATAGTTAAATATTATAAGGTTATATGTACACATTAGTGAGATCTAAGGTTCAGGTCACAGCAAACATATCATGACTGGTATCATTCTAATCCCCTATTTATTCGCAGACGTCAGGTTCATTCGCCGAAAGGATCGCTCCTTGCGTATGCTAGTTATGGATGATAGGGAATAAATTATTAGAATGAAATTGTCTGTGTAATGTAAATAAACCAGTTTAAACTAGTTCTTAGCAGGAATATTATTAATCATCTTCTGGAGTGCTGACCCCCACCCTTGGAAAGCTGACCCCCACCCTTGGAGGGGGTTGTTTGAACTGACCTATGGACTGCATTATACTAGACCTTCCTGAAGCTTGAACCTATGAAAACTTGCCAAGTCATCTGTATTGTATTTACTGTAACACCAGTATATTATATAGTATATATATTGCTCCCTGGAATCAACTAGTCAGTCACTCTGACCACAGTTTTCAGGACTGAAGGACTATCCAGCTGGATCCAGCAGAGCGCATCACGGCGCAGCGTATGTATCGGCTGTACTTATTTATTGAACTGTTGTACTTTTGCGTTTGCTAAATAAATTGCTTGTGCTTTGGAACCACACAAATCGCATAGACAATAATTATTGTAAAACAATGAAATGACTTTAATAAATCCCACCACACAGAAGAATTAACTGACCACCATTGTCCCAGCTCTATTCATAGACTATACTTACTGCAAAATGTGAATTTAGAAAATACCGGGATGGAATGGCCGTACACACACTCTGCAAAACTCGTTGGAAATTTACACCTTTGTGAAAATATCTATTCTGGTGCTAAACTCTTGTAAAATTTCTAAGCTACATTGCATGTCCAGTGTTATTTTATTTATGTTGTTTGCCATCCTGGTTCACCTCTTACCTTGCTGACCGATCCTTCTCTGTCACCACCTCTGGGTCTCTCTCCCCCCCGTCCACCCTTCCTGTCGGGGTCCCTCAGGGCTCTGTTCTGGGACCATTACTCTTCTCTCTATACACCTCTTCCCTGGGTCAACTCATCAGCGCCTTCGGCTTTAACTACCACCTTTACGCTGACGACACTCAACTATACCTCTCCTCTCCTGATCTCTCTCCCTCCCTCCTCTCTAGAGTGTCCGCCTGCCTCTCTGCCATCTCCTCCTGGGTGTCCTCCCGATTCCTCAAACTTAACCGCGCCAAAACTGAGCTCATAGTTTTTCCTCCCTCTCATACCTCATCCCCTTCTGACCTCTCCATCACTGTCGACAACTCCTCTATCTCCCCTGTCCCCCAACTTCGCTACCTTGGTGTCATCCTCGACTCCTCTCTCTCCTTTTGCCCTCACATCCTCTCTCTTGCTAAATCCTGCCGCTTCCACCTGCGTAACATCGCTCGCATTCGGCCCTTCCTCTCCCAAGATGCCACCAAATGTCTCATCCACTCTCTGATCATCTCCCGCCTAGACTACTGCAACCTCCTCCTCACTGGCCTCCCCCACTCTCATCTTGCTCCCCTTCGATCTGTCCTTAACGCTGCTGCTAGACTTATTTTCCTTTCTCGCCGCACCTCTTCTGTCTCCCCCCTCTATCTAGCCCTTCACTGGCTCCCATTCTCCTTCAGAATCCTCTTTAAACTCCTCACTCTCACATACAAGGCCCTCGCCAACTCCACTGCGCCCTACATCTCCACCCTCCTCTCTATTCACACTCCATCCCGCCCTCTCCGTTCTGCCTCTGATCGTCGCCTCTCTTCCCCCTTATTACCTCCTCCCATGCGCGTATCCAAGACTTCGCCCGCGCTGCCCCCCTCCACTGGAACAAGCTCCCTCCCTCCATCAGAACTTCCCCTAATCTGTCCAGTTTTAAACGGGCTTAAAAAACCCACCTTTTTCTTAAAGCCTTTCAGTCTCCCACTTAACTCCCTACCTTTTCTGCTGCCTCTCCTCCTTCTTTCCCCTTCCCCGCCCCTGTCCCCCTATTCTCCCTCTCTCCCCTTCGTCTCTTTGTCTGTCCACCCTGGGACTAATGTGGCACCTGTTGTTACCAACCACCCAGAGCCAGGAACTAGATCTGTACCCGTAATTACCAACTACCAGGAACTGCTGCTCTTTCCAACTACCCAGAGCCAGGAACTAGATCTCTACCTGTAATTACCAACTACCAGGAACTGCTGCTCTTACCAACTGCCCAGAGCCAGGAACTAGATCTGTACCTGTAATTACCAACTACCAGGAACTGCTGCTCTTACCAATCACCCAGAGCCAGGAACTAGCACATTACCTGTATCCAGCAACTGTCTGAAGCCAAGAATTAGCACAGTGGCTGTATCCATGAACATGTATCTCCACCAACAGCTACAATTGTTATAACTTATGTATAATGTGTTTTTCCCACCTCATAGATTGTAATCTTGTGTGGGCAGAGTCATCGTTACCTCCTGTATCATGGTATTATATGTTATCTACTTGTATTATGAGCCCATCAATATGCAGCGCTGAGCACTACGTTGGCGCATATAATTGTCGCTTTCTGTGGAATGTTATCCATTCATATTTTTGGTAAATTTGCAGATATTAGAATCTGCTGGAGGCTGGTGAACTGTGCAAGTTGTTGCTTTCAATTATCTCACTCACAGTTCAGCAGTTAATTCTGCAGTCGTTTATAATATGTAAATAAACAGGTCTTTTCTACTGATGAGCAATTTTTTTAAACTGTTTTGCGATATACAGTCCTCACTCTGCATTCGGTCATGAAATTTTGCACATATGACAGACCTCCATTGTCCCACTTCTAGCCATAGACAATACAGTCCTCACAATGGGAATTCACTAATACAGTACATAATGATATATCACAGAATGATGGAAGAAAAACAACACAATGATGTGGTTATCATCATCATCATCATTTATTTATATAGCGCCACTAATTCCGCAGCGCTGTACAGAGAACTCACTCACATCAGTCCCTGCCCCATTGGAACTTACAGTCTAAAATTCTCTAACATACACACAGACAGACAGACAGACAGAGAGAGAGAGAGAGGGAGAGAGACTAGGGTCAATTTGATAGCTAAATAAAAAACATTCGGGTCTGAGAGGGAATTCTATATGGTGTATATTAATTGATTGGTGGAATTGATGACTTAAGTCATCACTTAGTTATCAATTGACAGTCAACCAATCAATTGATATACACCATATAGAATTCCCTCTCAGCGCTGTATGTTTTTTGTTCAGTAATTTTCTCTAGTAAGGGGATTTGACACCACCCCTTATACAGCTGCGGTTGGCGATTTCATATAAGGTGTGAAGATACTGTTTTAGCACCAGGTGACATTGCTTTGTTTTGTGTTTCTCAATTTGATAGCAGCCAATTAACCTACTAGTATGTTTTTGGAGTTATGAAGGATGGGATTTCTTTGCACTATATGGATGTCAGTGGTCACCACATCACCGCATGCTGTAGGTAACCCGTGGTGGATAGACAACCCTGCGTGACCACGGTGCCAGCCTGCCAGGAATGCCCACAGCCGTATTCACATAGTCATGAGCGATGCCACAGGAAGCACCAATGCCGGTACGTGTCCGGAGTCATTATATGTGTACCGAGACTGCGACCCTACATAACAAACAACAGCACAAATAAGCAAACATAGATACATTATTTTTAACATTATGTTTTGACTTTTGTTCCAATTTCCCTTTCAATAGTAACTATTACACTGACAGCTTGAGATTGGGATGACTCTATGTAAGTTTACACAATGTGCTTGTATTTAATATATTTACTGATGCCTGAACCTTCCTGTTAGATGTCTCCCAATCATACATCACTTGTTCTGCATAGTCCGATATTTGTTTTATGTAAAATAATGTCACAATTATTTAAAAGGGGAACAATCATGAATTTGAAAAACTGATAACACATTTATTACAATAAAATGAAACATTTTTAAAATGTATCTAAAAGTGTAAATCAGTTTGTTGTAAACTTTGAAGCTCAGTGACCCCGGCAACCATTTGTCTATATACAGTAACATCAACAAGAAAAAGAAGAGAAACGAAGGCTGGATACAAGTTTGGTGCACAATATAGTCCTTATTTGAATATATTATTACATGTTTAACATGTAAACCAAAGAAAATGGTTTATTAAAGCACAACTTTTATTATTTAACTGATTAAGACATATACAATGTAATTAAAATGTTCTAGTTTCTCAATCCCTTTATACTTTATGTAATGTATAGATTGAGAGTCTCACACAGCATTTTGCTGCTTTCAATTTATAAATATTTTATTCATAATAAATAAAAGTCATATTTAATAAACCATTGTCCTTGGTTTACATAATAAACACAAAATAATATGTTCAAATAAGGGCTGTATTGTGCACCAAACTCAAATCCAGCTTTCTCTTCTCTTCTTTTTCTTGTTGTGACTGGTTGGTATCACCTCTAACCAATTTAATGTAGGGCATTTATTCAAGATACCCTTGAAAATAAAACATTATGGGACAGATTCATTGAAGAAAGTTAAGCAAAAGTAAGCAAGTAAGGCAAAACCATGTTTCATCGGAGGGGGAGGTAAATGTAAAATGTGATGGTAGATTTATATTTGACATAGGGCATGTCCTAGATCAACTTTAAATGTCAGTGTACAAATAAGCTATTAAGTATTTGTGTGCTATGTGAAAAAACAGACAGTATTTTCCTTATGTGCAAAATAAAAAATTAATTTGCACCCTTTGAATTGCAACATGGTTTTGTCCAGAAAACATACTCGATTTTTTTGCTTAACTTTCCTTAATAAATCAGGCCCTGTGTTATTACACTAATGAGCAAAATGGTCCTTTTACACTATACTATTGTGATGTTTTTTTTGTCTCTTTATACATTAACACCAGCAGCTGCTTAGTCAGGTTGCCAAATTGAGTTGTGTTGTGTTGCTGAGCAAAATAGGTTACAGCAAAATCTGAATGTTGTTTCATTTTATATATTGAGCTCTCTTAACCATCATTTTAATGATTTACTGCCTCTTGCAGTATAATTCTGTGATGTCATCTCATGGCATTATGATGTCATCAAAGAGATTTTGTCCCACTCTAGCTGAGGGTGCAGTGACCAGTCCGCAGTGCACACTCCTGATTAAGCAGTGAGACAGTGAGTGCTAAGAAATTAAATTTCTCATTGGTGAGTGCGTCGCATTGTAAATGTAAGTACCCAATCACCACGCTCTAGTGCTATTTTCTCTTTATTCTGATTGGCTGACAGCTGCTGGGGGAGGGAACTGTAATTTATTTCTACACCTCAATTCTACAGTATTTATAAATAATTATAAATATACAGCGCTGAATAGACTACAGCACCTTATACGCCACATTACAAATCAACGAAAAAACTGCCACTGAACTGTAGGACACCGGCAGGGGTGTAGGAAATAGGGGGAAGAGGGGGTATTTGACCCCACATGATTTCTGCTAGGTGGGCAAAAACTTGTGTTTTGCTCCTCCATGAACTTCTATGCAAAAGCCTTCATGCTGCTTTCTGAAGTCATGGGGGTAAATGTATCATACTCCGATTTGTACAAGTCGCCGGAAATCGGCGAGTTGACAGCTAAAATTTAAAACGGCGCTGCCTTGTAAAGGGAAGTTTCTCTGTTAACTCAAGTAACAGAGATGCACCACAATGTGCTTTTATAATAAATCTTTGTTTTAGACATTTTTTCCGAAACAAGTTGTTAATATGAGGCTTTCTGCTGTTTCCTGTGTTTGTTTTAATAGATATTGCCTTAATTACTTATTGAAAAAAGAATAAATATGGACGATGAAGATGAGGTAATCTTTCCTTCATAAACACATCCTTAGATGAAAATAACTGATAGAAAATGGAAACATGGCTTTGTATTACTGTAAAGATTTACTGGCAACCACGTGAGCTCACAATCACTAAAGTAGTTTATGGGTCATTCCACATCAAATCAACACATGGTTTCAAACTGACCGTTTCATATTGTAATTCAATTTTGTATTATAAATGCTGACATGGGTGTAAAGAAAACCCCCTAAATCTTAGGCTGATATGTGCACTGGTTTTGAAGTTATATTCCTTTAAAGCTGCAATTTTTTAACAAAATATTTGCTTTAAAAGCTCAAGTAAATGATGTTATTGGTCATGAACGCTACAGGCCTGAGTCATTGAGAAAAGTAAGGCAAAAAAGGAGTAAATGTGCTCAGGGACAAAACCATGTTGCAATACAAGGGGTGCAAATTAGTTAATTATTTTGCACATAAGGAAAATACTGGCTGTTTTTTCATGCAGCACACAAATGCATGATAGTTTTATTTTTACACTGAAATGAAAAGTTAATCTAGGACATGTCCTACCCCAACTATAAATCTGACCCCGCAATTTAAATTTACCTCCCCCTCCAATGCAACATGTTTTTTTCCCAGATGCAAAGTTACTCATTTTTTTATGTTTTACTCTCCTTAATGTACAAAGTTAGAGGTGCAAGTCATAAGTGTTATCAGATATGGTTTCACTAGTACAACTCCAAGTATATAATACATTCTGGATACAGAGAAGGTTATGCGTCTCCTGATTAGTATATCCACAGGCTTCTCTTTCTGGGGCTTCTCTTTTTCCTGCGCATCCACCTGTTTATGTGTTATCCTGAGCTATATTATTATATATACAGAAATTCTGCTTTATATGCTGTGTTATACCCCATTCATACTGCACCAAAATCCCGGGTTTTTTCCGGGGCGAGCTCAAACGACCCGGGTCTTGGTGCAGTATGAATGGTACAAGTCAAAAATCCCGGGTCTAAAAACCCGGGTCTTCAACCCGGGATTTATCGAGGGGTAATTCCCGGGTCGGACCCAGGTTGCCTGCACTATAAATGGTGCAACCCGGGTTTTTCAACCCGGGTTGCACAGAAAACAAGCTGATTGGCTGTCTGCCTGTCTCTGGAGGATGATGTCAGCCTAAGATTTGGGGGTTTTCTTTACACCAATGGCAAACTTTATTACACTAAATTGAAATTAAATGAGAGAATGTAAGGTAGATTGTTTTCTAAAATTGTGCTGATTTGATGTGGAATGACCCCTATAGAAGCTCGTAGCATCTGATCTTCCTTACACCATGCATTGCTGTATGACATCATATATAAATACAGAGGTCGCTGATAACCAAAGACACTTCCACCATCTTCTACCCAACAGAAGTCAGCTAAGAGATCACATTCTATTCTCAATAACTGGTTTGCTATGTGTCTTGCTGTGTATATATTGATAGGTCTCCAGTAATTGTGAAATGAATTATCAGAACAGCCGCGTGACCTGAGGTTGCTCCGGCCGTAGTGACACTAATTATTTTGCTCTTCACAGACCTCGTCTATACCTGAAGTTTTACAATTAGCCACTTTGCCGGTTTGTAAGAATTATGTGGTGAGTTTCCAAGATGTTTTTCAGGAGCTCAGTGACACTTTAATTGCTCATTGTGCAGATGTATTAGAAACAATTCTTAGTAACATATCAAAAACTACTGAAAACAAAAATATTTGGGATCTGACAATAGAACGTCCATGGAAAATTGATGTCACACCGACAGCCCGCACAATTGTCAAAAATGTCCTGTCAAAATGGCAAGAAATGGCGGAGCATAAATATTGTCGCCTATACGGAGACTCAATGTTTGAAAGTTCGGTGTTTGGAATCCGATCAAATTTTTTTATTCATACAACTAATGGACAAACATTGTTCCAAGTAAAACAACCAGTTGCCATGGAAACTGTGTTAGAGAGTAGAGACGAGATAATGGAAATTGTGCTTCCTCAATTGGTGGAATTCGCCAGCTCAACACAGAAGATTTTTACAGGGATGCAAAGAAGGACAGCATTTGCTGCAATAAGATCTTCAATTATAAATGCATTTCTATCTTTAAAATCGTCCATCAAAAATGGTTTGTCATCTGCAAAAACATTACTTCTAAGGGCTTTTTCTGCAGTAAAGTCATTCGTTTGTCGTAACAGACGTGACAATGGGCAACTTAGTCATATGAAAAATCCATTAAATAATAGTAAAAACATAGAAATGTTCCTTCGGAGAGAAATACAAATACTGGTCTCCAATGTGTATAAACAGGAGCTGAACGTGTATTCTGCCAACCAGGAGTTTGCATTAATGCTCCTGGGCCTTGTCGACAGATATTTGGATCTGGCAATAAGAGAGGAGACGGAGAAGGGAACAGTCATGTCATCTGAGCAAAAGTTCCTCCTCAAAATATTTTTGGAGAATATGTTCAGGAAACCTCTTGAATTACCACCTGCACAGGATAGGACAGTCTATGGAGCAAAGCATAGAGGAGGAAAAACGGAAGGGAAGCCATGTTTATCAGAGACAAGTTCACCAACTGTTATCAACCTTGAAGGCTACAGACAGACCGGACGTTTTATAAAACAGCTAAACTTGGTCCCAGCAGCAATAGAAGGCTTACACTTATTTGGCCCCAACTGTCTTGTCATAAACACATTAAAAGTCAATGGCTCATTATATCATCAAAATGAGTTTGTTCAACTCCTGGAAAACATCAACTACGTATGTGGGGAAACAATAAGTAACATCATTTCAGAAATACGGTTCCCCATCCAGGACCAGCTGTGTGTTACAGAAGCTGGAATTGTCGTCTCACCATCGGACATGAGCTCATTTTCCCACCATCTCGTCGAGTATGTTTTAAAGTTCCTATATGAGGCCTCCTCCTACAGAAACGTAGAAGACTGCCTTTCAAACATCATTGGCAGCATGCAAGCTGAACCTGCACAAAGTACATTAAAGGCTGATATTAAATATGACAATCTATTGACATCTCAGCCCAAAATATGTGTGTCTAACGTACATGGCATTTTTGATGAAATGACCCATACAATCTCAGCAAAAATGGAAGGCTTCATGCTTCTAAAGTCAAAAGCATATCTGAGAGATAGAGAAAGTGTAGATGTTGATCTAGTAGACTCCTTCCCAGGGCTGCTCTCCAAAGTATGGGTACACACTAAAATCCTTGTGACCAAACTATTAATTACAGTTGGGAGAAATTTTTTTAACTTCCAAAATTTTTATAGTGAAAGCGTCTTGCCTTATTCACTAATGATTGAAGATATATTTATTACTCGAGAACTTATCAGGTCTCTTTTTGACAATATCTGCAGTGACCACCGAAGAAGAAACAGCTTCCTCTGGGAACAGTCAAAGACGGAATCCTCACTTCTGTGTGAGTGTTTATACCCAGATTGCACATTACATCATACACTTGATGATAGTAACATCCAGAGTTATTTTCCAAAAATGAGACCTCAGCTACTGGACAATGTCTACTCTATACTATCTACAGTATTTTCACTTATACTGAAATCAGTAGGGCTAAGGTCTCCTAATGGAACCTCTGAAAAATCGAAAAGAACATGCTTTGAGGCTACTTCTCCATGCTGCCCAGAGATTCTGAGTTTTTTACAATCAGAATTCCATTTCATTTGCAAATCGATTGTAGAGGAGTTTCTTAACCATCTGTGTGCTGCAAAACAGTATGCTAAAAAAATCGATAAAACTCTGCTTCAATACAAAAGCTCCAGAACGATGTTAGATAAGATCAGACCAAGAAGCACTAAAACACCCTTTTTTACAGAACTAAGTCGGTCTATCCACACAAGTGTTCATGGAACAATAATGGGGTTTACAACTCTAACCCTTAAGGTTTTGCAGCCAAGAGACAAAAATAGAGTAGAAGACGTTTATTTCCCAAGGTCCTCTGCACAGCAGAACAAGCGCCATCAAACTTCACAAGGACAAGACAAAAGACTGGAGATTTCTGAACCGCAGTCTAATTTATCTGCTCATTCCAAAAGCCTTTGCTGCACCATCTTAGGAGCCATCCAGAACCAACTGGAAAAATCTTCTACTACTATTACATCGTCTTTACCTAAGCCGAATAAGGGAATAGTAACATCGAAACCTGTGCGTCAGATTGTCACCAACACAGATACCATAAGTGGAATTTATGATCAGAAGTATGACAAACAGGAAATTGAAACAACATTAAATGAGAAGATTTTGAAACAAGTTTTTCAAAATGTCCAGGATCCCACCAGATCTGAAATTAGATGTACAGCAGCAAATGTAATGCTTCAATTTTTTAGACAGATATTTATTGATCTGAGTTTAACCCTCCGAGTTAGTCTTCCTGATCGGGTTAGCAAATGTCATCAAGAGTTACTGCGCGACCTCTTTCTTAATTTTAACAAAAAAACAGACACCTCTTTATTCACTGACACTGAACTAAATCTTGTTTTCAATGAGATAATTAACAATCTGTTTGATATTTTGCATTCAGCAACGCCTTCAAATGAGTCTACGTTCATGAAATCAATGTATACAACATTAGCAAACTTTGCCTACAGTAAAATCCTAGATCTTTTCCTAAGAGACACATGGAAATCTCCTGTTATTTCTAGAGATGTGACAGATATTGTGGATATGTCACCCAATGATATAGGATATCATTGTAGAGAGGGAGCAAACAAATTCATTGAAATGGCCCAAGACCAACTGTACAAAAAGATTAATGGCGAAAGTTGTACACCAATTTACCTGCAACTCAGCAATATTGAGATTGCCAATCACATGATGCCCGAGATTATCAATTCGTTAAAATGCACATACCTCTACAAGGGTGAAACGTCCGATATTCTAGTCAACAATCCTGAATGTAACGAAGATATTTACAAAGCTACACAGAGATATGTCCAGAAAGTTGCAAGAATGGCAGTTAGAATCATTAAGAACAACTTTGAAACATTATCAACAGTTAACCTGTCACTTGCAACTTTAAATGTCTGCACAGATGTGTTGGAAAGTTCTGTGTCACAATTTATTAACAACGCAGTGGAAGACTCTGTACACAGAGGCAAAGCTTTTTCATGCCATCCAAATGCTCTAATAAGGAAAATTGTGAAAACTATTGTAGACATGTGTCATGAGGACGGGTTTTATGATCATAAAACATGATCCCTGAGGACATCCGGGAGGCAGGTCATCCTTGACGTTGTGTTCCCGCAGGCTGTTTTTAATCTATTGGCATCGACGATTAAAACGGGGTCCTGAAGCCATCAAAATTCAGCAGGCAGTGATCAGCAAAAGGTCCCAAATCTGACCATAAAATTTCATTGCCCTCTGCTTGCCATCTCAGGCGGTGGTAGTCTCTTGGCCAATGCTGATAAATCCGACGCTGAAGACACCTACAAAAGAAATACAATTTTAGAAGAAAACAACAAGAATGTACACAGACTTACCTGATGAGCGACTCTCCAGATATCCGATCCTAGCAGAACACTGACAGGAGCTTCTTCCGAATGCACAGGTGTCCGGCTGTAGTGTCTGACATCAGTGCGCCCTCAAAAATTAATTGAGGGCACACTGACGTCAGACACTACAGCCGGACACCTGTGCATTCGGAAGAAGCTCCTGTCAATGTTCTGCTAAGATCGAATATCTGGAGAGTCGCTGATCAGGTAAGTCTGTGTATATTCTCGTCGTTTTCTTCTCAAATCGCTTTTCTTTTGTAGGTGTCTTCAGCGTCGGATTTATCAGCATCGGCGACGCATACCCAACCCATCTCAGGAAACGTCGCTTTGTAAGAGATTTCTTCTTTAATATCCCCCTATAAGGCAGAAAGACCACCCATCCAGCAGAGAGAGTTTGAGGATTCACGACACTCACACGAGCTAGTGTTGAATCCTTGCAGTGAGGCTTTGAAAGGTGAGCAAAAGACAATCCAAATTGCACACTTAGATGGTCACACCCAGCCATATGCTAAAGCCTGTGATTTTACACAATTCGGATCCACATTCTGAGATTACGGCACATGTACTTCTCCATGGATTCCACGTCAATTGGTAGCTATAATATCCTAAAATTATTACAATGACCTAATGCTCTATCAGACCCGGAGGCCTCAGGACAACAACCCAACCTAACAGACACAATAGACTGCTGAAGGTGAATCAGATCCCATGCGACTCCTATTTGATCAGCTGCAGTGGAGGATAACAAAGTATTGGATAATCTCCCACCAGAATATAGAAATTGGGACTGAAGGAGCCATCTCCTCCACTGCTATATTCCTTCTGTAATCTCATTAATTCCCCCCCTAATTCCAAATTGCACACTTAGATGGTCACACCCAGCCATATGCTAAAGCCTGTGATTTTACACAATTCGGATCCACATTCTGAGATTACGGCACATGTACTTCTCCATGGATTCCACGTCAATTGGTAGCTATAATATCCTAAAATTATTACAATGACCTAATGCTCTATCAGACCCGGAGGCCTCAGGACAACAACCCAACCTAACAGACACAATAGACTGCTGAAGGTGAATCAGATCCCATGCGACTCCTATTTGATCAGCTGCAGTGGAGGATAACAAAGTATTGGATAATCACCCTACAGAACATAGAAATTGGGACTGAAGGAGCCATCTCCTCCACTGCTATATTCCTTCTGTAATCTCATTAATTCCCCCAATTCTAAATTGCACACTTAGATGGTCACACCCAGCCATATGTTAAAGCCTGTGATTTTACACAATTCGGATCCACATTCTGAAATTGCGGTACATGTGCTTCTCCGTGGATTCAACGTCGATGGATAGTTATAATATCCTAAAATTATTACAATGACCTAATGCTCTATCAGACCCGGAGGCCTCAGGACAACAACCCAACCTAACAGACACAATAGACTTCTGAAGGTGAATCAGATCCCATTCGACTCCTATTGGATCAGCTGCAGTGGAGGATAACAAAGTATTGGATAATCACCCTACAGAACATAGAAATTGGGACTGAAGAAGACATCTCCTCCACTGCTATATTCCATCTGTAATCTCATTAATCCCCCCCTTTCTATTTCTTTGCCTCCCTTCCCTCCATCCATCCTCACCCCTCTTGTTCCCACCTTCCTTTATAAATAGTTCTGTGAGAAGACCAAAGAAAATGGACTCTTACCACTCGGGACTCTTACCACTCGGGACTCTTACCACTCGGGACTCTTACCACTCGGGATTCTTACCACTCTAGTCCATGACAACATGTTTTCAATAAATATGCATTTGTATTCTCACACTTATTTGCTGTGGTTTTTGAATTCTATTAGTGGTAAGCTCTATTTATTTTCTTTGAACAATATGTATCTCACTAGGTTTAGTTTGCAATGTAACCAGTTCTTTTTCTCATGTAAAGCACTGATTTACTGTGTAAAGCAAGCTGATGACCTCACATCATTTTACAAATATTGGGAAAGCAAAAAAAAAATCCAAGCTCTCAGTCCACTCCAGCCCCCTCACAGGAGGAAGCTTTTAGTAAAAGAAAGAGCCCTCGCCCCTCAAACCGAAATAACATCACCCTTGCTGCTGGAAGAAAGAAAGATCATTGATCCTGATACATATGATTGACAGGAAGCTGGAACTACCCCAAGCTTCATTTAACTCTTGACATTGAAAATAGAAGCTGCAGAAATAATCTAGGTTTCATAGGCATACCCAAAAAGATTAAGGGTCAGGATCTATTTATATTTATAAGCCTAAACCTAACATTAGCATTAAATCTTCAAGGGCAATTGGGCACCCCACAAATCAGCGAGGGAAGGGAATGATAACAGACCATGTCCAGTTGTTGCAAAGTTCCTTGACTTTAAGGTCAATGAAAAATGTTAAAGCGTATTGAAAGATGAATTAACTGGTTGTGGATGTCAACAGCATTATCATTTTACCAGGATTAGTCCATCATGCTAACATAGAAATGGAAAGATTTTACCATGATTTCTAAGTATCTGGTAGACTACAACAGTTTTGCTTTGTTATATCCAGCTAAATTGAGGGTTCCCAAAAATGATCAGACTTTGAAGACCCATCTGAAGCCACATGCCATTTTTAGACTATCTCTTCAACTCCAGGATCACCAGTCCCACACTTGAGGTCACCAAACAGGAGATAGGGGTTGTTTTTAATATATGTTCACAAAATTGTACTAAGATTTACCCCCTACAGATATTAATGTACATCTGATTTATTAGTGCATTATCTTGTTGTGAGAATCACTCTCCCATACTAAATTAAGGTTCTTGTTACTCAAAAGGTTTCTAGTGACGACCTTTACACTTGTTTGAAAAAATGTGAAAAAAAATGAAAACAATATATTCAATTTGACAAGTTAGATTAAGTTGTTGCCCACTTAACATCATCATCATCATCTATTTATATAGCGCCACCAATTCTGCAGCGCTGTACAGAGAGCTCATTCACATCAGTCACTGCCCTATTGGAGCTTACAGTCTAAATTCCCTAACATACACACACAGACAGAGAGAGAGAGACTAGGGTTAGGTTTGATAGCAGCCAATTCACCTACTAATATGTATTTGGAGTGTGGGAGGAAACTGGAGCACCCGGAGGAAACCCACGCAAATGCAGGGAGAACATACAAACTCCACACAGATAAGGCCATGGTCGGGAATTGAGTGCTGTGAGGCAGAAGTGCTAACCACTTAGCCACCGTGCTGCCGACTTATTCTTTTCTTACCCTGGATATCCTGGCACTTTATACTCATATTCACCAGACTGCAGGGGTAGAAGCAATGACATTTTACTTAACCCAGGACATGGGGATTTCAGAGGGGCACCATGACTTTATTCTTGATTCTATATTGTTCATTCTCATGAAGCATTATTATATACTATGCTATACTTTCAAGGGGATGGCCATGGGGACTAGGTTTGCTGCCAGCTTTGCCAAACTCTATATGAGTACATTTGAAGAAGATTGCATGTGAAGAAGCTTGTATGGTATGAACCTAGTGTTCTGTGGCATTATATAGACAATTTGTTTATCATTTGGAATGGACAATATGACACTGCATTTGATTCTGTTAAACATTTCAGTTATAATTATTATAATTTGAAATTCACTCACCAATTCAGTCACGCCACAGCAAACTTCCTGGATGTCAGATTTTCAATCAAATATTCTAAGATCAAGTTCTCAAAGTTTAATTAACCAATGGATTCAAATAATAATGTCCATTTTTAGAAGTGGACATGATAGACCCTGAATCAATCACATCCCTATTGGGCAATTAGGTAGATGAGGCTTAATTGTACACTGAATATTAACTATGAGAAACAAGGTAAGATTATGCTTATCTATCTTGAATCAAGATGTTACCCTCAAACATAAGTATATATATAACTCCCCCTAAACGACTAGGCTCCACTTTGCTGGGTAAGTAGGAGGGTGTAATGTAAATGTGGTGATGAGGTACTTACTTGAAATGTTGCCTCCACCCCCTGGTTCTTGAACCTTCACTGGGGAAAGTGTTGGATTTCGAACACCAGAGGTTGAGCCAGGAAACCTCCATCCGACACTGACACCAGCTATGATTCAACTAGAAAATTCACTGACAACTGGATATTAAAAAACTCCCAAAAAACAGGCGGTTATTTGTTTAATAGTAACACCAAAAAATAACAGTAACTGGGGGTGAGCAAAGAAATATAAATATAAATATAAACAAAGGTGGGATAATACAGTACAATACAAATTATGAGTATACAATGCTATGAATACTTTTAGTTAATAATAAAAAATTTCCACTGCCATTTGAGAGTGGCAACATGTTGTATATTTGACCTGCCAGCAATGGATACCAAAGCTACAAATAGCCGGGACAACAACTTTTAGTAACCTGATACTGCAATGGATCTAAGGTGACCGACTGAGTCCCAGGATCTATTGGAGCTTTTATGGCCAGTAGTGGATAATTAAATACAGAATGGTGAATACATCCAAATTGGTATAAAGCCACTGGCATTGTGGACGTCCTTCTTTACTTACAGTAACTGCCACAGTCTAGGTTAACACTGTAGATGTTCTTGCTAGAGTCTTTAGACTAGCAGAATAGCTATACTTTTATTCTCTCCTAAGCTGTCACTTGAGGAGTTATTTATCGAATATTTTCTTTCTCTCACACATTTGCTTAAACAGATACTAATATCACAAGACAATCACATGTATCTGTCTTTGATGTTCTGTGCACTCAGTGGCATCTGCAGTCTCCTGATGTTTCTCTGGAAGGTTCACTTACAACCAATCTGGGTAATTGTCTCTTCTTGAATCTCCTCTTCAATCCTCCTCTCCTATTACTTCCTCACCATCCTCTTCTACAGCTCTCTGCCATCATTCTCTCCTCCTCTCCTCTCTAATCCTTCTGTCTCAGTACTTCCTCACCTTCCTCTTATACAGCTCTCTCCCACCATTCTCTCCTCCTCTGCTCTCCAATCCTCCTGTCCCAGCTCTTCCTCACCTTCCTCTTATACAGCTCTCTCCCATCATTCTCTCCTCCTTTGCTTTCCAATCCTCCTGTCCCAGCTCTTCCTCACCTTCCTCTTATACAGCTCTCTCCCAGTGTGCTCTGCTGATACCCTCTCAAATCCTCCTGTTCCAGCTTTTCAAATAGACCTTATTGCAAACAACTTATAAGTGGAAATAAATTGTTTTTTATAGAAATTTACAATTAAATTAAGGAATAAATTGAGAAGGCCTAGATGAGCAGAGTTTTTACAATTTTGTTTTATAAAACAAAAGCACCGTACAGTTTTCCCTTTTCACATTATGCTTTTATATTTCGCTAATAAACTTTATAAATGGTTCAGAAAATAAGAAAAAGGTTTTAAATGCAATTAATAAAGGTAAAATGTTAAAACAATTTTGTCTGTAATAAAGTGTGCTCCAATCAAAACCTGTCCAAGAATCCATGTTGACATCTCTGATCCAAGTGGTGACTTCTTAAATAGATACAAATATCTGTTCCAACTGCTGGACAGTTTGTTATTACCACAAACCAACTACCAAATTAATTAGAAGTACATTGTATAGGTGGGGATTGTGCAATCAAACTATTAGCTAATATGGCAAAACTAGCTAAACATAGAAACAATATCATGGCTATCAAACATGAACACTGGAACACACTAATCACAAAATCATATATCAAGAGAAACCCTCAACTTTTCCATTAATGAAATGTTAAAGGAGGAAGTACAGCCAGGGCCCTTTTTCCACATGGGCATTATGGGCATTGGAGGCCCCATAGGCAGAAGAAAGAAAGGAAGAAAAATCTTAGCTCTTCTCGGTGGCGATCTGTCCCCCTCCTCCCCTTCTTCCCTGTAGCTCTTGCACTGAAAGTTGGGCGTAACGTCATCACACCTGACATTTTCTGTGAAGAGCGTACAGAGAGGAGCTCCGACGGGCCAGACAGAAGAAGAGGAAGACAGAAGAGAAGAATTCAGAAGAAAGCAGGCAATAGAAATGGAAGTGAAGGGGGAGAGCGAAGTAGGGGTGACAGAAGGGGAGCAAAAGCAGCATGGAGGGCACAGTGTGAAACAGGGGAGACAGGTGAAGGGGAGCAAAAGCAGCATAATGGAGGGCACAGTGTAAAAGATTATGTAAATTCTTCTTGCTCTTTAACAAGATAACAAAGATGTGGCAAACCTATTACATCTTCTCTTCATTACACACATTTTACTAACTATGCAGTACAATGACTCCTATTCACATAGATGTGGGAATGGTCATCACATGTAGTACAAAATCAATCAATAAATAAAGGGGTCCTTGCAGGTCATCACTTTTATTACTCAGTCTCTTCTCCTTAACTACATGTCCGTATCCTCACCCCTGTAATTAACACAAAGGGTGCAATTTAACTTTCTTTGGGTATTCCCACTGAGTCCTTATCTAACTACTATTACAATACACTGTTTATCTCCATTCAGGACACTAGCAGTCTCCCTTTCTCCTCTCAGATGTCCCCCCGCTGTCTCTCAGGAATTTTTGCCTCTGCTCTAATCTTCTGTATGAATGTCTAGGCCAACAGACTGAGGTGCGTGTTAGACAGAATGGCAGGTAGGGGCTCCGCTTGCTATCTGTATGTCCACATCCAGCCTGACAGGCTCATATACCCTGTTTTATTTTCAGCTCTTCTTTACAGTATTCCTTCTGTGTCACAGCCACTAGGAGTTTTGACCCAGAATTTACCAGATGTAGCTTTACTCACCAGAGGCGCAAAGTCTAACACAGTGGCTGGTCTTCTCCAGGGACTCCCGCAAGGAAGTATGGGTTTTAGCGGCTTCCACTGTGAAGGTCGCGGCCCTCTGGGGAGTATGGTAAATATGCGGATACAGCTATACACAATGAGAACACGGATCCCCTTAAGCTGGATAGGAGAAGGAATGCCAGAAGATATATATAGTCTCTAAATAGCAGAAACAGTAATGACACAGCGAGTATGATGACCAGTAGTAACTGGAAATGAGAAGTTCCGAAGTGCCGAGCATGCAGGTAAACTTGAAACAGACAGATGCTTGACAACAGACGGAAAGTCTATATGAGCAGCCAATAATACAGAGTAGTGGAGGAGTCAGCGACTTGCAGCTATCTCTACAGATGCACAGTAGAAACTTAGTCCCGATAATAGATAACATACAATGTAGCTTGAAGTGGGCTGCAGCTGACAGGTATTACCACTGGCGTGGAGTAGAGACTTATCCAGATGCAGGTAAGATACGAAGTAGCATGGGGTGGTCTGCGGCTGACAGGTATTGCCACGGGCGTGGAGTAGAGACTTATCCAGATGCAGGTAAGATACGGGGTAGCATGGGGTGGTCTGTGGCTGACAGGTATTGCCACGGGCGTGGAGTAGAGACTTATCCAGATGCAGGTAAGATACGGGGTAGCATGGGGTGGTCTGCGTCTGACAGGTATTGCCACGGGCGTGGATTAGAGACTTGTCCAGGAGCAGGTAGAATACTAAGTAGCGTGGAGCGGTCTGCGGCTGACAGGTATTACCACTGACGTGGAGTAGAGACTTGTCCAGGTGCAGGTAAGATACAAAGTAGCGTGGAGCGGTCTGCGGCAGGCAGATATTACCACTAGCGTGGAGTAGAGACTTGTCCAGGTGCAGGTAAGATACAAAGTAGCATGGAGCGGTCTGCGGCTGACAGGTATTACCACTGGCGTGGAGTAGAGACTTGTCCAGGTGCAGATAAGATATGAGGTAGCATGGAGCAGTCTGCGGCTGACAGGTATTACCACTGGCGTGGAGGAGAGACTTGTCCAGGTGCAGGTAAAATACGAGGTAGCATGGAGCGGTCTGCGGCTGACAGGTATTACCACTGGCGTGGAGTATAGACTTGTCCAGGTGCAGATAAGATACGAGGTAGCATGGAGCGGTCTGCGGCTGACAGGTATTACCACTGGCGTGGAGTATAGACTTGTCCAGGTGCAGATAAGATACGAGGTAGCATGGAGCGGTCTGCGGCTGACAGGTATTACCACTGGCATGGAGTAGAGACTTGTCCAGGTGCAGATAAAATACGAGGTAGCATGGAGCGGTCTGCGGCTGACAAGTATTACCACTGGCGTGGAGTAGAGACTTGTCCAGGTGCAGATAAGATACGAGGTAGCATGGAGCGGTCTGCGGCTGACAGGTATTACCACTGGCATGGAGTAGAGACTTGTCCAGGTGCAGATAAAATACGAGGTAGCATGGAGCGGTCTGCGGCTGACAAGTATTACCACTGGCATGGAGTAGAGACTTGTCCAGGTAAGATACGAGGTAGCTTGGAGTGGTCTGCGGCTGACATGTATTACCACTGGCATGGAGTAGAGACTTGTCCAGGTGCAGATAAAATACGAGGTAGCATGGAGCGGTCTGCGTCTGACAAGTATTACCACTGGCATGGAGTAGAGACTTATCCGGGTGCAGGTAGAATACAAAGTAGCATCCACAGCAAACAGGTACCATAAAGAGGAACAGGGAACTGCTTGGTACCTCAGCAGAATGAGGACCAAGAACAGGCAAAGGTAGTAGGACCGCAGGTGTCTTAAATAGTGAGAAGTAATTAATCATCCAATGAGGAGAGGAACAAGGTTTAAACAGTCTGTAGGTCTGCACATGCGCAGACCCCTGGTCAAGATGGCGAGCGGCGCAAGACAGGCTCCGGCAAGGCAGAGAGAGACCTAGGTCTTGAGCCAGAGGAACTAACAGTCCGGTGAGTGACATTCTGGTTAGGATCTGCTCCCCTCTCAATCACTATCCCCTTAGTCTTTTTTCTCTTTTTTTCTCTTTCACCCTGTCCATTAGAGGTAATTTATCTTACTCCCAACTGACACTCCCCCCTTGGAGTGCTGGGAAATGGCGTTCTTCTTAAGCAGCCTCTGACGATTGTGCGCATGTACGGAGCATGGGGTTCACCGGCACTACGCATGCTTTATTTCCTACTTACATTTGGTGAAAGCTTTGGTCCAGCTTTAAACGAGTCTCACAATCAATTGTCATAAAAAGAAGAGCCAGTAGATGGCAAAATATAAATCTACATAGAGGGGATCTATTAAAGGTAGATTATGACCAGATCTCCTATATTTTATGATTTCCATGGCCATTTGCAATTCACTTAATTTACTGAAGATACATTGTCATGTAAATCTCAACTTTTTCAAAACTCCAAAAAATATTGCCAAACATCTTATAATGACAGAAATCATCAATTTCTGCATTGTGACCAGGGTAGAACAGAACTAGTCAATTACAGCAAAATTCAAAATCAACAGGCAATCTCCAAAAATAATCTCACTTGTTTCAGACAGTTGAGAATGCCTGAAAACCAGTGAAATGAGTGAGACTTCCCATTCATTTTTAATGGACAATGCATTTCAATGGGTGCGGAAAGCCCACAGAAATGCACTGTTAATTGAAGTGAGTGGGTCAATGTTCCATGGTATAGATAAGTAAATAGTTGAAAAACCATATAAATAAAAACTTTTTACGAAGTGAAAACAGATTAATTACTATTCTGGAACTACAGAAGTTTTATTTTGCTTTGCCGCCTGCCCCGTATTTTTCAATGGGGTTGGCGGTCAGTACCTGCTAAGCCAATCAAAAGTGATCAGCATGTTAACATTTCTTGTAGTTGGCTAAGCTTTTCCTGTCCGCTTCAAGGTACAATGCAGTTCAATGGGTTTCTGCTTCAAAGGAATGTAGGGAGGGGGGAATGTTGATTTTGTTCAGTGGAGTAAAATCTCCTAAAATAGGCTGAATTTAAAAGAAAGCTATTTTTAATAGATTATAGAGTTTTAGGGAGGAATCAACAATTTATTAATGGCATTCTTGGGCAATTTACCAAGGTACCGTACTTCGCTGTAAATGGGCTCTCTTCTCCCCACTCTTGAGTGTCATTAAACTGTCGCCCTAAAAAATAAAATCAGATATTTTATATGGGTTTTATACAAGACAAATTTATGCATGGTTCAACGAATCTATTGGTAGAAAGTTGCTAAATATTTTCTTTCAGTGGGGTCTCACGCTTCTCACCAATGCAGTCAGCCGGTGTGTCCGAAGACCTCTGTGTCCTCTCTCTCCCCATGATGACAAGTAATCTGCCTCTCTCTTACTCCATGGGCAGGTAGGCTGTTCCTGAAAGTTTGCTGCAGACCTGGTTCTGTGGCAATGCCAAATGGACTCTTTCTGCGAAGCCTCTCAAATTTCGGCTCGATAGATGTTTAACATACTGTAATAATTGTAACCTGCAATTACTCAGCACCTTCTGTAGAGGAAAAGTTGTTTTTCTGGATCTAGAAATTCCCGCCATCATAAACCTCTCGATTGTAACAGTTATAATTTTCTAACAGATTATCATCACTCTAAATAATACACTATATATCTGGTGATAGCCTGTTGCACAGCTGAAACCACATATTTTTAATTCACTTTTGCATTTGTCTAATGTACATTTTACCAGGTGGATATTTATAAAATGTTCTTTTATAGGAATTTCATAGTGCTATTTATTCGGCAAAGTTTGCCATTTAATACAGTTGCCATTGTCTTCTCTTTCCTATAATCCCTATATCCTCTCCCAGAGCCATCCTGTCATTCCTACTGATAGCAGATGCACAATACAATAGCTTGGGGGTGTGGCCTAGTGGTAAAGGATATGTGTGTGACATAATTAGGGTGCCATGGGAGGGCGGGACCAGGTATGGAAAGGAAATCTTATTTCAGAGCTGGTAACAAGGTATTAGGCTCAACATTCTAAGTTTACTTATAGCCCACGCAGAGATATAAAACTATTTATAACAAAGAGATGAGAGAGAAACATTTAAATCTGTTACATGGAATATTTGCCTCATTACACATTTGTTCTTGAAATGTTGCACGTTTCGTGTTCCCAGGACTACCCCAACCTGTCAAAGTCGAATAATTGGATGAAAGAAAGTATATTGATTAATATTGTTTTACCGTACGATTGCAATCAGTATGCCACGTGTCATGGCGCAATCGCACGATAAATAATGCACGCATACACTCGCACTTACACATTCACTTGTATATAGTTCATACTTATATTAGTTTCAATCCATAGTAGTTTATGAGCACATGTTATTTGGTTTATAGTTAAATATTATAAGGTTATATGTACACATTAGTGAGATCTAAGGTTCAGGTCACAGAAAACATATCATGACTGGTATCATTCTAATCCCCTATTTATTCGCAGACGTCAGGTTCATTCGCCGAAAGGATCGCTCCTTGCGTATGCTAGTTATGGATGATAGGGAATAAATTATTAGAATGAAATTGTCTGTGTAATGTAAATAAACCAGTTTAAACTAGTTCTTGGCAGGAATATTATTAATCATCTTCTGGAGTGCTGACCCCCACCCTTGGAAAGCTGACCCCCACCCTTGGAGGGGGTTGTTTAAACTGACCTATGGACTGCATTATACTAGACCTTCCTGAAGCTTGAACCTATGAAAACTTGCCAAGTCATCTGTATTGTATTTACTGTAACACCAGTATATTATATAGTATATATATTGCTCCCTGGAATCAACTAGTCAGTCACTCTGACCACAGTTTTCAGGACTGAAGGACTATCCAGCTGGATCCAGCAGAGCGCATCACGGCGCAGCGTATGTATCGGCTGTACTTATTTATTGAACTGTTGTACTTTTGCGTTTGCTAAATAAATTGCTTGTGCTTTGGAACCACACAAATCGCATAGACAATAATTATTGTAAAACAATAAAATGACTTTAATAAATCCCACCACACAGAAGAATTAACTGACCACCATTGTCCCAGCTCTATTCATAGACTATACTTACTGCAAAATGTGAATTTAGAAAATACCGGGATGGAATGGCCGTACACACACTCTGCAAAACTCGTTGGAAATTTACACCTTTGTGAAAATATCTATTCTGGTGCTAAACTCTTGTAAAATTTCTAAGCTACATTGCATGTCCAGTGTTATTTTATTTATGTTGTTTGCCATCCTGGTTCACCTCTTACCTTGCTGACAGATCCTTCTCTGTCACCACCTCTGGGTCTCTCTCCCCCCCGTCCACCCTTCCTGTCGGGGTCCCTCAGGGCTCTGTTCTCGGACCATTACTCTTCTCTCTATACACCTCTTCCCTGGGTCAACTCATCAGCGCCTTCGGCTTTAACTACCACCTTTACGCTGACGACACTCAACTATACCTCTCCTCTCCTGATCTCTCTCCCTCCCTCCTCTCTAGAGTGTCCGCCTGCCTCTCTGCCATCTCCTCCTGGGTGTCCTCCCGATTCCTCAAACTTAACCGCGCCAAAACTGAGCTCATAGTTTTTCCTCCCTCTCATACCTCATCCCCTTCTGACCTCTCCATCACTGTCGACAACTCCTCTATCTCCCCTGTCCCCCAACTTCGCTGCCTTGGTGTCATCCTCGACTCCTCTCTCTCCTTTTGCCCCCACATCCTCTCTCTTGCTAAATCCTGCCGCTTCCAGCTGCGTAACATCGCTCGCATTCGGCCCTTCCTCTCCCAAGATGCCACCAAATGTCTCATCCACTCTCTGATCATCTCCCGCCTAGACTACTGCAACCTCCTCCTCACTGGCCTCCCCCACTCTCATCTTGCTCCCCTTCGATCTGTCCTTAACGCTGCTGCTAGACTTATTTTCCTTTCTCGCCGCACCTCTTCTGTCTCCCCCCTCTATCTAGCCCTTCACTGGCTCCCATTCTCCTTCAGAATCCTCTTTAAACTCCTCACTCTCACATACAAGGCCCTCGCCAACTCCACTGCGCCCTACATCTCCACCCTCCTCTCTATTCACACTCCATCCCGCCCTCTCCGTTCTGCCTCTGATCGTCGCCTCTCTTCCCCCTTATTACCTCCTCCCATGCGCGTATCCAAGACTTCGCCCGCGCTGCCCCCCTCCACTGGAACAAGCTCCCTCCCTCCATCAGAACTTCCCCTAATCTGTCCAGTTTTAAACAGGCTTTAAAAACCCACCTCTTTCTTAAAGCCTTTCAGTCTCCCACTTAACTCCCTACCTTTTCTGCTGCCTCTCCTCCTTCTTTCCCCTTCCCCGCCCCTGTTCCCCTATTCTCCCTCTCTCCCCTTCGTCTCTTTGTCTGTCCACCCTGGGACTAATGTGGCACCTGTTGTTACCAACCACCCAGAGCCAGGAACTAGATCTGTACCCGTAATTACCAACTACCAGGAACTGCTGCTCTTACCAACTACCCAGAGCCAGGAACTAGATCTGTACCTGTAATTACCAACTACCAGGAACTGCTGCTCTTACCAACTGCCCAGAGCCAGGAACTCGATCTGTACCTGTAATTACCAACTACCAGGAACTGCTGCTCTTACCAACTGCCCAGAGCCAGGAACTAGATCTGTACCTGTAATTACCAACTACCAGGAACTGCTGCTCTTTCCAACTACCCAGAGCCAGGAACTAGATCTGTACCTGTAATTACCAACTACCAGGAGCTGCTGCTCTTACCAATCACCCAGAGCCAGGAACTAGCACATTACCTGTATCCAGCAACTGTCTGAAGCCAAGAATTAGCACAGTGGCTGTATCCATGAACATGTATCTCCACCAACAGCTACAATTGTTATAACTTATGTATAATGTGTTTTTCCCACCTCATAGATTGTAATCTTGTGTGGGCAGAGTCATTGTTACCTCCTGTATCATGGTATTATATGTTATCTACTTGTATTATGAGCCCATCAATATGCAGCGCTGAGCACTACGTTGGCGCATATAATTGTCGCTTTCTGTGGAATGTTATCCATTCATATTTTTGGTAAATTTGCAGATATTAGAATCTGCTGGAGGCTGGTGAACTGTGCAAGTTGTTGCTTTCAATTATCTCACTCACAGTTCAGCAGTTAATTCTGCAGTCGTTTATAATATGTAAATAAACAGGTCTTTTCTACTGATGAGCAATTTTTTTAAACTGTTTTGCGATATACAGTCCTCACTCTGCATTCGGTCATGAAATTTTGCACATATGACACAGACTGCCATTGTCCCACTTCTAGCCATAGACAATACAGTCCTTACAATGGGAATTTACTAATACAGTACATAATGATATATCACTGAATGATGGAAGAAAAACAACACAATGATGCTATGTGGTTATCATCATCATCATCATTTATTTATATAGCGCCACTAATTCTGCAGCGCTGTACAGAGAACTCACTCACATCAGTCCCTGCCCCATTGGAACTTACAGTCTAAAATTCTCTAACATACACACAGACAGACAGACAGACAAACAGAGAGAGAGAGAGAGAGAGAGACTAGGGTCAATTTGATAGCTAAATAAAAAACATACAGGTCTGAGAGGGAATTCTATATGGTGTATATTAATTGATTGGTTGAATTGATGACTTAAGTCATCACTTAGTTATCAATTGACATTCAACCAATCAATTGATATACACCATATAGAATTCCCTCTCAGCGCTGTATGTTTTTTGTTTAGTAATTTTCTCTAGTAAGGGGATTTGACACCACCCCTTATACAGCTGCGATTGGCGATTTCATATAAGGTGTGAAGATACTGTTTTAGCACCAGGTGACATTGCTTTGTTTTGTGTTTCTCAATTTGATAGCAGCCAATTAACCTACTAGTATGTTTTTGGAGTTATGGAGGATGGGATTTCTTTGCACTATATGGATGTCAGTGGTCACCACATCACCGCATGCTGTAGGTAACCCGTGGTGGATAGACAACCCTGCGTGACCACGGTGCCAGCCTGCCAGGAATGCCCACAACCGTATTCACATAGTCATGAGCGATGCCACAGGAAGCACCAATGCCGGTACGTGACCGGAGTCATTATATGTGTACCGAAACTGCGACCCTACATAACAAACAACAGCACAAATAAACAAACATAGATACATTATTTTTAACATTATGTTTTGACTTTTGTTCCAATTTCCCTTTCAATAGTAACTATTACACTGACAGCTTGAGATTGGGATGACTCTATGTAAGTTTACACAATGTGCTTGTATTTAATATATTTACTGATGCCTGAACCTTCCTGTTAGATGTCTCCCAATCATACATCCCTTGTTCTGCATAGTCCGATATTTGTTTTATGTAAAATAATGTCACAATTATTTAAAAGGGGAACAATCATGAATTTGAAAAACTGATAACACATTTATTACAATAAAATGAAACATTTTTAAAATGTATCTAAAAGTGTAAATCAGTTTGTTGTAAACTTTGAAGCTCAGTGACCCCGGCAACCATTTGTCTATATACAGTAACATCAACAAGAAAAAGAAGAGAAACGAAGGCTGGATACAAGTTTGGTGCACAATATAGTCCTTATTTGAATATATTATTACATGTTTAACATGTAAACCAAAGAAAATGGTTTATTAAAGCACAACTTTTATTATTTAACTGATTAAGACATATACAATGTAATTAAAATGTTCTAGTTTCTCAATCCCTTTATACTTTATGTAATGTATAGATTGAGAGTCTCACACAGCATTTTGCTGCTTTCAATTTATAAATATTTTATTCATAATAAATAAAAGTCATATTTAATAAACCATTGTCCTTGGTTTACATAATAAACACAAAATAATATGTTCAAATAAGGGCTGTATTGTGCACCAAACTCAAATCCAGCTTTCTCTTCTCTTCTTTTTCTTGTTGTGACTGGTTGGTATCACCTCTAACCAATTTAATGTAGGGCATTTATTCAAGATACCCTTGAAAATAAAACATTATGGGACAGATTCATTGAAGAAAGTTAAGCAAAAGTAAGCAAGTAAGGCAAAACCATGTTTCATCGGAGGGGGAGGTAAATGTAAAATGTGATGGTAGATTTATATTTGACATAGGGCATGTCCTAGATCAACTTTAAATGTCAGTGTACAAATAAGCTATTAAGTATTTGTGTGCTATGTGAAAAAACAGACAGTATTTTCCTTATGTGCAAAATAAAAAATTAATTTGCACCCTTTGAATTGCAACATGGTTTTGTCCAGAAAACATACTCGATTTTTTTGCTTAACTTTCCTTAATAAATCAGGCCCTGTGTTATTACACTAATGAGCAAAATGGTCCTTTTACACTATACTATTGTGATGTTTTTTTTGTCTCTTTATACATTAACACCAGCAGCTGCTTAGTCAGGTTGCCAAATTGAGTTGTGTTGTGTTGCTGAGCAAAATAGGTTACAGCAAAATCTGAATGTTGTTTCATTTTATATATTGAGCTCTCTTAACCATCATTTTAATGATTTACTGCCTCTTGCAGTATAATTCTGTGATGTCATCTCATGGCATTATGATGTCATCAAAGAGTTTTTGTCCCACTCTAGCTGAGGGTGCAGTGACCAGTCCGCAGTGCACACTCCTGATTAAGCAGTGAGACAGTGAGTGCTAAGAAATTAAATTTCTCATTGGTGAGACAGTCGCATTGTAAATGTAAGTACCCAATCACCACGCTCTAGTGCTATTTTCTCTTTATTCTGATTGGCTGACAGCTGCTGGGGGGAGGGAACTGCGATTTATTTCTACACCACCATCCTACAGTAATGATGAATAGAACACAGCACCTTATACCCCACATTACAAACCCTGAGTGTATGGACTTTATTTCATCTATAGCTGCTCTTCACATGCGCACAATGTTCCCAGGTCTGGATTTGCATAGTAGCCAATGGTCCCTACTTTTCAGGGACGCTCCCAGGTTTTAAAGATTTTTCCCCAGCAATGTCCCTATTTTTCAGTACTGACCAGTTGTTTAGTAAAATTCCTCTTAGTCTGTATACTGAGCGCAATTCTCACTAGCTGTCCTTTTTCTCTGGGCTTTATAATGTAATGTTTATTATAAATGAGCTAGTGAAATGAGATACCTATGTTGAATGGACATGGCATGATGGTAGTTGTAGTTCACCAAGCTCTCCCTAGACAGCGCCAGCCATGACAAGCTCACATACACCTGACCAGCAGCTAAGTTTCTCTATTGGTAGCTATGGAGATGTGGGAGGGATGCAGTAGAATTCTGTGATGTCATCTCATGGCATTATGATGTCATCAGAGTCTTTGTCCCACTGGGCTGTAGCTGAGGTGTAGTGACCATTCTGCAGTGCACTCTCCTGATTAAGCAGCAAGACAGTGAGTGCTAAGAAATGGCTTAAATTTATTATTGGTGAGCGCGTCGCATTGTGAAAGTAAGTACCCAATCACCACGCTCTGGTGCTATATTGTCTTTATTCTGATTGACTGACAGCTGCTGGGGGAGGGAACTGTAATTTATTTCTACACCTCAATTCTACAGTATTTATAAATAATTATAATTATACAGCGCTGAATAGACTACAGCACCTTATACGCCACATTACAAATCAACGAAAAAACTGCCACTGAACTGTAGGACACCGGCAGGGGTGTAGGAAATAGGGGGAAGAGGGGGTATTTGACCCCACATGATTTCTGCTAGGTGGGCAAAAACTTGTGTTTTGCTCCTCCATGAACTTCTATGCAAAAGCCTTCATGCTGCTTTCTGAAGTCATGGGGGTAAATGTATCATACTCCGATTTGTACAAGTCGCCGGAAATCGGCGAGTTGACAGCTAAAATTTAAAACGGCGCTGCCTTGTAAAGGGAAGTTTCTCTGTTAACTCAAGTAACAGAGATGCACCACAATGTGCTTTTATAATAAATCTTTGTTTTAGACATTTTTTCCGAAACAAGTTGTTAATATGATACTTTCTGCTGTTTCCTGTGTTTGTTTTAATAGATATTGCCTTAATTACTTATTGAAAAAAGAATAAATATGGACGATGAAGATGAGGTAATCTTTCCTTCATAAACACATCCTTAGATGAAAATAGCTGATAGAAAATGGAAACATGGCTTTGTATTACTGTAAAGATTTACTGGCAACCACGTGAGCTCACAATCACTAAAGTAGTTTATGGGTCATTCCACATCAAATCAACACATGGTTTCAAACTGACCGTTTCATATTGTAATTCAATTTTGTATTATAAATGCTGACATAGGTGTAAAGAAAACCCCCTAAATCTTAGGCTGATATGTGCACTGGTTTTGAAGTTATATTCCTTTAAAGCTGCAATTTTTTAACAAAAAATTTGCTTTAAAAGCTCAAGTAAATGATGTTATTGGTCATGAACGCTACAGGCCTGAGTCATTGAGAAAAGTAAGGCAAAAAAGGAGTAAATGTGCTCAGGGACAAAACCATGTTGCAATACAAGGGGTGCAAATTAGTTAATTATTTTGCACATAAGGAAAATACTGGCTGTTTTTTCATGCATCACACAAATGCATGATAGTTTTATTTTTACACTGAAATTAAAAGTTAATCTAGGACATGTCCTACCCCAACTATAAATCTGACCCCGCAATTTAAATTTACCTCCCCCTCAAATGCAACATGGTTTTTCCCAGATGCAAAGTTACTCATTTTTTTATGTTTTACTCTCCTTAATGTACAAAGTTAGAGGTGCAAGTCATAAGTGTTATCAGATATGTTTTCACTAGTACAACTCCAAGTATATAATACATTCTGGATACAGAGAAGGTTATGCGTCTCCTGATTAGTATATCCACAGGCTTCTCTTTCTGGGGCTTCTCTTTTTCCTGCGCATCCACCTGTTTATGTGTTATCCTGAGCTATATTATTATATATACAGAAATTCTGCTTTATATGCTGTGTTATACCCCATTCATACTGCACCAAAATCCCGGGTTTTTGCCGGGGCGAGCTCAAACGACCCGGGTCTTGGTGCAGTATGAATGGTACAAGTCAAAAATCCCGGGTCTAAAAACCCGGGTCTTCAACCCGGGATTTATCGAGGGGTAATTCCCGGGTCGGACCCAGGTTGCCTGCACTATAAATGGTGCAACCCGGGTTTTTCAACCCGGGTTGCACAGAAAACAAGCTGATTGGCTGTCTGCCTGTCTCTGGAGGATGATGTCAGCCTAAGATTTGGGGGTTTTCTTTACACCAATGGCAAACTTTATTACACTAAATTGAAATTAAATGAGAGAATGTAAGGTAGATTGTTTTCTAAAATTGTGCTGATTTGATGTGGAATGACCCCTATAGAAGCTCGTAGCATCTGATCTTCCTTACACCATGCATTGCTGTATGACATCATATATAAATACAGAGGTCGCTGATAACCAAAGACACTTCCACCATCTTCTATCCAACAGAAGTCAGCTAAGAGATCACATTCTATTCTCAATAACTGGTTTGCTATGTGTCTTGCTATGTATATATTGATAGGTCTCCAGTAATTGTGAAATGAATTATCAGAACAGCCGCGTGACCTGAGGTTGCTCCGGCCGTAGTGACACTAATTATTTTGCTCTTCACAGACCTCGTCTATACCTGAAGTTTTACAATTAGCCACTTTGCCGGTTTGTCAGAATTATGTGGTGAGTTTCCAAGATGTTTTTCAGGAGCTCAGTGACACTTTAATTGCTCATTGTGCAGATGTATTAGAAACAATTCTTAGTAACATATCAAAAACTACTGAAAACAAAAATATTTGGGATCTGACAATAGAACGTCCATGGAAAATTGATGTCACACCGACAGCCCGCACAATTGTCAAAAATGTCCTGTCAACATGGCAAGAAATGGCGGAGCATAAATATTGTCGCCTATACGGAGACTCAATGTTTGAAAGTTCGGTGTTTGGAATCCGATCAAATTTTTTTATTCATACAACTAATGGACAAACATTGTTCCAAGTAAAACAACCAGTTGCCATGGAAACTGTGTTAGAGAGTAGAGACGAGATAATGGAAATTGTGCTTCCTCAATTGGTGGAATTCGCCAGCTCAACACAGAAGATTTTTACAGGGATGCAAAGAAGGACAGCATTTGCTGCAATAAGATCTTCAATTATAAATGCATTTCTATCTTTAAAATCGTCCATCAAAAATGGTTTGTCATCTGCAAAAACATTACTTCTAAGGGCTTTTTCTGCAGTAAAGTCATTCGTTTGTCGTAACAGACGTGACAATGGGCAACTTAGTCATATGAAAAATCCATTAAATAATAGTAAAAACATAGAAATGTTCCTTCGGAGAGAAATACAAATACTGGTCTCCAATGTGTATAAACAGGAGCTGAACGTGTATTCTGCCAACCAGGAGTTTGCATTAATGCTCCTGGGCCTTGTCGACAGATATTTGGATCTGGCAATAAGAGAGGAGACGGAGAAGGGAACAGTCATGTCATCTGAGCAAAAGTTCCTCCTCAAAATATTTTTGGAGAATATGTTCAGGAAACCTCTTGAATTACCACCTGCACAGGATAGGACAGTCTATGGAGCAAAGCATAGAGGAGGAAAAACGGAAGGGAAGCCATGTTTATCAGAGACAAGTTCACCAACTGTTATCAACCTTGAAGGCTACAGACAGACCGGACGTTTTATAAAACAGCTAAACTTGGTCCCAGCAGCAATAGAAGGCTTACACTTATTTGGCCCCAACTGTCTTGTCACAAACACATTAAAAGTCAATGGCTCATTATATCATCAAAATGAGTTTGTTCAACTCCTGGAAAACATCAACTACGTATGTGCTGAAACAATAAGTAACATCATTTCAGAAATACGGTTCCCCATCCAGGACCAGCTGTGTGTTACAGAAGCTGGAATTATCGTCTCACCATCGGACATGAGCTCATTTTCCCACCATCTC
This sequence comes from Mixophyes fleayi, assembly GCF_038048845.1. NCBI lineage: Eukaryota > Metazoa > Chordata > Amphibia > Anura > Limnodynastidae > Mixophyes > Mixophyes fleayi. The sequence goes on from NC_134406.1 coordinate 272,799,009, forward strand.
GTCGAGTATGTTTTAAAATTCCTATATGTGGCCTCCTCCTACAGAAACGTAGAAGACTGCCTTTCAAACATCATTGGCAGCATGCAAGCTGAACCTGCACAAAGTACATTAAAGGCTGATATTAAATATGACAATCTATTGACATCTCAGCCCAAAATATGTGTGTCTAACGTACATGGCATTTTTGATGAAATGACCCATACAATCTCAGCAAAAATGGAAGGCTTCATGCTTCTAAAGTCAAAAGCATATCTGAGAGATAGAGAAAGTGTAGATGTTGATCTAGTAGACTCCTTCCCAGGGCTGCTCTCCAAAGTATGGGTTTACACTAAAATCCTTGTGACCAAACTATTAATTACAGTTGGGAGAAATTTTGTTAACTTCCAAAATTTTTATAGTGAAAGCGTCTTGCCTTATTCACTAATGATTGAAGATATATTTATTACTCGAGAACTTATCAGGTCTCTTTTTGACAATATCTGCAGTGACCACCGAAGAAGAAACAGCTTCCTCTGGGAACAGTCAAAGACGGAATCCTCACTTCTGTGTGAGTGTTTATACCCAGATTGCACATTACATCATACACTTGATGATAGTAACATCCAGAGTTATTTTCCAAAAATGAGACCTCAGCTACTGGACAATGTCTACTCTATACTATCTACAGTATTTTCACTTATACTGAAATCAGTAGGGCTAAGGTCTCCTAATGGAACCTCTGAAAAATCGAAAAGAACATGCTTTGAGGCTACTTCTCCATGCTGCCCAGAGATTCTGAGTTTTTTACAATCAGAATTCCATTTCATTTGCAAATCGATTGTAGAGGAGTTTCTTAACCATCTGTGTGCTGCAAAACAGTATGCTAAAAAAATCGATAAAACTTTGCTTCAATACAAAAGCTCCAGAACGATGTTAGATAAGATCAGACCAAGAAGCACTAAAACACCCTTTTTTACAGAACTAAGTCGGTCTATCCACACAAGTGTTCATGGAACAATAATGGGGTTTGCAACTCTAACCCTTAAGGTTTTGCAGCCAAGAGACAAAAATAGAGTAGAAGACATTTATTTCCCAAGGTCCTCTGCACAGCAGAACAAGCGCCATCAAACTTCACAAGGACAAGAAAAAAGACTGGAGATTTCTGAACCGCAGTCTAATTTATCTGCTCATTCCAAAAGCCTTTGCTGCACCATCTTAGGAGCCATCCAGAACCAACTGGAAAAATCTTCTACTACTATTACATCGTCTTTACCTAAGCCGAATAAGGGAATAGTAACATCGAAACCTGTACGTCAGATTGTCACCAACACAGATACCATAAGTGGAATTTATGATCAGAAGTATGACAAACAGGAAATTGAAACAACATTAAATGAGAATATTTTGAAACAAGTTTTTCAAAATGTCCAGGATCCCACCAGATCTGAAATTAGATGTACAGCAGCAAATGTAATGCTTCAATTTTTTAGACAGATATTTATTGATCTGAGTTTAACCCTCAGAGTTAGTCTTCCTGATCGGGTTAGCAAATGTCATCAAGAGTTACTGCGCGACCTCTTTCTTAATTTTAACAAAAAAACAGACACCTCTCTATTCACTGACACTGAACTAAATCTTGTTTTCAATGAGATAATTAACAATCTGTTTGATATTTTGCATTCAGCAGCGCCATCAAATGAGTCTACGTTCATGAAATCAATGTATACAACATTAGGAAACTTTGCCTACAGTAAAATCCTAGATCTTTTCCTAAGAGACACATGGAAATCTCCTGTTATTTCTAGAGATGTGACAGATATTGTGGATATGTCACCCAATGATATAGGATATCATTGTAGAGAGGGAGCAAACAAATTCATTGAAATGGCCCAAGACCAACTGTACAAAAAGATTAATGGCGAAAGTTGTACACCAACTTACCTGCAACTCAGCAATATTGAGATTGCCAATCACATGATGCCCGAGATTATCAATTCGTTAAAATGCACATACCTCTACAAGGGTGAAACGTCCGATATTCTAGTCAACAATCCTGAATGTAACGAAGATATTTACAAAGCTACACAGAGATATGTCCAGAAAGTTGCAAGAATGGCAGTTAGAATCATTAAGAACAACTTTGAAACATTATCAACAGTTAACCTGTCACTTGCAACTTTAAATGTCTGCACAGATGTGTTGGAAAGTTCTGTGTCACAATTTATTAACAACGCAGTGGAAGACTCTGTACACAGAGGCAAAGCTTTTTCATGCCATCCAAATGCTCTAATAAGGAAAATTGTGAAAACTATTGTAGACATGTGTCATGAGGACGGGTTTTATGATCATAAAACATGATCCCTGAGGACATCCGGGAGGCAGGTCATCCTTGACGTTGTGTTCCCGCAGGCTGTTTTTAATCTATTGGCATCGACGATTAAAACGGGGTCCTGAAGCCATCAAAATTCAGCAGGCAGTGATCAGCAAAAGGTACCAAATCTGACCATAAAATTTCATTGCCCTCTGCTTGCCATCTCAGGCGGTGGTAGTCTCTTGGCCAATGCTGATAAATCCGACGCTGAAGACACCTACAAAAGAAATACAATTTTAGAAGAAAACAACAAGAATGTACACAGACTTACCTGATCAGCAACTCTCCAGATATCCGATCCTAGCAGAACACTGACAGGAGCTTCTTCCGAATGCACAGGTGTCCGGCTGTAGTGTCTGACATCAGTGCGCCCTCAAAAATTAATTGAGGGCACACTGACGTCAGACACTACAGCCGGACACCTGTGCATTCGGAAGAAGCTCCTGTCAATGTTCTGCTGGGATCGGATATCTGGAGAGTCGCTGATCAGGTAAGTCTGTGTATATTCTCGTCGTTTTCTTCTCAAATCGCTTTTCTTTTGTAGGTGTCTTCAGCGTCGGATTTATCAGCATCGGCGACACCTACCCAACCCATCTCAGGAAACGTCGCTTTGTAAGAGATTTCTTCTTTAATATCCCCCTATAAGGCAGAAAGACCACCCATCCAGCAGAGAGAGTTTGAGGATTCACGACACTCACACGAGCTAGTGTTGAATCCTTGCAGTGAGGCTTTGAAAGGTGAGCAAAAGACAATCCAAATTGCACACTTAGATGGTCACACCCAGCCATATGCTAAAGCCTGTGATTTTACACAATTCGGATCCACATTCTGAGATTACGGCACATGTACTTCTCCATGGATTCCACGTCAATTGGTAGCTATAATATCCTAAAATTATTACAATGACCTAATGCTCTATCAGACCCGGAGGCCTCAGGACAACAACCCAACCTAACAGACACAATAGACTGCTGAAGGTGAATCAGATACCATGCGACTCCTATTTGATCAGCTGCAGTGGAGGATAACAAAGTATTGGATAATCTCCCAACAGAATATAGAAATTGGGACTGAAGGAGCCATCTCCTCCACTGCTATATTCCTTCTGTAATCTCATTAATTCCCCCCCTAATTCCAATTTGCACACTTAGATGGTCACACCCAGCCATATGTTAAAGCCTGTGATTTTACACATTTCGGATCCACATTCTGAGATTACGGCACATGTACTTCTCCATGGATTCCACGTCAATTGGTAGCTATAATATGCTAAAATTATTACAATGACCTAATGCTCTATCAGACCCGGAGGCCTCAGGACAACAACACAACCTAACAGACACAATAGACTGCTGAAGGTGAATCAGATCCCATGCGACTCCTATTTGATCAGCTGCAGTGGAGGATAACAAAGTATTGGATAATCTCCCAACAGAATATAGAAATTGGGACTGAAGGAGCCATCTCCTCCACTGCTATATTCCTTCTGTAATCTCATTAATTCCCCCCCTAATTCCAATTTGCACACTTAGATGGTCACACCCAGCCATATGTTAAAGCCTGTGATTTTACACAATTCGGATCCACATTCTGAGATTACGGCACATGTACTTCTCCATGGATTCCACGTCAATTGGTAGCTATAATATCCTAAAATTATTACAATGACCTAATGCTCTATCAGACCCGGAGGCCTCAGGACAACAACCCAACCTAACAGACACAATAGACTGCTGAAGGTGAATCAGATCCCATGCGACTCCTATTTGATCAGCTGCAGTGGAGGATAACAAAGTATTGGATAATCACCCTACAGAACATAGAAATTGGGACTGAAGGAGCCATCTCCTCCACTGCTATATTCCTTCTGTAATCTCATTAATTCCCCCAATTCTAAATTGCACACTTAGATGTTCACACCCAGCCATATGTTAAAGCCTGTGATTTTACACAATTCGGATCCACATTCTGAAATTGCGGTACATGTGCTTCTCCGTGGATTCAACGTCGATGGATAGTTATAATATCCTAAAATTATTACAATGACCTAATGCTCTATCAGCCCCGGAGGCCTCAGTACAACAACCCAACCTAACAGACACAATAGACTGCTGAAGGTGAATCAGATCCCATGCGACTCCTATTGGATCAGCTGCAGTGGAGGATAACAAAGTATTGGATAATCACCCTACAGAACATAGAAATTGGGACTGAAGAAGACATCTCCTCCACTGCTATATTCCTTCTGTAATCTCATTAATCCCCCCCCCCTTTCTATTTCTTTGCCTCCCTTCCCTCCATCCATCCTCACCCCTCTTGTTCCCACCTTCCTTTATAAATAGTTCTGTGAGAAGACCAAAGAAAATGGACTCTTACTACTCGGGACTCTTACCACTCGGGACCCTTACCACTCGGGACTCTTACCACTCGGGACTCTTACCACTCTAGTCCATGACAACATGTTTTCAATAAATATGCATTTGTATTCTCACACTTATTTGCTGTGGTTTTTGAATTCTATTAGTGCTAAGCTCTATTTATTTTCTTTGAACAATATGTATCTCACTAGGTTTAGTTTGCAATGTAACCAGTTCTTTTTCTCATTTAAAGCACTGATTTACTGTGTAAAACAAGCTGATGACCTCACATCATTTTACAAATATTGGGAAAGCAAAAAAAAAATCCAAGCTCTCAGTCCACTCCAGCCCCCTCACAGGAGGAAGCTTTTAGTAAAAGAAAGAGCCCTCGCCCCTCAAACCGAAATAACATCACCCTTGCTGCTGGAAGAAAGAAAGATCATTGATCCTGATACATATGATTGACAGGAAGCTGGAACTACCCCAAGCTTCATTTAACTCTTGACATTGAAAATAGAAGCTGCAGAAATAATCTAGGTTTCATAGGCATACCCAAAAAGATTAAGGGTCAGGATCTATTTATATTTATAAGCCTAAACCTAACATTAGCATTAAATCTTCAAGGGCAATTGGGCACCCCACAAATTAGCGAGGGAAGGGAATGATAACAGACCATGTCCAGTTGTTGCAAAGTTCCTTGACTTTAAGGTCAATGAAAAATGTTAAAGCGTATTGAAAGATGAATTAACTGGTTGTGGATGTCAACAGCATTATCATTTTACCAGGATTAGTCCATCATGCTAACATAGAAATGGAAAGATTTTACCATGATTTCTAAGTATCTGGTAGACTACAACAGTTTTGCTTTGTTATATCCAGCTAAATTGAGGGTTCCCAAAAATGATCAGACTTTGAAGACCCATCTGAAGCCACATGCCATTTTCAGACTATCTCTTCAACTCCAGGATCACCAGTCCCACACTTGAGGTCACCAAACAGGAGATAGGGGTTGTTTTTAATATATGTTCACAAAATTGTACTAAGATTTACCCCCTACAGATATTAATGTACATCTGATTTATTAGTGCATTATCTTGTTGTGAGAATCACTCTCCCATACTAAATTAAGGTTCTTGTTACTCAAAAGGTTTCTAGTGACGACCTTTACACTTGTTTGAAAAAATGTGAAAAAAAAATGAAAACAATATATTCAATTTGACAAGTTAGATTAAGTTGTTGCCCACTTAACATCATCATCATCATCTATTTATATAGCGCCACCAATTCTGCAGCGCTGTACAGAGAGCTCATTCACATCAGTCACTGCCCTATTGGAGCTTACAGTCTAAATTCCCTAACATACACACACAGACAGAGAGAGAGAGACTAGGGTTAGGTTTGATAGCAGCCAATTAACCTACTAATATGTATTTGGAGTGTGGGAGGAAACCGGAGCACCCGGAGGAAACCCACGCAAATGCAGGGAGAACATACAAACTCCACACAGATAAGGCCATGGTTGGGAATTGAGTGCTGTGAGGCAGAAGTGCTAACCACTTAGCCACCGTGCTGCCGACTTATTCTTTTCTTACCCTGGATATCCTGGCACTTTATACTCATATTCACCAGACTGCAGGGGTAGAAGCAATGACATTTTACTTAACCCAGGACATGGGGATTTCAGAGGGGCACCATGACTTTATTCTTGATTCTATATTGTTCATTCTCATGAAGCATTATTATATACTATGCTATACTTTCAAGGGGATGGCCATGGGGACTAGGTTTGCTGCCAGCTTTGCCAAACTCTATATGAGTACATTTGAAGAAGATTGCATGTGAAGAAGCTTGTATGGTATGAACCAAGTGTTCTGTGGCATTATATAGACAATTTGTTTATCATTTGGAATGGACAATATGACACTGCATTTGATTCTGTTAAACATTTCAGTTATAATTATTATAATTTGAAATTCACTCACCAATTCAGTCACGCCACAGCAAACTTCCTGGATGTCAGATTTTCAATCAAATATTCTAAGATCAAGTTCTCAAAGTTTAATTAACCAATGGATTCAAATAATAATGTCCATTTTTAGAAGTGGACATGATAGACCCTGAATCAATCACATCCCTATTGGGCAATTAGGTAGATGAGGCTTAATTGTACACTGAATATTAACTATGAGAAACAAGGTAAGATTATGCTTATCTATCTTGAATCAAGATGTTACCCTCAAACATAAGTATATATATAACTCCCCCTAAACGACTAGGCTCCACTTTGCTGGGTAAGTAGGAGGGTGTAATGTAAATGTGGTGATGAGGTACTTACTTGAAATGTTGCCTCCACCCCCTGGTTCTTGAACCTTCACTGGGGAAAGTGTTGGATTTCGAACACCAGAGGTTGAGCCAGGAAACCTCCATCCGACACTGACACCAGCTATGATTCAACTAGAAAATTCACTGACAACTGGATATTAAAAAACTCCCAAAAAACAGGCAGTTATTTGTTTATTAGTAACACCTAAAAATAACAGTAACTGGGGGTGAGCAAAGGAATATAAATATAAATATAAACAAAGGTGGGATAATACAGTAATTCCCTCCTCCTCTGCTCTCCAATCCTCCTGTCTCAGTACTTCCTCACCCACCTCTTATACAGCTCTCTCCCATCATTCTCTCCTCCTCTGCTCTCCAATCCTCCTGTCCCAGCTCTTCCTCACCTTCCTCTTATACAGCTCTCTCCCATCATTCTCTGCTCCTTTGCTTTCCAATCCTCCTGTCCCAGCTCTTCCTCACCTTCCTCTTATACAGCTCTCTCCCAGTGTGCTCTGCTGATACCCTCTCAAATCCTCCTGTTCCAGCTTTTCAAATAGACCTTATTGCAAACAACTTATAAGTGGAAATAAATTGTTTTTTATAGAAATTTACAATTAAATTAAGGAATAAATTGAGAAGGCCTAGATGAGCAGAGTTTTTACAATTTTGTTTTATAAAACAAAAGCACAGTACAGTTTTCCCTTTTCACATTATGCTTTTATATTTCGCTAATAAACTTTATAAATGGTTCAGAAAATAAGAAAAAGGTTTTAAATGCAATTAATAAAGGTAAAATGTTAAAACAATTTTGTCTGTAATAAAGTGTGCTCCAATCAAAACCTGTCCAAGAATCCATGTTGACCGACTATGACATCTCTGATCCAAGTGGTGACTTCTTAAATAGATACAAATATCTGTTCCAACTGCTGGACAGTTTGTTATTACCACAAACCAACTACCAAATTAATTAGAAGTACATTGTATAGGTGGGGATTGTGCAATCAAAATATTAGCTAATATGGCAAAACTAGCTAAACATAGAAACAATATCATGGCTATCAAACATGAACACTGGAACACACTAATCACAAAATCATATATCAAGAGAAACCCTCAACTTTTCCATTAATGAAATGTTAAAGGAGGAAGTACAGCCAGGGCCCTTTTTCCACATGGGCATTATGGGCATTGGAGGCCCCATAGGCAGAAGAAAGAAAGGAAGAAAAATCTTAGCTCTTCTCGGTGGCGATCTGTCCCCCTCCTCCCCTTCTTCCCTGTAGCTCTTGCACTGAAAGTTGGGCGTAACGTCATCACACCTGACATTTTCTGTGAAGAGCGTACAGAGAGGAGCTCCGACGGGCCAGACAGAAGAAGAGGAAGACAGAAGAGAAGAATTCAGAAGAAAGCAGGCAATAGAAATGGAAGTGAAGGGGGAGAGTGAAGTAGGGGTGACAGAAGGGGGGCAAAAGCAGCATGGAGGGCACAGTGTGAAACAAGAGTGACAGGTGAAGGGGAGCATAAGCAGCATAATGGAGGGCACAGTGTAAAAGATTATATAAATTCTTATTGCTCTTTAACAAGATAACAAAGATGTGGCAAACCTATTACATCTTCTCTTCATTACACACATTTTACTAACTATGCAGTACAATGACTCCTATTCACATAGATGTGGGAATGGTCATCACATGTAGTACAAAATCAATCAATAAATAAAGGGGTCCTTGCAGGTCATCACTTTTATTACTCAGTCTCTTCTCCTTAACTACATGTCCGTATCCTCACCCCTGTAATTAACACAAAGGGTGCAATTTAACTTTCTTCGGGTCTTCCTACTGAGTCCTTATCTAACTACTATTACAATACACTGTTTTTCTTCATTCAAGACACTAGCAGTCTCCCTTTCTCCTCTCAGATGTCCCCCCGCTGTCTCTCAGGAATTTTTGCCTCTGCTCTAATCTTCTGTATGAATGTCTAGGCCAACAGACTGAGGTGCGTGTTAGACAGAATGGCAGGTAGGGGCTCCGCTTGCTATCTGTATGTCCACATCCAGCCTGACAGGCTCATATAACCTGTTTTATTTTCAGCTCTTCTTTACAGTATTCCTTCTGTGTCACAGCCACTAGGAGTTTTGACCCAGAATTTACCAGATGTAGCTTTACTCACCAGAGGCGCGGAGTCTAACACAGTGGCTGGTCTTCTCCAGGGACTCCCGCAAGGAAGTATGGGTTTTAGCGGCTTCCACTGTGCAGGTCGCGGCCCTCTGGGGAGTATGGTAAATATGCGGATACAGCTATACACAATGAGAACACAGATCCCCTTAAGCTGGATAGGAGGAGGAATGCCAGAAGATATATATAGTCTCTAAGTAGCAGAAACAGTAATGACACAGCGAGTATGATGACCAGTAGTAACTGGAAATGAGAAGTTCCGAAGTGCCGAGCATGCAGGTAAACTTGTAACAGACAGATGCTTGACAACAGACGGAAAGTCTATATGAGCAGCCAATAATACAGAGTAGTGGAGGAGTCAGCGACTTGCAGCTATCTCTACAGATGCACAGTAGAAACTTAGTCCCGATAATAGATAACATACAATGTAGCTTGAAGTGGGCTCCGGCTGACAGGTATTACCACTGGCGTGGAGTAGAGACTTATCCAGATGCAGGTAAGATACGAGGTAGCATGGAGCGGTCTGCGGCTGACAGGTATTACCACTGGCGTGGAGTAGAGACTTGTCCAGGTGCAGGTAAGATACGAGGTAGCATGGGGTGGTCTGCGGCTGACAGGTATTACCACTGGCGTGGAGTAGAGACTTGTCCAGGTGCAGGTAAGATACGAGGTAGCATGGGGTGGTCTGCGGCTGACAGATATTACCACTGGCGTGGAGTAGAGACTTGTACAGGTGCAGGTAAGATACGAGGTAGCATGGAGCGGTCTGCGGCTGACAGGTATTACCACTGGCGTGGAGTAGAGACTTGTCCAGGTGCAGGTAAGATACAAAGTAGCATGGAGCGGTCTGCGGCTGACAGGTATTACCACTGGCGTGGAGTAGAGACTTGTCCAGGTGCAGGTAAGATACAAAGTAGCATGGAGCGGTCTGCGGCTGACAGGTATTACCACTGGCGTGGAGGAGAGACTTGTCCAGGTGCAGGTAAGATACAAAGTAGCATGGAGCGGTCTGCGGCTGACAGGTATTACCACTGGCGTGGAGTAGAGACTTGTCCAGGTGCAGGTAAGATACAAAGTAGCATGGAGCGGTCTGCGGCTGACAGGTATTATCACTAGCGTGGAGTAGAGACTTGTCCAGGTGCAGGTAAGATACGAGGTAGCATGGAGCGGTCTGCGGCTGACAGGTACTACCACTGGCGTGGAGTATAGACTTGTCCAGGTGCAGATCAGATACGAGGTAGCATGGAGCGGTCTGCGGCTGACAGGTATTACCACTGGCATGGAGTAGAGACTTGTCCAGGTGCAGGTAAGATACGAGGTAGCATGGAGCGGTCTGCGGCTGACAGGTATTACCACTGGCGTGGAGGAGAGACTTGTCCAGGTGCAGATCAGATACGAGGTAGCATGGAGCGGTCTGCGGCTGACAGGTATTACCACTGGCGTGGAGGAGAGACTTGTCCAGGTGCAGATCAGATACGAGGTAGCATGGAGCGGTCTGCGGCTGACAGGTATTACCACTGGCATGGAGTAGAGACTTGTCCAGGTGCAGGTAAGATACGAGGTAGCATGGAGCGGTCTGCGGCTGACAAGTATTACCACTGGCGTGGAGTAGAGACTTGTCCAGGTGCAGGTAAGATACGAGGTAGCATGGAGCGGTCTGCGGCTGACAAGTATTACCACTGGCATGGAGTAGAGACTTGTCCAGGTGCAGGTAAGATACGAGGTAGCATGGAGCGGTCTGCGGCTGACAAGTATTACCACTGGCGTGGAGTAGAGACTTATCCGGGTGCAGGTAGAATACAAAGTAGCGTCCACAGCAAACAGGTACCATAAAGAGGAACAGGGAACTGCTTGGTACCTCAGCAGAATGAGGACCAAGAACAGGCAAAGGTAGTAGGACCGCAGGTGTCTTAAATAGTGAGAAGTAATTAATCATCCAATGAGGAGAGGAACAAGGTTTTAACAGTCTGTAGGTCTGCACATGCGCAGTCCCCTGGTCAAGATGGCGAGCGGCGCAAGACAGGCTCCGGCAAGGCAGAGAGAGACCTAGGTCTTGAGCCAGAGGAACTAACAGTCCGGTGAGTGACATTCTGGTTAGGATCTGCTCCCCTCTCAATCACTATCCCCTTAGTCTTTTTTCTCTTTTTTTCTCTTTCACCCTGTCCATTAGAGGTAATTTATCTTACTCCCAACTGACACTCCCCCCTTGGAGTGCTGGGAAATGGCGTTCTTCTTAAGCAGCCTCTGACGATTGTGCGCATGTACGGAGCATCGGGTTCACCGGCACTACGCATGCTTTATTTCCTACTTACATTTGGTGAAAGCTTTGGTCCAGCTTTAAACGAGTCTCACAATCAGTTGTCTTAAAAAGAAGAGCCAGTAGATGGCAAAATATAAATCTACTTAGAGGGGATCTATTAAAGGTAGATTATGACCAGATCTCCTATATTTTATGATTTCCATGGCCATTTGCAATTCACTTAATTTACTGAAGATACATTGTCATGTAAATCTCAACTTTTTCAAAACTCCAAAAAATATTGCCAAACATCTTATAATGACAGAAATCATCAATTTCTGCATTGTGACCAGGGTAGAACAGGACTAGTCAATTACAGCAAAATTCAAAATCAACAGGCAATCTCCAAAAATAATCTCACTTGTTTCAGACAGTTGAGAATGCCTGAAAACCAGTGAAATGAGTGAGACTTCCCATTCATTTTTAATGGACAATGCATTTCAATGGGTGCCGAAAGCCCACAGAAATGCACTGTTAATTGAAGTGAGTGGATCAATGTTCCATGTTATAGATAAGTAAATAGTTTAAAAACCATATAAATAAAAACTTTTTACAAAGTGAAAACAGATTAATTTCTATTCTGGAACTACAGAAGTTTTATTTTGCTTTGCTGCCTGCCCCGTATTTTTCAATGGGGTTGGCGGTCAGTACCTGCTGAGCCAGTCAAAAGTGGTCAGCATGTTAACATTTCTTGTAGTTGGCTAAGCTTTTCCTGTCCGCTTCAAGGGGCAATGCAGTTCAATGGGTTTCTGCTTCAAAGGAATGTAGTGAGGGGGGAATGTTGATTTTGTTCAGTGGAGTAAAATCTCCTAAAATAGGCTGAATTTAAAAGAAAGCTATTTTTAATAGATTATATAGTTTGAGGGAGGAATCAACAATTTATTAATGGCATTCTTGGGCAATTTACCAAGGTATTTTCCTGTAAATGGGATCTCTTCTCCCCACTCTTGAGTGTCATTAAACTGTCGCTCCTAAAAAATAAAATCAGATTTTTAATATGGGTTTTATACAAGACAAATTCATGCATGGTTCAACGAATCTATTGGTAGAAAGTTGCTAAATATTTTCTTTCGGTGGAGTCTCACGCTTCTCACCAATGCAGTCAGTCGGTGTGTCCGAAGACCTCTGTGTCCTCTCTCTCCCCATGATGACAAGTAATCTGCCTCTCTCTTACTCCACGGGCAGGTAGGCTGTTCCTGAAAGTTTGCTGCAGACCTGGTTCTATGGCAATGCCAAATGGACTCTTTCTTCGAAGCCTCTCAAATTTCGGCTCGATAGATGTTTAACATACTGTAATAATTGTAACCTGCAATTACTCAGCACCTTCTGTAGAGGAAAAGTTGTTTTTCTGGATCTAGAAATTCCCGCCATCATAAACCTCTCGATTGTAACAGTTATAATTTTCTAACAGATTATCATCACTCTAAATAATACACTATATATCTGGTGATAGCCTGTTGCACAGCTGAAACCACATATTTTTAATTCACTTTTGCATTTGTCTAATGTACATTTTACCAGGTGGATATTTATAAAATGTTCTTTTATAGGAATTTCATAGTGCTATTTATTCGGCAAAGTTTGCCATTTAATACAGTTGCCATTGTCTTCTCTTTCCTATAATCCCTATATCCTCTCCCAGAGCCATCCTGTCATTCCTACTGATAGCAGATGCACAATACAATAGCTTGGGGGTGTGGCCTAGTGGTAAAGGATATGTGTGTGACATAATTAGGGTGCCATGGGAGGGCGGGACCAGGTATGGAAAGGAAATCTTATTTCAGAGCTGGTAACAAGGTATTAGGCTCAACATTCTAAGTTTACTTATAGCCCACGCAGAGATATAAAACTATTTATAACAAAGAGATGAGAGAGAAACATTTAAATCTGTTACATGGAATATTTGCCTCATTACACATTTGTTCTTGAAATGTTGCACGTTTCGTGTTCCCAGGACTACCCCAACCTGTCAAAGTCGAATAATTGGATGAAAGAAAGTATATTGATTAATATTGTTTTACCGTACGATTGCAATCAGTACGCCACGTGTCATGGCGCAATCGCACGATAAATAACGCACGCATACACTCGCACTTACACATTCACTTGTATATAGTTCATACTTATATTAGTTTCAATCCATAGTAGTTTATGAGCACATGTTATTTGGTTTATAGTTAAATATTATAAGGTTATATGTACACATTAGTGAGATCTAAGGTTCAGGTCACAGGAAACATATCATGACTGGTATCATTCTAATCCCCTATTTATTCGCAGACGTCAGGTTCATTCGCCGAAAGGATCGCTCCTTGCGTATGCTAGTTATGGATGATAGGGAATAAATTATTAGAATGAAATTGTCTGTGTAATGTAAATAAACCAGTTTAAACTAGTTCTTGGCAGGAATATTATTAATCATCTTCTGGAGTGCTGACCCCCACCCTTGGAAAGCTGACCCCCACCCTTGGAGGGGGTTGTTTGAACTGACCTATGGACTGCATTATACTAGACCTTCCTGAAGCTTGAACCTATGAAAACTTGCCAAGTCATCTGTATTGTATTTACTGTAACACCAGTATATTATATAGTATATATATTGCTCCCTGGAATCAACTAGTCAGTCACTCTGACCACAGTTTTCAGGACTGAAGGACTATCCAGCTGGATCCAGCAGAGCGCATCACGGCGCAGCGTATGTATCGGATGTACTTATTTATTGAACTGTTGTACTTTTGCGTTTGCTAAATAAATTGCTTGTGCTTTGGAACCACACAAATCGCATAGACAATAATTATTGTAAAACAATGAAATGACTTTAATAAATCCCACCACACAGAAGAATTAACTGACCACCATTGTTCCAGCTCTATTCATAGACTATACTTACTGCAAAATGTGAATTTAGAAAATACCGGGATGGAATGGCCGTACACACACTCTGCAAAACTCGTTGGAAATTTACACCTTTGTGAAAATATCTATTCTGGTGCTAAACTCTTGTAAAATTTCTAAGCTACATTGCATGTCCAGTGTTATTTTATTTATGTTGTTTGCCATCCTGGTTCACCTCTTACCTTGCTGACCGATCCTTCTCTGTCACCACCTCTGGGTCTCTCTCCCCCCCGTCCACCCTTCCTGTCGGGGTCCCTCAGGGCTCTGTTCTCGGACCATTACTCTTCTCTCTATACACCTCTTCCCTGGGTCAACTCATCAGCGCCTTCGGCTTTAACTACCACCTTTACGCTGACGACACTCAACTATACCTCTCCTCTCCTGATCTCTCTCCCTCCCTCCTCTCTAGAGTGTCCGCCTGCCTCTCTGCCATCTCCTCCTGGGTGTCCTCCCGATTCCTCAAACTTAACCGCGCCAAAACTGAGCTCATAGTTTTTCCTCCCTCTCATACCTCATCCCCTTCTGACCTCTCCATCACTGTCGACAACTCCTCTATCTCCCCTGTCCCCCAACTTCGCTGCCTTGGTGTCATCCTCGACTCCTCTCTCTCCTTTTGCCCCCACATCCTCTCTCTTGCTAAATCCTGCCGCTTCCAGCTGCGTAACATCGCTCGCATTCGGCCCTTCCTCTCCCAAGATGCCACCAAATGTCTCATCCACTCTCTGATCATCTCCCGCCTAGACTACTGCAACCTCCTCCTCACTGGCCTCCCCCACTCTCATCTTGCTCCCCTTCGATCTGTGCTTAACGCTGCTGCTAGACTTATTTTCCTTTCTCGCCGCACCTCTTCTGTCTCCCCCCTCTATCTAGCCCTTCACTGGCTCCCATTCTCCTTCAGAATCCTCTTTAAACTCCTCACTCTCACATACAAGGCCCTCGCCAACTCCACTGCGCCTTACATCTCCACCCTCCTCTCTATTCACACTCCATCCCGCCCTCTCTGTTCTGCCTCTGATCGTCGCCTCTCTTCCCCCTTATTACCTCCTCCCATGCGCGTATCCAAGACTTCGCCTGCGCTGCCCCCCTCCACTGGAACAAGCTCCCTCCCTCCATCAGAACTTCCCCTAATCTGTCCAGTTTTAAACAGGCTTTAAAAACCCACCTCTTTCTTAAAGCCTTTCAGTCTCCCACTTAACTCCCTACCTTTTCTGCTGCCTCTCCTCCTTCTTTCCCCTTCCCCGCCCCTGTCCCCCTATTCTCCCTCTCTCCCCTTCGTCTCTTTGTCTGTCCACCCTGGGACTAATGTGGCACCTGTTGTTACCAACTACCCAGAGCCAGGAACTAGATCTGTACCTGTAATTACCAACTACCAGGAACTGCTGCTCTTACCAACTGCCCAGAGCCAGGAACTCGATCTGTACCTGTAATTACCAACTACCAGGAACTGCTGCTCTTACCAACTCCCCAGAGCCAGGAACTAGATCTGTACCTGTAATTACCAACTACCAGGAACTGCTGCTCTTTCCAACTACCCAGAGCCAGGAACTAGATCTGTACCTGTAATTACCAACTACCAGGAACTGCTGCTCTTTCCAACTACCCAGAGCCAGGAACTAGATCTGTACCTGTAATTACCAACTACCAGGAACTGCTGCTCTTTCCAACTACCCAGAGCCAGGAACTAGATCTGTACCTGTAATTACCAACTACCATGAACTGCTGCTCTTACCAATCACCCAGAGCCAGGAACTAGATCTGTACCTGTAATTACCAACTACCAGGAGCTGCTGCTCTTACCAATCACCCAGAGCCAGGAACTAGCACATTACCTGTATCCAGCAACTGTCTGAAGCCAAGAATTAGCACAGTGGCTGTATCCATGAACATGTATCTCCACCAACAGCTACAATTGTTATAACTTATGTATAATGTGTTTTTCCCACCTCATAGATTGTAATCTTGTGTGGGCAGAGTCATCGTTACCTCCTGTATCATGGTATTATATGTTATCTACTTGTATTATGAGCCCATCAATATGCAGCGCTGAGCACTACGTTGGCGCATATAATTGTCGCTTTCTGTGGAATGTTATCCATTCATATTTTTGGTAAATTTGCAGATATTACAATCTGCTGGAGGCTGGTGAACTGTGCAAGTTGTTGCTTTCAATTATCTCACTCACAGTTCAGCAGTTAATTCTGCAGTCGTTTATAATATGTAAATAAACAGGTCTTTTCTACTGATGAGCAATTTTTTTAAACTGTTTTGCGATATACAGTCCTCACTCTGCATTCGGTCATGAAATTTTGCACATATGACACAGACTGCCATTGTCCCACTTCTAGCCATAGACAATACAGTCCTTACAATGGGAATTTACTAATACAGTACATAATGATATATCACTGAATGATGGAAGAAAAACAACACAATGATGCTATGTGGTTATCATCATCATCATCATTTATTTATATAGCGCCACTAATTCTGCAGCGCTGTACAGAGAACTCACTCACATCAGTCCCTGCCCCATTGGAACTTACAGTCTAAAATTCTCTAACATACACACAGACAGACAGACAGACAAACAGAGAGAGAGAGAGAGAGAGACTAGGGTCAATTTGATAGCTAAATAAAAAACATACGGGTCTGAGAGGGAATTCTATATGGTGTATATTAATTGATTGGTTGAATTGATGACTTAAGTCATCACTTAGTTATCAATTGACATTCAACCAATCAATTGATATACACCATATAGAATTCCCTCTCAGCGCTGTATGTTTTTTGTTTAGTAATTTTCTCTAGTAAGGGGATTTGACACCACCCCTTATACAGCTGCGATTGGCGATTTCATATAAGGTGTGAAGATACTGTTTTAGCACCAGGTGACATTGCTTTGTTTTGTGTTTCTCAATTTGATAGCAGCCAATTAACCTACTAGTATGTTTTTGGAGTTATGGAGGATGGGATTTCTTTGCACTATATGGATGTCAGTGGTCGCCACATAACCGCATGCTGTAGGTAACCCGTGGTGGATAGACAACCCTGCGTGACCACGGTGCCAGCCTGCCAGGAATGCCCACAGCCGTATTCACATAGTCATGAGAGATGCCACAGGAAGCACCAATGCCGGTACGTGTCCGGAGTCATTATATGTGTACCGAAACTGCGACCCTACATAACAAACAACAGCACAAATAAACAAACATAGATACATTATTTTTAACATTATGTTTTGACTTTTGTTCCAATTTCCCTTTCAATAGTAACTATTACACTGACAGCTTGAGATTGGGATGACTCTATGTAAGTTTACACAATGTGCTTGTATTTAATACATTTACTGATGCCTGAACCTTCCTGTTAGATGTCTCCCAATCATACATCACTTGTTCTGCATAGTCCGATATTTGTTTTATGTAAAATAATGTCACAATTATTTAAAAGGGGAACAATCATGAATTTGAAAAACTGATAACACATTTATTACAATAAAATGAAACATTTTTAAAATGTATCTAAAAGTGTAAATCAGTTTGTTGTAAACTTTGAAGCTCAGTGACCCCGGCAACCATTTGTCTATATACAGTAACATCAACAAGAAAAAGAAGAGAAACGAAGGCTGGATACAAGTTTGGTGCACAATATAGTCCTTATTTGAATATATTATTACATGTTTAACATGTAAACCAAAGAAAATGGTTTATTAAAGCACAACTTTTATTATTTAACTGATTAAGACATATACAATGTAATTAAAATGTTCTAGTTTCTCAATCCCTTTATACTTTATGTAATGTATAGATTGAGAGTCTCACACAGCATTTTGCTGCTTTCAATTTATAAATATTTTATTCATAATAAATAAAAGTCATATTTAATAAACCATTGTCCTTGGTTTACATTATAAACACATAATAATATGTTCAAATAAGGGCTGTATTGTGCACGAAATTCAAATCCAGCTTTCTCTTCTCTTCTTTTTCTTGTTGTGACTGGTTGATATCACCTCTAACCAGTTTAATGTAGGGCATTTATTCAAGATACCCTTGAAAATAAAACATTATGGGACAGATTCATTGAAGAAAGTTAAGCAAAAGTAAGCAAGTAAGGCAAAACCATGTTACATCGGAGGGGGAGGTAAATGTAAAATGTGATGGTAGATTTATATTTGACATAGGGCATGTCCTAGATCAACTTTAAATGTCAGTGTACAAATAAGCTATTAAGTATTTGTGTGCTATGTGAAAAAACAGACAGTATTTTCCTTATGTGCAAATTAAAAAATTAATTTGCACCCTTTGAATTGCAACATGGTTTTGTCCAGAAAACATACTCGATTTTTTTGCTTAACTTTCCTTAATAAATCAGGCCCTGTGTTATTACACTAATGAGCAAAATGGTCCTTTTACACTATACTATTGTGATGTTTTTTTTGTCTCTTTATACATTAACACCAGCAGCTGCTTAGTCAGGTTGCCAAATTGTGTTGTGTTGTGTTGCTGAGCAAAAGAGGTTACAGCAAAATCTGAATGTTGTTTCATTTTATATATTGAGCTCTCTTAACCATCATTTTAATGATTTACTGCCTCTTGCAGTATAATTCTTTGATGTCATCTCATGGCATTATGATGTCATCAGAGTCTTTGTCCCACTCTAGCTGAGGGTGTAGTGACCAGTCCGCAGTGCACACTCCTGATTAAGCAGTGAGACAGTGAGTGCTAAGAAATTAAATTTCTCATTGGTGAGACAGTCGCATTGTAAATGTAAGTACCCAATCACCACGCTCTAGTGCTATTTTCTCTTTATTCTGATTGGCTGACAGCTGCTGGGGGGAGGGAACTGCGATTTATTTCTACACCTCCATCCTACAGTAATGATGAATAGAACACAGCACCTTATACCCCACATTACAAACCCTGAGTGTATGGACTTTATTTCATCTATAGCTGCTCTTCACATGCGCACAATGTTCCCAGGTCTGGATTTGCATAGTAGCCAATGGTCCCTACTTTTCAGGGACGCTCCCAGGTTTTAAAGATTTTTCCCCAGCAATGTCCCTATTTTTCAGTACTGACCAATTGTTCAGTAAAATTCCTCTTAGTCTGTATACTGAGCGCAATTCTCACTATCTGTCCTTTTTCTCTGGGCTTTATAATGTAATGTTTATTATAAATGAGCTAGTAAAATGAGATACCTATGTTGAATGGACATGGCATGATGGTAGTTGTAGTTCACCAAGCTCTCCCTAGACAGCGCCAGCCATGAAAAGCTCACATACACCTGACCAGCAGCTAAGTTTCTCTACTGGTAGCTATGGATATGTGGGAGGGATGCAGTAGAATTCTGTGATGTCATCTCATGGCATTATGATGTCATCAGAGTCTTTGTCCCACTGGGCTGTAGCTGAGGTGTAGTGACCATTCTGCAGTGCACTCTCCTGATTAAGCAGCAAGACAGTGAGTGCTAAGAAATGGCTTAAATTTATTATTGGTGAGTGCGTCGCATTGTAAATGTAAGTACCCAATCACCTCGCTCTGGTGCTATATTGTCTTTATTCTGATTGACTGACAGCTGCTGGGGGAGGGAACTGTAATTTATTTCTACACCTCAATTCTACAGTATTTATAAATAATTATAAATATACAGCGCTGAATAGACTACAGCACCTTATACGCCACATTACAAATCAACGAAAAAACTGCCACTGAACTATAGGACACCGGCAGGGGTGTAGGAAATAGGGGGAAGAGGGGGTATTTGACCCCACATGATTTCTGTTAGGTGGGCAAAAACTTGTGTTTTGCTCCTCCATGAACCTCTATCCAAAAGCCTTCATGCTGCTTTCTGAAGTCATGGGGGTAAATGTATCATACTCCGATTTGTACAAGTCGCCGGAAATCGGCGAGTTGACAGCTAAAATTTAAAGCGGTGCTGCCTTGTAAAGGGAAGTTTCTCTGTTAACTCAAGTAACAGAGATGCACCACAATGTGCTTTTATAATAAATCTTTGTTTTAGACATTTTTTCCGAAACAAGTTGTTAATATGATACTTTCTGCTGTTTCCTGTGTTTGTTTTAATAGAAATTGCCGTAATTACTTATTGAAAAAGGAATAAATATGGACGATGAAGATGAGGTAATCTTTCCTTCATAAACACATCCTTAGATGAAAATAACTGATAGAAAATGGAAACATGGCTTTGTATTACTGTAAAGATTTACTAGCAACCATGTGAGCTCACAATCACTAAAGTAGTTTATGGGTCATTCCACATCAAATCAACACATGGTTTCAAACTGACCGTTTCATATTGTAATTCAATTTTGTATTATAAATGCTGACATGGGTGTAAAGAAAACCCCCTAAATCTTAGGCTGATATGTGCACTGGTTTTGAAGTTATATACCTTTAAAGCTGCAATTTTTTAACAAAAAATTTGCTTTAAAAGCTCAAGTAAATGATGTTATTGGTCATGAACGCTACAGGCCTGAGTCATTGAGAAAAGTAAGGCAAAAAAGGAGTAAATGTGCTCAGGGACAAAACCATGTTGCAATACAAGGGGTGCAAATTAGTTAATTATTTTGCACATAAGGAAAATACTGGCTGTTTTTTCATGCAGCACACAAATGCATGATAGTTTTATTTTTACACTGAAATTAAAAGTTAATCTAGGACATGTCCTACCCCAACTATAAATCTGACCCCGCAATTTAAATTTACCTCCCCCTCCAATGCAACATGGTTTTTCCCAGATGCAAAGTTACTCATTTTTTTATGTTTTACTCTCCTTAATGTACAAAGTTAGAGGTGCAAGTCATAAGTGTTATCAGATATGGTTTCACTAGTACAACTCCAAGTATATAATACATTCTGGATACAGAGAAGGTTATGCGTCTCCTGATTAGTATATCCACAGGCTTCTCTTTCTGGGGCTTCTCTTTTTCCTGCGCATCCACCTGTTTATGTGTTATCCTGAGCTATATTATTATATATACAGAAATTCTGCTTTATATGCTGTGTTATACCCCATTCATACTGCACCAAAATCCCGGGTTTTTGCCGGGGCGAGCTCAAACGACCCGGGTCTTGGTGCAGTATGAATGGTACAAGTCAAAAATCCCGGGTCTAAAAACCCGGGTCTTCAACCCGGGATTTATCGAGGGGTAATTCCCGGGTCGGACCCAGGTTGCCTGCACTATAAATGGTGCAACCCGGGTTTTTCAACCCGGGTTGCACAGAAAACAAGCTGATTGGCTGTCTGCCTGTCTCTGGAGGATGATGTCAGCCTAAGATTTGGGGGTTTTCTTTACACCAATGGCAAACTTTATTACACTAAATTGAAATTAAATGAGAGAATGTAAGGTAGATTGTTTTCTAAAATTGTGCTGATTTGATGTGGAATGACCCCTATAGAAGCTCGTAGCATCTGATCTTCCTTACACCATGCATTGCTGTATGACATCATATATAAATACAGAGGTCGCTGATAACCAAAGACACTTCCACCATCTTCTATCCAACAGAAGTCAGCTAAGAGATCACATTCTATTCTCAATAACTGGTTTGCTATGTGTCTTGCTATGTATATATTGATAGGTCTCCAGTAATTGTGAAATGAATTATCAGAACAGCCGCGTGACCTGAGGTTGCTCCGGCCGTAGTGACACTAATTATTTTGCTCTTCACAGACCTCGTCTATACCTGAAGTTTTACAATTAGCCACTTTGCCGGTTTGTCAGAATTATGTGGTGAGTTTCCAAGATGTTTTTCAGGAGCTCAGTGACACTTTAATTGCTCATTGTGCAGATGTATTAGAAACAATTCTTAGTAACATATCAAAAACTACTGAAAACAAAAATATTTGGGATCTGACAATAGAACGTCCATGGAAAATTGATGTCACACCGACAGCCCGCACAATTGTCAAAAATGTCCTGTCAACATGGCAAGAAATGGCGGAGCATAAATATTGTCGCCTATACGGAGACTCAATGTTTGAAAGTTCGGTGTTTGGAATCCGATCAAATTTTTTTATTCATACAACTAATGGACAAACATTGTTCCAAGTAAAACAACCAGTTGCCATGGAAACTGTGTTAGAGAGTAGAGACGAGATAATGGAAATTGTGCTTCCGCAATTGGTGGAATTCGCCAGCTCAACACAGAAGATTTTTACAGGGATGCAAAGAAGGACAGCATTTGCTGCAATAAGATCTTCAATTATAAATGCATTTCTATCTTTAAAATCGTCCATCAAAAATGGTTTGTCATCTGCAAAAACATTACTTCTAAGGGCTTTTTCTGCAGTAAAGTCATTCGTTTGTCGTAACAGACGTGACAATGGGCAACTTAGTCATATGAAAAATCCATTAAATAATAGTAAAAACATAGAAATGTTCCTTCGGAGAGAAATACAAATACTGGTCTCCAATGTGTATAAACAGGAGCTGAACGTGTATTCTGCCAACCAGGAGTTTGCATTAATGCTCCTGGGCCTTGTCGACAGATATTTGGATCTGGCAATAAGAGAGGAGACGGAGAAGGGAACAGTCATGTCATCTGAGCAAAAGTTCCTCCTCAAAATATTTTTGGAGAATATGTTCAGGAAACCTCTTGAATTACCACCTGCACAGGATAGGACAGTCTATGGAGCAAAGCATAGAGGAGGAAAAACGGAAGGGAAGCCATGTTTATCAGAGACAAGTTCACCAACTGTTATCAACCTTGAAGGCTACAGACAGACCGGACGTTTTATAAAACAGCTAAACTTGGTCCCAGCAGCAATAGAAGGCTTACACTTATTTGGCCCCAACTGTCTTGTCACAAACACATTAAAAGTCAATGGCTCATTATATCATCAAAATGAGTTTGTTCAACTCCTGGAAAACATCAACTACGTATGTGCTGAAACAATAAGTAACATCATTTCAGAAATACGGTTCCCCATCCAGGACCAGCTGTGTGTTACAGAAGCTGGAATTGTCGTCTCACCATCGGACATGAGCTCATTTTCCCACCATCTCGTCGAGTATGTTTTAAAGTTCCTATATGAGGCCTCCTCCTACAGAAACGTAGAAGACTGCCTTTCAAACATCATTGGCAGCATGCAAGCTGAACCTGCACAAAGTACATTAAAGGCTGATATTAAATATGACAATCTATTGACATCTCAGCCCAAAATATGTGTGTCTAACGTACATGGCATTTTTGATGAAATGACCCATACAATCTCAGCAAAAATGGAAGGCTTCATGCTTCTAAAGTCAAAAGCATATCTGAGAGATAGAGAAAGTGTAGATGTTGATCTAGTAGACTCCTTCCCAGGGCTGCTCTCCAAAGTATGGGTACACACTAAAATCCTTGTGACCAAACTATTAATTACAGTTGGGAGAAATTTTTTTAACTTCCAAAATTTTTATAGTGAAAGCGTCTTGCCTTATTCACTAATGATTGAAGATATATTTATTACTCGAGAACTTATCAGGTCTCTTTTTGACAATATCTGCAGTGACCACCGAAGAAGAAACAGCTTCCTCTGGGAACAGTCAAAGACGGAATCCTCACTTCTGTGTGAGTGTTTATACCCAGATTGCACATTACATCATACACTTGATGATAGTAACATCCAGAGTTATTTTCCAAAAATGAGACCTCAGCTACTGGACAATGTCTACTCTATACTATCTACAGTATTTTCACTTATTTTGAAATCAGTAGGGCTAAGGTCTCCTAATGGAACCTCTGAAAAATCGAAAAGAACATGCTTTGAGGCTACTTCTCCATGCTGCCCAGAGATTCTGAGTTTTTTACAATCAGAATTCCATTTCATTTGCAAATCGATTGTAGAGGAGTTTCTTAACCATCTGTGTGCTGCAAAACAGTATGCTAAAAAAATCGATAAAACTTTGCTTCAATACAAAAGCTCCAGAACGATGTTAGATAAGATCAGACCAAGAAGCACTAAAACACCCTTTTTTACAGAACTAAGTCGGTCTATCCACACAAGTGTTCATGGAACAATAATGGGGTTTACAACTCTAACCCTTAAGGTTTTGCAGCCAAGAGACAAAAATAGAGTAGAAGACGTTTATTTCCCAAGGTCCTCTGCACAGCAGAACAAGCGCCATCAAACTTCACAAGGACAAGACAAAAGACTGGAGATTTCTGAACCGCAGTCTAATTTATCTGCTCATTCCAAAAGCCTTTGCTGCACCATCTTAGGAGCCATCCAGAACCAACTGGAAAAATCTTCTACTACTATTACATCGTCTTTACCTAAGCCGAATAAGGGAATAGTAACATCGAAACCTGTACGTCAGATTGTCACCAACACAGCTACCATAAGTGGAATTTATGATCAGAAGTATGACAAACAGGAAATTGAAACAACATTAAATGAGAAGATTTTGAAACAAGTTTTTCAAAATGTCCAGGATCCCACCAGATCTGAAATTAGATGTACAGCAGCAAATGTAATGCTTCAATTTTTTAGACAGATATTTATTGATCTGAGTTTAACCCTCCGAGTTAGTCTTCCTGATCGGGTTAGCAAATGTCATCAAGAGTTACTGCGCGACCTCTTTCTTAATTTTAACAAAAAAACAGACACCTCTTTATTCACTGACACTGAACTAAATCTTGTTTTCAATGAGATAATTAACAATCTGTTTGATATTTTGCATTCAGCAGCGCCATCAAATGAGTCTACGTTCATGAAATCAATGTATACAACATTAGGAAACTTTGCCTACAGTAAAATCCTAGATCTTTTCCTAAGAGACACATGGAAATCTCCTGTTATTTCTAGAGATGTGACAGATATTGTGGATATGTCACCCAATGATATAGGATATCATTGTAGAGAGGGAGCAAACAAATTCATTGAAATGGCCCAAGACCAACTGTACAAAAAGATTAATGGCGAAAGTTGTACACCAACTTACCTGCAACTCAGCAATATTGAGATTGCCAATCACATGATGCCCGAGATTATCAATTCGTTAAAATGCACATACCTCTACAAGGGTGAAACGTCCGATATTCTAGTCAACAATCCTGAATGTAACGAAGATATTTACAAAGCTACACAGAGATATGTCCAGAAAGTTGCAAGAATGGCAGTTAGAATCATTAAGAACAACTTTGAAACATTATCAACAGTTAACCTGTCACTTGCAACTTTAAATGTCTGCACAGATGTGTTGGAAAGTTCTGTGTCACAATTTATTAACAACGCAGTGGAAGACTCTGTACACAGAGGCAAAGCTTTTTCATGCCATCCAAATGCTCTAATAAGGAAAATTGTGAAAACTATTGTAGACATGTGTCATGAGGACGGGTTTTATGATCATAAAACGTGATCCCTGAGGACATCCGGGATGCAGGTCATCGTTGACGTTGTGTTCCCGCAGGCTGTTTTTAATCTATTGGCATCGACGATTAAAACGGGGTCCTGAAGCCATCAAAATTCAGCAGGCAGTGATCAGCAAAAGGTCCCAAATCTGACCATAAAATTTCATTGCCCTCTGCTTGCCATCTCAGGCGGTGGTAGTCTCTTGGCCAATGCTGATAAATCCGACGCTGAAGACACCTACAAAAGAAATACAATTTGAGAAGAAAACAACAAGAATATACACAGACTTACCTGATCAGCAACTCTCCAGATATCCGATCCTAGCAGAACACTGACAGGAGCTTCTTTCGAATGCACAGGTGTCCGGCTGTAGTGTCTGACATCAGTGCGCCCTCAAAAATTAATTGAGGGCGCACTGACGTCAGACACTACAGCTGGACATCTGTGCATTCGGAGGAAGCTCCTGTCAGTGTTCTGCTGGGATCGGATATCTGGAGAGTCGCTGATCAGGTAAGTCTGTGTATATTCTCGTCGTTTTCTTCTCAAATCGCTTTTCTTTTGTAGGTGTTTTCAGCGTCGGATTTATCAGAATCGGTGACGCGTACCCAACCCATCTCAGGAAACGTCGCTTTGTAAGAGATTTCTTCTTGAATATCCCCCTATAAGGCAGAAAGACCACCGATCCAGCAGAGAGAGTTTGAGGATTCACGACACTCACACGAGCTAATGTTGAATCCTCGCAGTGAGGCTTTGAAAGGTGAACAAAAGACAATCCAAATTGCACACTTAGATGGTCACACCCAGCTATATGCTAAAGCCTGTGATTTTACACAATTCGGATCCACATTCTGAGATTACGGCACATGTACTTCTCCATGGATTCCACGTCAATTGGTAGCTATAATATCCTAAAATTATTACAATGACCTAATGCTCTATCAGACCCAGAGGCCTCAGGGCAACAACCCAACCTAACAGACACAAAGACTGCTGAAGGTGAATCAGATCCCATGCGACTCCTATTTGATCAGCTGCAGTGGAGGATAACAAAGTATTGGATAATCTCCCAACAGAATATAGAAATTGGGACTGAAGGAGCCATCTCCTCCACTGCTATATTCCTTCTGTAATCTCATTAATTCCCCCCCTAATTCCAATTTGCACACTTAGATGGCCACACCCAGCCATATGTTAAAGCCTGTGATTTTACACATTTCGGATCCACATTCTGAGATTACGGCACATGTACTTCTCCATGGATTCCACGTCAATTGGTAGCTATAATATCCTAAAATTATTACAATGACCTAATGCTCTATCAGACCCGGAGGCCTCAGGAAAACAACACAACCTAACAGACACAATAGACTGCTGAAGGTGAATCAGATCCCATGCGACTCCTATTTGATCAGCTGCAGTGGAGGATAACAAAGTATTGGATAATCTCCCAACAGAATATAGAAATTGGGACTGAAGGAGCCATCTCCTCCACTGCTATATACCTTCTGTAATCTCATTAATTCCCCCCCTAATTCCAATTTGCACACTTAGATGGTCACACCCAGCCATATGTTAAAGCCTGTGATTTTACACATTTCGGATCCACATTCTGACATTACGGCACATGTACTTCTCCATGGATTCCACGTCAATTGGTAGCTATAATATCCTAAAATTATTACAATGACCTAATGCTCTATCAGACCCGGAGGCCTCAGTACAACAACCCAACCTAACAGACACATTAGACTGCTGAAGGTGAATCAGATCCCATGCGACTCCTATTTGATCAGCTGCAGTGGAGGATAACAAAGTATTGGATAATCTCCCAACAGAATATAGAAATTGGGACTGAAGGAGCCATCTCCTCCACTGCTATATTCCTTCTGTAATCTCATTAATTCCCCCAATTCTAAATTGCACACTTAGATGTTCACACCCAGCCATATGTTAAAGCCTGTGATTTTACACAATTCGGATCCACATTCTGAAATTGCGGTACATGTGCTTCTCCGTGGATTCAACGTCGATGGATAGTTATAATATCCTAAAATTATTACAATGACCTAATGCTCTATCAGCCCCGGAGGCCTCAGTACAACAACCCAACCTAACAGACACATTAGACTGCTGAAGGTGAATCAGATCCCATGCGACTCCTATTGGATCAGCTGCAGTGGAGGATAAAAAAGTATTGGATAATCACCCTACAGAACATAGAAATTGGGACTGAAGAAGACATCTCCTCCACTGCTATATTCCTTCTGTAATCTCATTAATCCCCCCCCCTTTCTATTTCTTTGCCTCCCTTCCCTCCATCCATCCTCACCCCTCTTGTTCCCACCTTCCTTTATAAATAGTTCTGTGAGAAGACCAAAGAAAATGGACTCTTACTACTCGGGACTCTTACCACTCGGGACCCTTACCACTCGGGACTCTTACCACTCGGGACTCTTACCACTCTAGTCCATGACAACATGTTTTCAATAAATATGCATTTGTATTCTCACACTTATTTGCTGTGGTTTTTGAATTCTATTAGTGGTAAGCTCTATTTATTTTCTTTGAACAATATGTATCTCACTAGGTTTAGTTTGCAATGTAACCAGTTCTTTTTCTCATTTAAAGCACTGATTTACTGTGTAAAGCAAGCTGATGACCTCACATCATTTTACAAATATTGGGAAAGCAAAAAAAAAATCCAAGCTCTCAGTCCACTCCAGCCCCCTCACAGGAGGAAGCTTTTAGTAAAAGAAAGAGCCCTCGCCCCTCAAACCGAAATAACATCACCCTTGCTGCTGGAAGAAAGAAAGATCATTGATCCTGATACATATGATTGACAGGAAGCTGGAACTACCCCAAGCTTCATTTAACTATTGACATTGAAAATAGAAGCTGCAGAAATAATCTAGGTTTCATAGGCATACCCAAAAAGATTAAGGGTCAGGATCTATTTATATTTATAAGCCTAAACCTAACATTAGCATTAAATCTTCAAGGGCAATTGGGCACCCCACAAATTAGCGAGGGAAGGGAATGATAACAGACCATGTCCAGTTGTTGCAAAGTTCCTTGACTTTAAGGTCAATGAAAAATGTTAAAGCGTATTGAAAGATGAATTAACTGGTTGTGGATGTCAACAGCATTATCATTTTACCAGGATTAGTCCATCATGCTAACATAGAAATGGAAAGATTTTACCATGATTTCTAAGTATCTGGTAGACTACAACAGTTTTGCTTTGTTATATCCAGCTAAATTGAGGGTTCCTAAAAATGATCAGACTTTGAAGACCCATCTGAAGCCACATGCCATTTTCAGACTATCTCTTCAACTCCAGGATCACCAGTCCCACACTTGAGGTCACCAAACAGGAGATAGGGGTTGTTTTTAATATATGTTCACAAAATTGTACTAAGATTTACCCCCTACAGATATTAATGTACATCTGATTTATTAGTGCATTATCTTGTTGTGAGAATCACTCTCCCATACTAAATTAAGGTTCTTGTTACTCAAAAGGTTTCTAGTGACGACCTTTACACTTGTTTGAAAAAATGTGAAAAAAAAAATGAAAAAAATATATTCAATTTGACAAGTTAGATTAAGTTGTTGCCCACTTAACATCATCATCATCATCTATTTATATAGCGCCACCAATTCTGCAGCGCTGTACAGAGAGCTCATTCACATCAGTCACTGCCCTATTGGAGCTTACAGTCTAAATTCCCTAACATACACACACAGACAGAGAGAGAGACTAGGGTTAGGTTTGATAGCAGCCAATTAACCTACTAATATGTATTTGGAGTGTGGGAGGAAACTGGAGCACCCGGAGGAAACCCACGCAAATGCAGGGAGAACATACAAACTCCACACAGATAAGGCCATGGTCGGGAATTGAGTGCTGTGAGGCAGAAGTGCTAACCACTTAGCCACCGTGCTGCCGACTTATTCTTTTCTTACCCTGGATATCCTGGCACTTTATACTCATATTCACCAGACTGCAGGGGTAGAAGCAATGACATTTTACTTAACCCAGGACATGGGGATTTCAGAGGGGCACCATGACTTTATTCTTGATTCTATATTGTTCATTCTCATGAAGCATTATTATATACTATGCTATACTTTCAAGGGGATGGCCATGGGGACTAGGTTTGCTGCCAGCTTTGCCAAACTCTATATGAGTACATTTGAAGAAGATTGCATGTGAAGAAGCTTGTATAGTATGAACCTAGTGTTCTGTGGCATTATATAGACAATTTGTTTATCATTTGGAATGGACAATATGACACTGCATTTGATTCTGTTAAACATTTCAGTTATAATTATTATAATTTGAAATTCACTCACCAATTCAGTCACGCCACAGCAAACTTCCTGGATGTCAGATTTTCAATCAAATATTCTAAGATCAAGTTCTCAAAGTTTAATTAACCAATGGATTCAAATAATAATGTCCATTTTTAGAAGTGGACATGATAGACCCTGAATCAATCACATCCCTATTGGGCAATTAGGTAGATGAGGCTTAATTGTACACTGAATATTAACTATGAGAAACAAGGTAAGATTATGCTTATCTATCTTGAATCAAGATGTTACCCTCAAACATAAGTATATATATAACTCCCCCTAAACGACTAGGCTCCACTTTGCTGGGTAAGTAGGAGGGTGTAATGTAAATGTGGTGATGAGGTACTTACTTGAAATGTTGCCTCCACCCCCTGGTTCTTGAACCTTCACTGGGGAAAGTGTTGGATTTCGAACACCAGAGGTTGAGCCAGGAAACCTCCATCCGACCCTGACACCAGCTATGATTCAACTAGAAAATTCACTGACAACTGGATATTAAAAAACTCCCAAAAAACAGGCGGTTATTTGTTTAATAGTAACACCAAAAAATAACAGTAACTGGGGGTGAGCAAAGGAATATAAATATAAATATAAACAAAGGTGGGTAATACAGTACAATACAAATTATGAGTATACAATGCTATGAGTACTTTTAGTTAATAATAAAAAATTTCCACTGCCATTTGAGAGTGGCAACATGTTGTATATTTGACCTGCCAGCAATGGATACCAAAGCTACAAATAGCCGGGACAACAACTTTTAGTAACCTGATACTGCAATGGATCTAAGGTGACCGACTGAGTCCCAGGATCTATTGGAGTTTTTATGGCCAGTAGTGGATAATTAAATACAGAATGGTGAATACATCCAAATTGGTATAAAGCCACTGGCATTGTGGACGTCCTTCTTTACTTACAGTAACTGCCACAGTCTAGGTTAACACTGTAGATGTTCTTGCTAGAGTCTTTAGACTAGCAGAATAGCTTTACTTTTATTCTCTCCTAAGCTGTCACTTGAGGAGTTATTTATCGAATATTTTCTTTCTCTCACACATTTGCTTAAACAGATACTAATATCACAAGACAATCACATGTATCTGTCTTTGACGTTCTGTGCACTCAGTGGCATCTGCAGTCTCCTGATGTTTCTCTGGAAGGTTCACTTACAACCAATCTGGGTAATTGTCTCTTCTTGGATCTCCTCTTCAATCCTCCTCTCCTATTACTTCCTCACCATCCTCTTCTACAGCTCTCTGCCATCATTCTCTCCTCCTCTCCTCTCTAATCCTTCTGTCTCAGTACTTCCTCACCTTCCTCTTATACAGCTCTCTGCCATCATTCTCTCCTCCTCTCCTCTCTAATCCTTCTGTCTCAGTACTTCCTCACCTTCCTCTTATACAGCTCTCTCCCACCATTCTCTCCTCCTCTGCTCTCCAATCCTCCTGTCCCAGCTCTTCCTCATCTTCCTCTTATACAGCTCTCTCCCATCATTCTCTCCTCCTTTGCTTTCCAATCCTCCTGTCCCAGCTCTTCCTCACCTTCCTCTTATACAGCTCTCTCCCAGTGTGCTCTGCTGATACCCTCTCAAATCCTCCTGTTCCAGCTTTTCAAATAGACCTTATTGCAAACAACTTATAAGTGGAAATAAATTGTTTTTTATAGAAATTTACAATTAAATTAAGGAATAAATTGAGAAGGCCTAGATGAGCAGAGTTTTTACAATTTTGTTTTATAAAACAAAAGCACCGTACAGTTTTCCCTTTTCACATTATGCTTTTATATTTCGCTAATAAACTTTATAAATGGTTCAAAAAATAAGAAAAAGGTTTTAAATGCAATTAATAAAGGTAAAATGTTAAAACAATTTTGTCTGTAATAAAGTGTGCTCCAATCAAAACCTGTCCAAGAATCCATGTTGACATCTCTGATCCAAGTGGTGACTTCTTAAATAGATACAAATATCTGTTCCAACTGCTGGACAGTTTGTTATTACCACAAACCAACTACCAAATTAATTAGAAGTACATTGTATAGGTGGGGATTGTGCAATCAAACTATTAGCTAATATGGCAAAACTAGCTAAACATAGAAACAATATCATGTCTATCAAACATGAACACTGGAACACACTAATCACAAAATCATATATCAAGAGAAACCCTCAACTTTTCCATTAATGAAATGTTAAAGGAGGAAGTACAGCCAGGGCCCTTTTTCCACATGGGCATTATGGGCATTGGAGGCCCCATAGGCAGAAGAAAGAAAGGAAGAAAAATCTTAGCTCTTCTCGGTGGCGATCTGTCCCCCTCCTCCCCTTCTTCCCTGTAGCTCTTGCACTGAAAGTTGGGCGTAACGTCATCACACCTGACATTTTCTGTGAAGAGTGTACAGAGAGGAGCTCCGACGGGCCAGACAGAAGAAGAGGAAGACAGAAGAGAAGAATTCAGAAGAAAGCAGGCAATAGAAATGGAAGTGAAGGGGGAGAGTGAAGTAGGGGTGACAGAAGGGGAGCAAAAGCAGCATGGAGGGCACAGTGTGAAACAAGAGTGACAGGTGAAGGGGAGCATAAGCAGCATAATGGAGGGCACAGTGTAAAAGATTATATAAATTCTTATTGCTCTTTAACAAGATAACAAAGATGTGGCAAACCTATTACATCTTCTCTTCATTACACACATTTTACTAACTATGCAGTACAATGACTCCTATTCACATAGATGTGGGAATGGTCATCACATGTAGTACAAAATCAATCAATAAATAAAGGGGTCCTTGCAGGTTATCACTTTTATTACTCAGTCTCTTCTCCTTAACTACATGTCCGTATCCTTACCCCTGTAATTAACACAAAGGGTGCAATTTAACTTTCTTCGGGTCTTCCTACTGAGTCCTTATCTAACTACTATTACAATACACTGTTTTTCTCCATTCAGGACACTAGCAGTCTCCCTTTCTCCTCTCAGATGTCCCCCCGCTGTCTCTCAGGAATTTTTGCCTCTGCTCTAATCTTCTGTATGAATGTCTAGGCCAACAGACTGAGGTGCGTGTTAGACAGAATGGCAGGTAGGGGCTCTGCTTGCTATCTGTATGTCCACATCCAGCCTGACAGGCTCATATACCCTGTTTTATTTTCAGCTCTTCTTTACAGTATTCCTTCTGTGTCACAGCCACTAGGAGTTTTGACCCAGAATTTACCAGATGTAGCTTTACTCACCAGAGGCGCGGAGTCTAACACAGTGGCTGGTCTTCTCCAGGGACTCCCGCAAGGAAGTATGGGTTTTAGCGGCTTCCACTGTGCAGGTCGCGGCCCTCTGGGGAGTATGGTAAATATGCGGATACAGCTATACACAATGAGAACACAGATCCCCTTAAGCTGGATAGGAGGAGGAATGCCAGAAGATATATATAGTCTCTAAGTAGCAGAAACAGTAATGACACAGCGAGTATGATGACCAGTAGTAACTGGAAATGAGAAGTTCCAAAGTGCCGAGCATGCAGGTAAACTTGTAACAGACAGATGCTTGACAACAGACGGAAAGTCTATATGAGCAGCCAATAATACAGAGTAGTGGAGGAGTCAGCGACTTGCAGCTATCTCTACAGATGCACAGTAGAAACTTAGTCCCGATAATAGATAACATACAATGTAGCTTGAAGTGGGCTCCAGCTGACAGGTATTACCACTGGCGTGGAGTAGATACTTATCCAGATGCAGGTAAGATACGAGGTAGCATGGAGCGGTCTGCGGCTGACAGGTATTACCACTGGCGTGGAGTAGAGACTTGTCCAGGTGCAGGTAAGATACGAGGTAGCATGGGGTGGTCTGCGGCTGACAGGTATTACCACTGGCGTGGAGTAGAGACTTGTCCAGGTGCAGGTAAGATACGAGGTAGCATGGGGTGGTCTGCGGCTGACAGGTATTACCACTGGCGTGGAGTAGAGACTTGTACAGGTGCAGGTAAGATACGAGGTAGCATGGAGCGGTCTGCGGCTGACAGGTATTACCACTGGCGTGGAGTAGAGACTTGTCCAGGTGCAGGTAAAATACAAAGTAGCATGGAGCGGTCTGCGGCTGACAGGTATTACCACTGGTGTGGAGTAGAGACTTGTCCAGGTGCAGGTAAGATACAAAGTAGCATGGAGCGGTCTGCGGCTGACAGGTATTACCACTGGCGTGGAGTAGAGACTTGTCCAGGTGCAGGTAAGATACAAAGTAGCATGGAGCGGTCTGCGGCTGACAGGTATTACCACTGGCGTGGAGGAGAGACTTGTCCAGGTGCAGGTAAGATACAAAATAGCATGGAGCGGTCTGCGGCTGACAGGTATTACCACTGGCGTGGAGTAGAGACTTGTCCAGGTGCAGGTAAGATACAAAGTAGCATGGAGCGGTCTGCGGCTGACAGGTATTATCACTAGCGTGGAGTAGAGACTTGTCCAGGTGCAGGTAAGATACGAGGTAGCATGGAGCGGTCTGCGGCTGACAGGTACTACCACTGGCGTGGAGTATAGACTTGTCCAGGTGCAGATCAGATACAAGGTAGCATGGAGCGGTCTGCGGCTGACAGGTATTACCACTGGCATGGAGTAGAGACTTGTCCAGGTGCAGGTAAGATACGAGGTAGCATGGAGCGGTCTGCGGCTGACAAGTATTACCACTGGCGTGGAGGAGAGACTTGTCCAGGTGCAGATCAGATACGAGGTAGCATGGAGCGGTCTGCGGCTGACAGGTATTACCACTGGCGTGGAGGAGAGACTTGTCCAGGTGCAGGTAAGATACGAGGTAGCATGGAGCGGTTTGCGGCTGACAGGTACTACCACTGGCGTGGAGGAGAGACTTGTCCAGGTGCAGGTAAGATACGAGGTAGCATGGAGCGGTCTGCGGCTGACAAGTATTACCACTGGCGTGGAGTAGAGACTTATCCGGGTGCAGGTAGAATACAAAGTAGCGTCCACAGCAAACAGGTACCATAAAGAGGAACAGGGAACTGCTTGGTACCTCAGCAGAATGAGGACCAAGAACAGGCAAAGGTAGTAGGACCGCAGGTGTCTTAAATAGTGAGAAGTAATTAATCATCCAATGAGGAGAGGAACAAGGTTTTAACAGTCTGTAGGTCTGCACATGCGCAGTCCCCTGGTCAAGATGGCGAGCGGCACAAGACAGGCTCCGGCAAGGCAGAGAGAGACCTAGGTCTTGAGCCAGAGGAACTAACAGTCCGGTGAGTGACATTCTGGTTAGGATCTGCTCCCCTCTCAATCACTATCCCCTTAGTCTTTTTTCTCTTTTTTTCTCTTTCACCCTGTCCATTAGAGGTAATTTATCTTACTCCCAACTGACACTCCCCCCTTGGAGTGCTGGGAAATGGCGTTCTTCTTAAGCAGCCTCTGACGATTGTGCGCATGTACGGAGCATCGGGTTCACCGGCACTACGCATGCTTTATTTCCTACTTACATTTGGTGAAAGCTTTGGTCCAGCTTTAAACGAGTCTCACAATCAGTTGTCATAAAAAGAAGAGCCAGTAGATGGCAAAATATAAATCTACTTAGAGGGGATCTATTAAAGGTAGATTATGACCAGATCTCCTATATTTTATGATTTCCATGGCCATTTGCAATTCACTTAATTTACTGAAGATACATTGTCATGTAAATCTCAACTTTTTCAAAACTCCAAAAAATATTGCCAAACATCTTATAATGACAGAAATCATCAATTTCTGCATTGTGACCAGGGTAGAACAGGACTAGTCAATTACAGCAAAATTCAAAATCAACAGGCAATCTCCAAAAATAATCTCACTTGTTTCAGACAGTTGAGAATGCCTGAAAACCAGTGAAATGAGTGAGACTTCCCATTCATTTTTAATGGACAATGCATTTCAATGGGTGCAGAAAGCCCACAGAAATGCACTGTTAATTGAAGTGAGTGGATCAATGTTCCATGTTATAGATAAGTAAATAGTTTAAAAACCATATAAATAAAAACTTTTTACAAAGTGAAAACAGATTAATTTCTATTCTGGAACTACAGAAGTTTTATTTTGCTTTGCTGCCTGCCCCGTATTTTTCAATGGGGTTGGCGGTCAGTACCTGCTGAGCCAATCAAAAGTGGTCAGCATGTTAACATTTCTTGTAGTTGGCTAAGCTTTTCCTGTCCGCTTCAAGGGGCAATGCAGTTCAATGGGTTTCTGCTTCAAAGGAATGTAGTGAGGGGGGAATGTTGATTTTGTTCAGTGGAGTAAAATCTCCTAAAATAGGCTGAATTTAAAAGAAAGCTATTTTTAATAGATTATATAGTTTGAGGGAGGAATCAACAATTTATTAATGGCATTCTTGGGCAATTTACCAAGGTATTTTCCTGTAAATGGGATCTCTTCTCCCCACTCTTGAGTGTCATTAAACTGTCGCTCCTAAAAAATAAAATCAGATATTTAATATGGGTTTTATACAAGACAAATTCATGCATGGTTCAACGAATCTATTGGTAGAAAGTTGCTAAATATTTTCTTTCGGTGGGGTCTCACGCTTCTCACCAATGCAGTCAGTCGGTGAGT
Source organism: Mixophyes fleayi (assembly GCF_038048845.1). NCBI lineage: Eukaryota > Metazoa > Chordata > Amphibia > Anura > Limnodynastidae > Mixophyes > Mixophyes fleayi. The sequence goes on from NC_134406.1 coordinate 272,835,672, forward strand.
CCGAAGACCTCTGTGTCCTCTCTCTCCCCATGATGACAAGTAATCTGCCTCTCTCTTACTCCACGGGCAGGTAGGCTGTTCCTGAAAGTTTGCTGCAGACCTGGTTCTGTGGCAATGCCAAATGGACTCTTTCTTCGAAGCCTCTCAAATTTCGACTCGATAGATGTTTAACATACTGTAAGAATTGTAACCTGCAATTACTCAGCACCTTCTGTAGAGGAAAAGTTGTTTTTCTGGATCTAGAAATTCCCGCCATCATAAACCTCTCGATTGTAACAGTTATAATTTTCTAACAGATTATCATCACTCTAAATAATACACTATATATCTGGTGATAGCCTGTTGCACAGCTGAAACCACATATTTTTAATTCACTTTTGCATTTGTCTAATGTACATTTTACCAGGTGGATATTTATAAAATGTTCTTTTATAGGAATTTCATAGTGCTATTTATTCGGCAAAGTTTGCCATTTAATACAGTTGCCATTGTCTTCTCTTTCCTATAATCCCTATATCCTCTCCCAGAGCCATCCTGTCATTCCTACTGATAGCAGATGCACAATACAATAGCTTGGGGGTGTGGCCTAGTGGTAAAGGATATGTGTGTGACATAATTAGGGTGCCATGGGAGGGCGGGACCAGGTATGGAAAGGAAATCTTATTTCAGAGCTGGTAACAAGGTATTAGGCTCAACATTCTAAGTTTACTTATAGCCCACGCAGAGATATAAAACTATTTATAACAAAGAGATGAGAGAGAAACATTTAAATCTGTTACATGGAATATTTGCCTCATTACACATTTGTTCTTGAAATGTTGCACGTTTCGTGTTCCCAGGACTACCCCAACCTGTCAAAGTCGAATAATTGGATGAAAGAAAGTATATTGATTAATATTGTTTTACCGTACGATTGCAATCAGTACGCCACGTGTCATGGCGCAATCGCACGATAAATAACGCACGCATACACTCGCACTTACACATTCACTTGTATATAGTTCATACTTATATTAGTTTCAATCCATAGTAGTTTATGAGCACATGTTATTTGGTTTATAGTTAAATATTATAAGGTTATATGTACACATTAGTGAGATCTAAGGTTCAGGTCACAGGAAACATATCATGACTGGTATCATTCTAATCCCCTATTTATTCGCAGACGTCAGGTTCATTCGCCGAAAGGATCGCTCCTTGCGTATGCTAGTTATGGATGATAGGGAATAAATTATTAGAATGAAATTGTCTGTGTAATGTAAATAAATGTCACTCACCGGACTGTGAGTGCTTCTTCCCGGACATTTAGGAACCGTGGCCGTCCTCCATCCTGAGGGTCTGCGCATGCGCAGCCCTTTCCAATCCTTCAGTGTATGTCCCTTTAACTTAATTGGCAGATCAGGCAACACTCCCTATATTAAGCACCTGTGGTCAACACCACGTTGCCTGATCTTGGAGTCTCATTCCCCATGAGTCTCTGAAGGTGTTCCTGTGTTTCCTCGTTTATTCAGCGCTGCTGATTCCTGTGGTTTCCAAACCACTTCTACCTCTGTGGTTTCCAAACCACTTCTACTACTGTGGTTCCCATACCACTTCTACCACCAAGTGTATCATCGTGACTGTTAGCTGATTCCTATCCGCTGCCTCCGTGCACTACAGTCTTCTAAACCACTTCAACTCTATCATATATCATTATGACTGTTTGCTGATTCCTATCCGCTGCCTCCGTGCACTACAGCCTTCTCTCCACATCCACTCACCTGTTCATCATCAAGACTGTGAGCTGATTCCTATCCGCTGCCTCCGTGCACTACAGTCTCCAGCTTGCAACTCGTCTGTGTTTCATCATCGTGACTGTTAGCTGATTCCTATCCGCTGCCTCCGTGCACTACAGTCTCCAGCTTGCAACTCGTCTGTGTTTCATCATCGTGACTGTTAGCTGATTCCTATCCGCTGCCTCCGTGCACTACAGTCTCCAGCTTGCAACTCGTCTGTGTTTCATCATCGTGACTGTTAGCTGATTCCTATCCGCTGCCTCTGTGCACTGCAGTCTTCATCTCATCTCATCTCTCCCGTGTTTCCTCGAGACTGTTGCTATTATTGCCATCTGCTACTCTCCGTGATCAACAGCTCCTGGTCTACTCTGCTCTCCCGTGTTCCATCGCTATTTGCACCTGCTGGTTGCTACTGGTTACCTCCGTGTGTCCGCAGAGTCCTGCTGCTGCTGTCAGCGCTATCGTCCATCTAATGCTGATCCGCTCTCCACGCCTTCCTGTGTCCCGCTGGTCTCTACCCGCCTGTCAGCATTGGATTCGTGTCTCACCATTGATCCCTCTGCTAGACCATCACCATTCTCCTGGGTCCTCCAAGAGTCCAGTTCCACGTTCTACTGATTCCTGTGGATTCGTGTCCCTGTTGGTCTACTTACCTGTGCGCTGCACCTACTAGACCTCTGCTTCATCCATCCAGGGACTTCTCATCCTGCCGGCCTCCTGCCGCTCAGGTATCGCTGCACTCCTGTCTGACTGCCTGCTTCTGAACCACGGTATGCATACTTCTCATTGACTGTGCTGGTGTATTGCATATCTTGCTGGACTGTGTTGGTTCTCCTCTGGAGTCTACTATCCGCTGAGTCTATTGCCATCATTGACTGTATTATCTTGTGCCGGATTACTTCAAGAGACTTTCTATATTTGCAGTGCTGTTCAGTCATTCATATATATATCTATATTGTGCATATTACTGTGGATCGTGTTTATGGTTCCGTGTATACCCTGTGTTGCAGTCTCTCCCCGTGCACCTCCTCACATATATATTCAGTGGTACAACTTGCTAGTGGCAGACCACTGATCCCTGTTTCCGGTATCACCTGTTCCAGTATCCTCTCACATAGCAGTGGTACAACTTGCTATCGCAGACCACTGACTCCCCGGATACCTCCATTTGGATTCCATTCCTTCACATTGACAGCGGTACAACTTGCTATCCGCAAACCGCTGACTCTCATCACCTCCTCGTTTCTGTTGGACATTCCTCCTCACTATAGCAGTGGTACAACTTGCTATCGCAGACCACTGACTACCTTCACGTGTCCTTGTCCATACAGTTCCTCGTATATTATTACCTCCATATTACCAGTGCTGCTAGTCATAGACTTTCCTGAGCATCTCATCATCTGCTATTTCCTGTTCCGTGATCACCCTGCTACCAGATTACCCTATTAACACCTACATTGCTCTGGTAAGCCTACCACCTGGTGATCCCTGGGTAAAGACTCCTAGTGCCCGTGACAGTAAGATCAGGCCCTGACAGACCCAGATACGGAACCTACCGCCAAAGAGATGCTGCAGCATCTGGTCAGCCGTGTGGAGCAACAGGATGCCCGCCAACAGCTGTTACTTCAGTGTTATCAGTCATTAACTTCCCAAGGAACATCTGGACAGACTGTGACAGCTACTACTGAGGCTCCTGTGCTTTCCTCTGTTTCCCCAGTGCCATCCCAGGTGTCTACAGCTTCCACGCTTCACCTGCCTACTCCGTCAAAGTACGATGGAGACCCCAAAACTTGTAGGGGTTTCCTTAACCAATGTTCAGTCCATTTTGAGCTCCAACCTCAAAATTTTTCTACCCATCGTTCCAGAGTGGCCTATCTTATCTCTTTGTTTTCTGGACAAGCCCTGGCTTGGGCCTCCCCTCTGTGGGAAAGAAACGACCCAATATTACAAGATAGTGCCAAATTTATTTCTACATTCCGAAGTGTGTTCGATGAACCAGGTCGTGTGACCTCCGCTGCTTCCAGCATCCTCCGGTTGCGACAAGGATCTCATACAGTAGGCCAGTACGTCATTCAATTTAGGATCTTAGCCTCTGAACTTCAGTGGAACACTGAAGCCCTAGTTGCCGCCTTCTGGCAGGGGCTCTCCGATAAAATTAAAGATGCACTGACTACCCAGGAGCTTCCTTCGTCACTTGAAGATTTGATCTCTCTTTGCAATCGTGTTGATATGAGATTTCGTGAAAGAGAAGCTGAGAAAACAACTTCTGCTAAAGCACCTCTTCGTTCAAACCCTCAATTTCGTCCAGTTTCACCCTCTGTGATTCCCATGGAGATAGGACGTTCCAAATTATCTTCAGAGGAGAGGAAACGAAGAGTAAAGAATAGACTCTGTATCTATTGTGCTGATTCCACACATATGCTCAGCTCTTGCCCTAAGAGATCGGGAAATGCCAGGCCCTAACTAGTTCTGGAGAGGTGAAGTTAGGGTCCCTGGAGTCCTCTCCATCTTCTATGAAATCTAAAGTCTGCGCTTTTGATGTTACGATTTCCTTTGCTACCAAAGCCTTTGAGTCACAGGCATTGATTGATTCCGGAGCAGCAGGAAATTTTATTTCCAAGTCATTAGTGAATCAATGGTCTCTACCAGTGATTACGTTAAAAACACCCATTACTGTGACGGCTATAGATGGATCACGTCTCATCAACGGTCTCATCACCCAGAGTACGTCTCCAGTAACACTTCAGATTGGTGCCCTGCACCATGAAGAAATATCGTTTTTAATCCTTCCAGTTACGACAAGTCCGATTGTCTTAGGCCTTCCATGGCTTCAGTGTCACTCTCCCCAGATTGACTGGCGCACTCCTCAAGTTACGTCTTGGGGGTCTGAATGTTACCATAGTTGCCTTTCCCAAGTTATTCCTCTCAAAGTACAGCAATCTTCCATCTCATCTTCCTCACCGGGACTCCCTCCTCAGTATGCTTCATTTACTGATGTGTTTGATAAAGCTCAGTCTGAACGTCTTCCTCCTCATCGTTCTTGGGATTGTCCGATCGACCTTCTACCTGGCAAGACTCCTCCCAGGGGCCGGGTCTATCCACTCTCGTTACCTGAAACTCAAGCCACATCTGAGTACATACAGGAGAACCTCCAGCGTGGGTTTATTCGACCTTCCACCTCTCCCGCTGGAGCTGGGTTCTTCTTCGTCAAAAAGAAGGATGGATCATTACGCCCTTGCATAGATTTTCGTGGACTCAATGCCATTACTATCAAGAATCGGTATCCCATTCCGCTGATCACTGAGCTATTCGATCGCATCAAGGGAGCCCGTATCTTTACTAAGTTGGATCTTCGTGGTGCCTACAATTTAATTAGAATCCGTTCCGATGACGAATGGAAGACAGCGTTCAACACCAGAGACGGGCATTACGAATATCTGGTAATGCCTTTCGGGCTGTGTAATGCCCCCGCTGTTTTCCAAGGCTTCATCAATGAGATCTTTCGGGACTTATTATATGTATGTGTCGTCGTCTACCTGGACGACATACTGATCTTTTCACAGGACCTGCCTTCTCATCACCAACATGTGGCAGAAGTCCTCTCCAGACTACGGAAAAATTCATTGTTCTGTAAATTAGAAAAATGTTCATTCGAATTGCCCCAGATTCCATTCTTGGGGTATATAGTTTCCGGAGTTGGCCTGAAGATGGATCCAGACAAGGTGAATGCTGTACTACATTGGCCCCAGCCAACTACTCTTCGTGCTATCCAGCGTTTTTTAGGTTTTGCCAATTACTATAGACGCTTCATTCAAGACTTTTCTTCCATTGCATCTCCTATTGTGGCCCTGACTCGGAAAGGGGCTAATCCTAAGCAATGGTCATCTGAGGCTCTCCAAGCCTTTCAAATTCTCAAAGAGTCCTTCTCTTCGGCTCCAATTCTTCGACAGCCTGATGTGACACTTCCCTTCTTCCTAGAAGTAGATGCCTCTAATGTGGGCTTGGGAGCCATTCTCTCCCAACGCTCGGAACAGCAAAAATTCCATCCTTGTGCCTTCTATTCTCGGGGTCTTCTGCCCGCAGAGAAGAATTATACTATCGGGGACAAGGAGTTACTGGCTATCAAAGCTGCATTAGAGGAATGGAGATACTTATTGGAAGGAGCTCGCCATCCGGTGACGATCTTCACGGATCATAAGAACTTGTCATATCTCCAGTCTGCCCAATGCTTGAACCCTCGTCAAGCAAGATGGTCTCTTTTCTTTTCCCGTTTTGAATTAATTATAACCTTCAAACCAGCTGCCAAGAACAAAAAAGCTGACGCTTTATCTAGAGCTTTTGTGACGTCCTCTGATGTAGAAGAGGTTTCCAACCATACTATTCTAGACCCCAAATGTATCTCACTGGCTGCTTCATCCACCAAAATGCTACCATTTGGGAAGACCCTCGTGCCTCCTACTCTAAGGAGGAAAATCCTGTCGTGGTTCCATGCCTCTCGTTTTTCTGGACACGCCGGTGAACACAAAACCTTTGAGATTCTCTCTCGAAATTACTGGTGGCCTTCAATGAGGAGAGACGTCAAAGAGTTCATTGCTTCCTGTGACTTATGTTCCCAGTTCAAATCCTCCCGCAGAACCCCAGCAGGGTTGCTGCGACCACTACCCATTCCGTCCAAACCTTGGACCCATATTAGTATGGATTTCGTTACTGATTTACCACCTAGTAAGAATCATAATACTATTTGGGTGGTGGTAGACAGATTTTCGAAGATGGCTCATTTCGTCCCTCTGTCTGGTTTGCCTTCCTCGTCTATTCTGGCTGAACATTTCATTAAAGAGATCTTCCGTATCCATGGATGTCCGTCTGAGATTGTGTCAGATAGAGGAGTACAATTCGTTTCCAGATTCTGGCGAGCCCTTTGTAAAACCTTGGGCATACGATTAGCACTCTCATCTTCTTACCATCCGCAATCTAACGGACAAACTGAACGAGTCAATCAAGATCTTGAGACTTTTATAAGGATGTTCTCATCAGCCAATCAAGACAACTGGGTAGAATTGCTTCCTTGGGCTGAATTCGCCCATAACAACATGTACCATGAGTCATCATCCAAAACTCCATTCTTTGTGGTCTACGGTCACCATCCGTCTTTTCCGGAATTTCCTGCCCTCCCGCCCACCCAAGTTCCTGCTGTGGAGACTGCTTGTCAGACCTTCAAAAATATCTGGTCTCAGGTCAAAACCTGTTTAAAGAGGACATCTAACAAATATAAGTCTTTCGCAGATAAGAAGAGGCGGGCTATTCCACCACTAAAAATTGGAGATCGTGTCTGGTTATCTACCAAAAATATTCGTTTGAAGGTTCCATCTATGAAATTCTCCCCTCGTTTTATTGGTCCATATAGGATCATTCAAGTAATCAATCCAGTATGTGTTAAACTTCTTCTTCCTAAGAATCTTCGGATTTCCAATGCCTTCCATGTGTCTTTACTCAAACCTCTTATCATCAACCGTTTCTCAACTCCTCCCTCAGCTCCGCAGCCAGTTCAAGTTCATCAGGAGGAGGATTTCGAGATTACTAAAGTATTAGATGCAAAAATTTCGCGAGGAGTCCTCCGTTTCCTCGTTCATTGGAAGGGCTTTGGTCCTGAGGAGCGCTCTTGGATCAAAGCTGAAGATCTTAATGCTCCTGCCCTTTTGAAGAAGTTTTATTCCAAAAATCCGGACAAGCCCGGTTCCAGGCGTTCTGTGCCCACCTTTAAAAGGGGGGGTACTGTCACTCACCGGACTGTGAGTGCTTCTTCCCGGACATTTAGGAACCGTGGCCGCCCTCCATCCTGAGGGTCTGCGCATGCGCAGCCCTTTCCAATCCTTCAGTGTATGTCCCTTTAACTTAATTGGCAGATCAGGCAACACTCCCTATATTAAGCACCTGTGGTCAACACCACGTTGCCTGATCTTGGAGTCTCATTCCCCATGAGTCTCTGAAGGTGTTCCTGTGTTTCCTCGTTTATTCAGCGCTGCTGATTCCTGTGGTTTCCAAACCACTTCTACCTCTGTGGTTTCCAAACCACTTCTACTACTGTGGTTCCCATACCACTTCTACCACCAAGTGTATTGTCGAAGTCAGCAAATTGGATAAAGTCATTTCAATTAAAGTCTAGCAAACTTGGTTGTCTTTGTCTGAAAAGATGCGTACGGTACGCATCGACGTACAAGGGCACGCTACGGCGTGAAAGGGCGTACGCATCCACTACACGTGGCAGCAACAGTAATTGGTCTTTTACCATACATTCGCACAAACACGCATACTTATAAAATAGTACACATTATTGGTAGTTGCAACACATAGTCAGTTATGTCGAAATATAGTAGTATTTATATGTTATATCAGAGTTACATGCATATTAGTGAAATACACAGAACGGGTTAAAGGAATAACATCATGAGTGGTATCATAATGAACCTTGTTACATATCCTACTGTTTGGTGCGCTCTGCGAGGGAATCGCAGAGTGCATACGCAAGTTATGAATGATAGGGAATTATGAACTACTTAAGACTAAGGAATTCTGGCGGGAAGAGCAGAGCATACCCCCTGCAGAGATGACCCCCTCCTTTGGATTCCTTAGGATGAACCAGCCAATGATTGACGACCCCTTGGACATTCCTGAGACCCGGACCAATAGATGCAAGCCATACCATCTTCATTGTATTACTGTATTTGATTGTGTATAAAAGCAGCAGCTTGTGATCCAGAGTGCAGACTTCTTGTCCCCAGACTTCAGGATTGAATGACTGCACTGGATCCAGAGCACCTGCGATAAGTAACGGCTGTATTTACTATTACTTCGCTTGAGCATATTTTTTCCACTTATTGCGAATAAATCTTTGTGCGTTGGAAACACAAATCGAGGTTCGACAATCGTTATTGGTTAGCGACACATACGCACATAACAATTTGGGGGCTCGTGAGCTTTGGAGGTTTCGTTGCCGATGATACGCAAGACCAACGGATTTCGGTTCCTCAACAAAGGGTGGAGACGCGTCATAAACGGGTAAGAACGCATGGTGTTCAAAACCTGAATTTTACTCTGTGTTGTGAAACCGAATGTCCGTTTTGCATTATCTAGGGCACGCTAACTAGAACCTAGGGACAAAAGAGAAAACTGTTTCTTTTTTCTGTCACTGTGCGTTTTAACTGTATTGCATTGTTTAGCGTATGTGTACTTCCTGCTGTGCGTACGCGAACTTCCGGTAAACTTGCCACGTGGTTAAACAATCGTTTTGATAGTTATTATACATGCATAGTATAATTACTTGTGAAAGCCTCTGAGACATTATTACTATTGTTGGGAACTTTTGATTTTCTGCGCAGAAAAGGTGTATAGTGTGTGATGTTGTAACGTAGATACACTGTTTTATTGTTGAGGTGCTCAGTTGCTGTCTGACGAGGCGGATTGCCCAACTGAAGGACGGTATACAGGGCAGGTATACCGAATGCGAAAACGAAGTTTTCGCAAAAGCGCTACCAATAGATCGCAAAGTTTGCTAATAATTAGTATTGGTAGGCAGTGCGATCCGGTCGCACCGTTAGTGCGAATTGGTGAAGCAGCTAGGAGGAATTATACTGGAAAGGCAGGTTGATTGTATCGACTTTGCGCTCCCAGCGATAATAAACTCAGCAGATTTTGTGGTTTAGCCAGGGTATTGAGGAGCTGATAGCCCTTGGGGCCCACAGTGATATTTCTGTATTAGGGAAAAGCGAGTGAACGCGGCTAAAGGAAATACGTTCACCGGGGATTATAGATCTCTAGCGGTGAGTATAGCAACAGAGTTGAAATTATTAGGTGGAAAGAACAGAGCATTGCGGTGTGTCTGTATTTCACATTTGGCCGGAAGGAACAGAGCATTGCGGTGTGTCTGTGTTCCGGGTAGAAGGTATATTGTTCAACATGGGTGCTAAGCATACGCTAGAGATGGTCAGTGTACTGCCTAAGGAAGGCCCTATTGGTTCAGCGAGGTTTCTCATGTGTAAGAAGTATGGTGCATATGCAACTGTGTATTGTGACACGTGGGTCGGGATGACCAAAGCTTGTGATAGGCCTTTCCCAACAATAGGGAGTTTTAATGCAGAGGTACTGAATACTGTAAAAGATAAAATATGGTTGATCAAGTCAACGAAAAAGAGAAATAGACATAATGATTGTTTAAAATTGTGGCAAATGGAAGGTAACACGTGGCAGAGCAGCGAATACAAACCGGAAATAGGCGTGGCGAAAAGCGCGCGCAAGGCGGATGTAACCATTGAGAAGCGTGGCGAACTCAGCGCAAGCGCGCCCCCGCCACCTTATGTGGCGGATGGGGTAAGTACAGCCGTTGTTAAAACTGAAAATAGAAAAATTACTAAGTTGTACCCTGTTTTAAATCAGTTTCAATCAAGTGTATCTGAAAACGAAGATGAACCCACTGTGATTTCGGCCATTGCCCATGCCGTTAATGTACTAGAAGCTCAGCGCAAGTATGAGAAAATGGCTGAGATAGGTGAGAGTAGCGTGATCACTAGGAGTGAAAGTGTTCTAAATCTAGGGCCTGTAAATCCTGTAGCGTCCCCTGAAGTTAGTGTACCAGAGGGTGTGTTCCCGGTCCGCACAATATCAGTTCCCAATGGGAAACCGGATAAGGATGGTGTAGTTCCTTTAAGAAATGTTACAATGCATTGTCCCTGGACTAGATCAGAATTACGTTCCATTATGACTGAATTCCCAGATCCTAGAAAAGAGTTAGCTAAATGTCAGAAATTTGTTAAAGACTTAGGGAATGCTCATGAACCAACCAGTAAGGATTGGCGGGTAGTGTTGAGGGCGTGTCTTCCTCCCAATACTAACATACAAAAATTTATTGGAGATTGTTTGTTGGAGGAAGATGACACCCTGACTGATGAGATTAACCAACGGAATATAGAACAAATTGTCAAACACTTAGCCATCTGTTTTCCAGTAGTAGTAAATTGGAGTAAGATTTTCACCATTAAACAAAAGGATAGTGAAACTGCCTCAGATTACTTTGCTAGAGCTATAACATCGATTGCACGATTTACTGGGATATCCAACATAAGTGAGGACCCACATCACAGAGAGGTAGCTGTAGGGGTACTGATGGATGGCCTTAGGGAAAATTTAAAGACGAGAGTACAAACCACATTACCTAATTGGAGAGGCGTCACGGTAGACTTCCTTAGGGAGTCTGCTGTGGAGCATGACAAGAACCTTTTTAGAAAAAGGGAAGAGAAAAGTGATAGGTTAATGACGGTAAGTATACAGGCTCTAGAAGGGGTGCATACACGACCACCAGCATACAACCCATATAACAGGAAACCTAAAGTGATCAGGTGTTTCAACTGTAACGAGGAAGGACATTACAGGAGAGATTGTAATAAAGAAAGACTCAATACACATAGGGGTGGGTCACATAGATATCCTCCAAGAAAGGATTCACATAGACTAGAAGACTCACATCTACCCGCGCATATTACGGCAGCAAATGCTGCGCGGGAAATCAATAGTCAGCGCTAGGGGTCAGGTCATACCTGTAGTCTACAGCCAGTGAGGTTAACTGAGAGTCAGAGTGAAGAACCAACAATGATAGTTGACATAGCTGGCAGGAAACAAACTTTTCTTGTAGATACAGGGGCGGCCCGATCTGTGATAACCTCTCCTTTCAATCTACAGGTGACCAGCAAAACTATTCCAGCTATGGGGGTGACGGGAAAAGTGTTACATTATCCTCTAACTAAACCCGCCGAAGTTACTATCGGGCCTCTGCATACTAAGCATTCGTTTCTCTTGGCTGCAGCGGCTCCTACTAACTTGCTAGGGAGAGACTTGTTATGTAAAATGGGATGTGTCATATACTGTACTTCAGATGGTGTGTTCCTAGATATACCCGAGAGGGTTGCACATGAGGTACAGGACATATTGGACACCCCTCCAAGGTTAATGTTACACTCTCCTGTTATAGAACAAAGTCCATCTCAAGTAAAGGGGATGTTGCTGGAAATACCAGGTTCCCTATGGACCAGAGATGGACAGGACACTGGACTGATGGCAAACGTAGCCCCTGTCATGGTCAATCTAAAAAGTGGTAGGATAGCTCCAAAAATCCCACAGTATCCATTAAAACCGGAGGTGGAACTAGGGGTATATCCTGTTATTGAGAGGCTGTTACAACAAGGGATTTTAATTCGTACAGCCAGTACAGCAAATAGTCCCATTTTCCCTGTGAAGAAGAGTGGGGGGAGGGGCTATAGATTAGTCCAGGACTTAAGGGGAATTAACAAAGTTGTTGAGAGCCAATTCCCCGTAGTGCCGAATCCAGCTGTCATCCTCATGCAGATTCCACCGTCTGCCAGTCATTTTACTGTCATTGATCTATGTTCTGCTTTCTTTTCAGTCCCTCTTCACCCTGACTGCCAATACCTTTTTGCATTCTCCTACAGGGGAGTGCAATACACATGGACCAGACTACCCCAGGGGTTCATTGACAGCCCCAGTATTTTCTCCCAAGCCTTACATGACTGTTTGCAATCCTTTCAACCCCACAATGGGTCTGTTCTAATTCAATATGTGGACGATTTGTTGTTGTGCTCTGATTCTTTTATGTCATGTTTACATGATACTAAATTGTTGTTGCTTCATCTTTCACAAACAGGGCACAAGGTGGCAAAGGATAAATTACAGCCATGTCAGACTAAGGTCAAATACTTAGGACACTGCCTCCTTAAGGGGCTAAGACACCTGACAACCGACAGAATTGAGGCCATACAACACATGACCCTGCCGCAGAGCCAGAAGCAGATTCGTACTTTCTTGGGGATGTGTGGATACTGTAGGTCCTGGATCCCAGGTTTTTCTATTCTGGCATTACCATTGCAGGAGCTAGTCTCTTCCTCAAAACCAGAACGTGTCGTACACACAGAAGAGTCGGAGCAAGCGTTCTTTAATCTTAAAGATAGTCTGACAAAAGCACCTGCATTGGGAATACCTGATTATGAAAAGCCTTTTGAGCTATTTTGTACAGAAGCTGATGGCTGTGCAGCAGGTGTTCTCACACAGAAACATGGTGACGCTAGCAGACCGGTAGCATACTACAGTGCACAATTAGACAATGTGGCAAGGTCATTCCCAACATGTCTTAGAAGTGTAGCAGCAACGGCCCTTCTAGTAAGTAAGAGTGAGGATGTAGTATTAGGACATAATTCAACCATCTATACACCCCATGCTGTATCAGCTCTGTTAAATTCAGCCCAAACCAGACATGTTTCTTCAGCTAGATTCACAAAGTGGGAACTAGCCCTGATGGCCCCCTCAAACATCACCATCAAACGATGTAGCACCCTAAATCCAGCTACATACCTTCCGTATGTGTCTCAAGAGACACAAAGGGTGGGAGGTGAGGAGACCCTGGTTGATGATGAGTTAGGCAAGAATACTGACACGCATGACTGTATGGAACACCTGAATCAGACCTTTACTGCAAGGCCCGACATACGTGACACCCCCTTAGAAAATGTAGATTTTACGTTTTATACAGATGGAAGTTGCCATAGACAGACAGAGACAGGAGAGCTATGTACTGGTTACGCTGTTGTAGACGATCAGGATGTGGTAGAAGCTGAACCCCTTGGTCCACCTCACTCAGCCCAGGTGGCGGAACTAGTAGCACTAAAGAGAGCGTGTGAACTGGCAGAGGGTAAATCAGCCAACATATATACTGACTCTAGGTACGCCTTCGGGGTAGTGCATGATTTTGGGGCCCTTTGGCGTCTTAGAAACTTTACGACAGCAGCAGGTACACCAGTGGCACACTCACAACACATAAAAGGACTTCTGACAGCGATACAGTTACCCAGAACAGTAGCCGTCATAAAGTGCAAAGCCCATACCTTTGAAGAAGACCCAGTGTCATTGGGCAACAACAGGGCAGACGAAGCTGCTAAATGGGCAGCAGGGCAACCTATGACTGTATCGACCGAGACTATGATGGTTTTTCAGACATTAGACACGCAGAAATTAATTGAAATGCAAGATTTGTGTTCCCTGCAGGAGAAGGCGGTCTGGAAGGCGAAGGGATGTGGTCAAGAGTCCTCAGGACTCTGGAGGGATGGACAAGGTAAGCCTGTAGCTCCCCGAACATACTATCCAAGCCTGGCTGAAGCAGCACACGGCCTGACTCACCTGGGTAAAGAAGGTATGTGCAAACTGGTGAGAGCATACTGGTGTGCTCCCGGATTTTCCTCTCAAGCTGGTAAGAAAGCAATGTCATGTCTTACTTGTTTGAGGAAAAATGTTGGGAAAACTATTCCAACTGAGCCATCCCACATCCCTCCTACAGACGGACCTTTTCAGGTAATACAAATTGACTATATCCAACTACCACCGTGCAGGAATCTAAAGTATGTGTTAGTGTGTATTGATGTGTTTTCCGGTTGGGTAGAAGCATATCCGGCAGCCACTAATACTGCTGTGTTCACTGCAAAGAAAATTGTACAAGACTTTGTGTGTAGGTTCGGTATCCCTAGAATCATTGAAAGTGATAGGGGTACCCATTTTACTGGTGATGTCTTCCAAAATATGTGTAAACTCATGGGAATCAGTAGCAGACTTCACACCCCTTACCGACCACAAGCCAGTGGTAAGGTGGAGAGAGTAAACGGTACTATCAAGAACAAACTAGGTAAGATAATGGCTGAAACTGGGTTGGCATGGCCTGAGGCTTTGCCGTTGGTCCTCCACAGCATTCGAACCACTCCTAGACCTCCTCTTAATCTGTCCCCCTTTGAGATACTGTTCGGACGACAACCTCATTTGATCGTGAGTCCACAAGACGACTTAAAGTGTAATAATGAAGTGACTGTACAATATCTTATAAGAATGAGTAGACAGCTGAAACAACAACAACAAAAACTAAAAATGCTGTCATCTGGTATGCCAAAGACGAACTGTCATGATGTTGAACCTGGAGACTATGTTATGATCCGCAATTTCTTACGTTCAGGTTGTTTAACAGACCGTTGGGAAGGCCCGTACCAAGTGCTGCTGACCAGTACTACATCACTGAAGGTTGCAGAGAGAGACACTTGGGTCCATTCCACCCACTGCAGGAGAGTCCATAATCCGGAGAAAGTGCAAGACAAGGCTCAGACCGACGACATAGAGCTGTCACTTGTGAGCCTGTTCCGGGAGACCTAAAGCCTGCAGCTGAGACACCTGAACCAGAGACGTTGCCTCAGAACTATCTTTCCAGCGATGGAGTGGCGGTTTTTGTTTTTCTTTTGTTCCAGGATTTTCCTTGTTTTTACTTTTTCTAGGACATTCTATTTTTGTGAAGGAGGATGGAGGACGGAGGAGAGTTCTGGGAGTGATACGGATGAAATAGAGGCCGAAGAAAAGTTAATAGGATATCCTGAGCAGCCCATTATCAAACTTGGTCCAGGGGTTATGAAAAGGTCTGCTAGCTCAGGAACTCGGAGGCAGTGTGAGGGGCTATTGTCTGATGAGTATTGTATCTGCAAGTTCTGCAACTCCCTAGTTGACGAGAGATGCATCCAACGATGCCAGTCCCCCAGTACTCTGAATATAGGCGGGCATCCTTTGGAGGATTATCACTCCCTGGTGGGTAAGGTGCTAAACCAAACTGAGTGTTGGGTGTGCTCTCACGTGCCTCAAGGGCAGCATAACATAGGACTAGTGCCATTCCCGCTAAACATATCCGAAGTACTCGAATTAAGGGGTGGGAGGCCCATAGAAGGGAGGTACAATAACACTAGGTCCCCTAGTCTGACGCTTCGACAATACTCCATAGGCAGATCGTTGCTGTGCCTAAACATATCTCATGCAAAGCGCCTGGAGAATTGGGAGGCTGACCTATCAGATCAGACAATGGCTCGCCACACTCATTTTAGAGAGAGACTCACAAGGTCACTACTAGGCAGGAATGCTGATGGAAGTCACAAGTTAGGGCGTATAACCAAACATAAGAAGGTATCTATTGGAAAAGTCTCTACAGATAAATGTGAAAATATCATTAATGCCGACACGTGTCTAGAGCAGATGGAGACACTAGGCATGGGTAGTTTTATCAAAACTCTGTGTGATATAATTCATGGGCATACTGTTCCTTATGTTCTCCCTGATGATGTGTATTTTGTTTGTGGGAGGAAAGCTTATTCCTGGGTGACTCCGAGTTCCAAGGGCTTGTGTTTCTTAGCTAAACTGGTTCCTGAAATCATGACTATTACTCATGAAGAAATGGTAGATATTCACAAGACTACATCACCACCATACATACACACACAGTATGAACACCGTGGCAAGAGAAATATGATTCCTGGTGAGGAACCCATAGCTACAAAATTGATTAGTGAAACTGCTGGTTTCCAAGTTATGGTTGCTCTAGATCTCACCAGGACCGCTCGGGGAACATTAAACTTTAAATATATCCAAGACCTAGCTAAATTAATAGATAATATCACCGAGATGTATGATGACACTTTCAGGTATACTGGAAGGGAGCTACAAGCGTACAAGAAGGAGTTGGTGCAACATAGACTGGTACTAAATTATCTCACCTCTATTACTGGTGGGTACTGTGTGACACTGGCCACCCAGTTCGGTGTCAAATGTTGCACGTACATTACTAATAATACGGAAGACCCTAAAGAGGTTATAGACCGGAAGATGGATGAAATTTTGCAGCTGAAATGGGAATTTCGAAAGAGCCATAATTCTTCGTTATATGAGGTCGGGGAAAAGGTGGCGGGTTGGTTCTCATGGTTGAACCCAGCAAAATGGTTCTCCGGTCTGGGGGAGTGGGTACAGGAAATGGTTGCTAGTGTAGGTAAGCTCCTTCTCCTTATACTGGGTGTCATCTTAGCAATTGGTTTAGTTGTCAAATGTGTTCCTACTGTGTTGAAGTGTGGAAAACGGTCTCATGGGAGTAACACTGAGAAAGAGACTGAAAGGGTGGTACCAGATACCGAGATCATGGTCTGTGAAGAAGTATTATATAATCCTGAACTTGAAACGGTGATTGGGTGATAGTTTATTACACTATCAAAGGGTGGAACTGTCGAAGTCAGCAAATTGGATAAAGTCATTTCAATTAAAGTCTAGCAAACTTGGTTGTCTTTGTCTGAAAAGATGCGTACGGTACGCATGGACGTACAAGGGCACGCTACGGCGTGAAAGGGCGTACGCATCCACTACACGTGGCAGCAACAGTAATTGGTCTTTTACCATACATTCGCACAAACACGCATACTTATAAAATAGTACACATTATTGGTAGTTGCAACACATAGTCAGTTATGTCGAAATATAGTAGTATTTATATGTTATATCAGAGTTACATGCATATTAGTGAAATACACAGAACGGGTTAAAGGAATAACATCATGAGTGGTATCATAATGAACCTTGTTACATATCCTACTGTTTGGTGCGCTCTGCGAGGGAATCGCAGAGTGCATACGCAAGTTATGAATGATAGGGAATTATGAACTACTTAAGACTAAGGAATTCTGGCGGGAAGAGCAGAGCATACCCCCTGCAGAGATGACCCCCTCCTTTGGATTCCTTAGGATGAACCAGCCAATGATTGACGACCCCTTGGACATTCCTGAGACCCGGACCAATAGATGCAAGCCATACCATCTTCATTGTATTACTGTATTTGATTGTGTATAAAAGCAGCAGCTTGTGATCCAGAGTGCAGACTTCTTGTCCCCAGACTTCAGGATTGAATGACTGCACTGGATCCAGAGCGCCTGCGATAAGTAACGGCTGTATTTACTATTACTTCGCTTGAGCATATTTTTTCCAGTTATTGCGAATAAATCTTTGTGCGTTGGAAACACAAATCGAGGTTCGACAATCGTTATTGGTTAGCGACAATACGCACATAACAGTATCATCGTGACTGTTAGCTGATTCCTATCCGCTGCCTCCGTGCACTACAGTCTTCTAAATCACTTCAACTCTATCATATATCATTGTGACTGTTTGCTGATTCCTATCCGCTGCCTCCGTGCACTACAGCCTTCTCTCCACATCCACTCACCTGTTCATCATCAAGACTGTGAGCTGATTCCTATCCGCTGCCTCCGTGCACTACAGTCTCCAGCTTGCAACTCGTCTGTGTTTCATCATCGTGACTGTTAGCTGATTCCTATCCGCTGCCTCCGTGCACTACAGTCTCCAGCTTGCAACTCGTCTGTGTTTCATCATCGTGACTGTTAG
This sequence comes from Mixophyes fleayi, assembly GCF_038048845.1. Lineage (NCBI taxonomy): Eukaryota > Metazoa > Chordata > Amphibia > Anura > Limnodynastidae > Mixophyes > Mixophyes fleayi. The sequence continues at coordinate 272,853,743 of NC_134406.1, forward strand.
CTGATTCCTATCCGCTGCCTCTGTGCACTGCAGTCTTCATCTCATCTCATCTCTCCCGTGTTTCCTCGAGACTGTTGCTATTATTGCCATCTGCTACTCTCCGTAATCAACAGCTCCTGGTCTACTCTGCTCTCCCGTGTTCCATCGCTATTTGCACCTGCTGGTTGCTACTGGTTACCTCCGTGTGTCCGCAGAGTCCTGCTGCTGCTGTCAGCGCTATCGTCCATCTACTGCTGATCCGCTCTCCACGCCTTCCTGTGTCCCGCTGGTCTCTACCCGCCTGTGAGCATTGGATTCGTGTCTCACCATTGATCCCTCTGCTAGACCATCACCATTCTCCTGGGTCCTCCAAGAGTCCAGTTCCACGTTCTACTGATTCCTGTGGATTCGTGTCCCTGTTGGTCTACTTACCTGTGCGCTGCACCTACTAGACCTCTGCTTCATCCATCCAGGGACTTCTCATCCTGCCGGCCTCCTGCCGCTCAGGTATCGCTGCACTCCTGTCTGACTGCCTGTTCTGAACCACGGTATGCATACTTCTCATTGACTGTGCTGGTGTATTGCATATCTTGCTGGACTGTGTTGGTTCTCCTCTGGAGTCTACTATCCGCTGAGTCTATTGCCATCATTGACTGTATTATCTTGTGCCGGATTACTTCAAGAGACTTTCTATATTTGCAGTGCTGTTCAGTCATTCATATATATATCTATATTGTGCATATTACTGTGGATCGTGTTTATGGTTCCGTGTATACCCTGTGTTGCAGTCTCTCCCCGTGCACCTCCTCACATATATATTCAGTGGTACAACTTGCTAGTGGCAGACCACTGATCCCTGTTTCCGGTATCACCTGTTCCAGTATCCTCTCACATAGCAGTGGTACAACTTGCTATCGCAGACCACTGACTCCCCGGATACCTCCATTTGGATTCCATTCCTTCACATTGACAGCGGTACACCTTGCTATCCGCAAACCGCTGACTCTCATCACCTCCTCGTTTCTGTTGGACATTCCTCCTCACTATAGCAGTGGTACAACTTGCTATCGCAGACCACTGACTACCTTCACGTGTCCTTGTCCATACAGTTCCTCGTATATTATTACCTCCATATTACCAGTGCTGCTAGTCATAGACTTTCCTGAGCATCTCATCATCTGCTATTTCCTGTTCCGTGATCACCCTGCTACCAGAGTACCCTATTAACACCTACATTGCTCTGGTAAGCCTACCACCTGGTGATCCCTGGGTAAAGACTCCTAGTGCCCGTGACAATAAACCAGTTTAAACTAGTTCTTGGCAGGAATATTATTAATCATCTTCTGGAGTGCTGACCCCCACCCTTGGAAAGCTGACCCCCACCCTTGGAGGGGGTTGTTTAAACTGACCTATGGACTGCATTATACTAGACCTTCCTGAAGCTTGAACCTATGAAAACTTGCCAAGTCATCTGTATTGTATTTACTGTAACACCAGTATATTATATTGTATATATATTGCTCCCTGGAATCAACTAGTCAGTCACTCTGACCACAGTTTTCAGGACTGAAGGACTATCCAGCTGGATCCAGCAGAGCGCATCACGGCGCAGCGTATGTATCGGCTGTACTTATTTATTGAACTGTTGTACTTTTGCGTTTGCTAAATAAATTGCTTGCGCTTTGGAACCACACAAATCGCATAGACAATAATTATTGTAAAACAATGAAATGACTTTAATAAATCCCACCACACAGAAGAATTAACTGACCACCATTGTCCCAGCTCTATTCATAGACTATACTTACTGCAAAATGTGAATTTAGAAAATACCGGGATGGAATGGCCGTACACACACTCTGCAAAACTCGTTGGAAATTTACACCTTTGTGAAAATATCTATTCTGGTGCTAAACTCTTGTAAAATTTCTAAGCTACATTGCATGTCCAGTGTTATTTTATTTATGTTGTTTGCCATCCTGGTTCACCTCTTACCTTGCTGACCGATCCTTCTCTGTCACCACCTCTGGGTCTCTCTCCCCCCCGTCCACCCTTCCTGTCGGGGTCCCTCAGGGCTCTGTTCTCGGACCATTACTCTTCTCTCTATACACCTCTTCCCTGGGTCAACTCATCAGCGCCTTCGGCTTTAACTACCACCTTTACGCTGACGACACTCAACTATACCTCTCCTCTCCTGATCTCTCTCCCTCCCTCCTCTCTAGAGTGTCCGCCTGCCTCTCTGCCATCTCCTCCTGGGTGTCCTCCCGATTCCTCAAACTTAACCGCGCCAAAACTGAGCTCATAGTTTTTCCTCCCTCTCATACCTCATCCCCTTCTGACCTCTCCATCACTGTCGACAACTCCTCTATCTCCCCTGTCCCCCAACTTCGCTGCCTTGGTGTCATCCTCGACTCCTCTCTCTCCTTTTGCCCCCACATCCTCTCTCTTGCTAAATCCTGCCGCTTCCATCTGCGTAACATCGCTCGCATTCGGCCCTTCCTCTCCCAAGATGCCACCAAATGTCTCATCCACTCTCTGATCATCTCCCGCCTAGACTACTGCAACCTCCTCCTCACTGGCCTCCCCCACTCTCATCTTGCTCCCCTTCGATCTGTCCTTAACGCTGCTGCTAGACTTATTTTCCTTTCTCGCCACACCTCTTCTGTCTCCCCCCTCTATCTAGCCCTTCACTGGCTCCCATTCTCCTTCAGAATCCTCTTTAAACTCCTCACTCTCACATACAAGGCCCTCGCCAACTCCACTGCGCCCTACATCTCCACCCTCCTCTCTATTCACACTCCATCCCGCCCTCTCCGTTCTGCCTCTGATCGTCGCCTCTCTTCCCCCTTATTACCTCCTCCCATGCGCGTATCCAAGACTTCGCCCGCGCTGCCCCCCTCCACTGGAACAAGCTCCCTCCCTCCATCAGAACTTCCCCTAATCTGTCCAGTTTTAAACAGGCTTTAAAAACCCACCTCTTTCTTAAAGCCTTTCAGTCTCCCACTTAACTCCCTACCTTTTCTGCTGCCTCTCCTCCTTCTTTCCCCTTCCCCGCCCCTGTCCCCCTATTCTCCCTCTCTCCCCTTCGTCTCTTTGTCTGTCCACCCTGGGACTAATGTGGCACCTGTTGTTACCAACCACCCAGAGCCAGGAACTAGATCTGTACCCGTAATTACCAACTACCAGGAACTGCTGCTCTTACCAACTACCCAGAGCCAGGAACTAGATCTGTACCTGTAATTACCAACTACCAGGAACTGCTGCTCTTACCAACTGCCCAGAGCCAGGAACTCGATCTGTACCTGTAATTACCAACTACCAGGAACTGCTGCTCTTACCAACTGCCCAGAGCCAGGAACTAGATCTGTACCTGTAATTACCAACTACCAGGAACTGCTGCACTTTCCAACTACCCAGAGCCAGGAACTAGATCTGTACCTGTAATTACCAACTACCAGGAACTGCTGCTCTTTCCAACTACCCAGAGCCAGGAACTAGATCTGTACCTGTAATTACCAACTACCAGGAACTGCTGCTCTTTCCAACTACCCAGAGCCAGGAACTAGATCTGTACCTGTAATTACCAACTACCAGGAACTGCTGCTCTTACCAATCACCCAGAGCCAGGAACTAGATCTGTACCTGTAATTACCAACTACCAGGAGCTGCTGCTCTTACCAATCACCCAGAGCCAGGAACTAGCACATTACCTGTATCCAGCAACTGTCTGAAGCCAAGAATTAGCACAGTGGCTGTATCCATGAACATGTATCTCCACCAACAGCTACAATTGTTATAACTTATGTATAATGTGTTTTTCCCACCTCATAGATTGTAATCTTGTGTGGGCAGAGTCATCGTTACCTCCTGTATCATGGTATTATATGTTATCTACTTGTATTATGAGCCCATCAATATGCAGCGCTGAGCACTACGTTGGCGCATATAATTGTCGCTTTCTGTGGAATGTTATCCATTCATATTTTTGGTAAATTTGCAGATATTAGAATCTGCTGGAGGCTGGTGAACTGTGCAAGTTGTTGCTTTCAATTATCTCACTCACAGTTCAGCAGTTAATTCTGCAGTCGTTTATAATATGTAAATAAACAGGTCTTTTCTACTGATGAGCAATTTTTTTAAACTGTTTTGCGATATACAGTCCTCACTCTGCATTCGGTCATGAAATTTTGCACATATGACACAGACTGCCATTGTCCCACTTCTAGCCATAGACAATACAGTCCTTACAATGGGAATTTACTAATACAGTACATAATGATATATCACTGAATGATGGAAGAAAAACAACACAATGATGCTATGTGGTTATCATCATCATCATCATTTATTTATATAGCGCCACTAATTCTGCAGCGCTGTACAGAGAACTCACTCACATCAGTCCCTGCCCCATTGGAACTTACAGTCTAAAATTCTCTAACATACACACAGACAGACAAACAGAGAGAGAGAGAGACTAGGGTCAATTTGATAGCTAAATAAAAAACATACAGGTCTGAGAGGGAATTCTATATGGTGTATATTAATTGATTGGTTGAATTGATGACTTAAGTCATCACTTAGTTATCAATTGTCATTCAACCAATCAATTGATATACACCATATAGAATTCCCTCTCAGCGCTGTATGTTTTTTGTTTAGTAATTTTCTCTAGTAAGGGGATTTGACACCACCCCTTATACAGCTGCGGTTGGCGATTTCATATAAGGTGTGAAGATACTGTTTTAGCACCAGGTGACATTGCTTTGTTTTGTGTTTCTCAATTTGATAGCAGCCAATTAACCTGCTAGTATGTTTTTGGAGTTATGGAGGATGGGATTTCTTTGCACTATATGGATGTCAGTGGTCACCACATCACCGCATGCTGTAGGTAACCCGTGGTGGATAGACAACCCTGCGTGACCACGGTGCCAGCCTGCCAGGAATGCCCACAGCCGTATTCACATAGTCATGAGCGATGCCACAGGAAGCACCAATGCCGGTACGTGTCCGGAGTCATTATATGTGTACCGAGACTGCGACCCTACATAACAAACAACAGCACAAATAAACAAACATAGATACATTATTTTTAACATTATGTTTTGACTTCTGTTCCAATTTCCCTTTCAATAGTAACTATTACACTGACAGCTTGAGATTGGGATGACTCTATGTAAGTTTACACAATGTGCTTGTATTTAATATATTTACTGATGCCTGAACCTTCCTGTTAGATGTCTCCCAATCATACATCCCTTGTTCTGCATAGTCCGATATTTGTTTTATGTAAAATAATGTCACAATAATTTAAAAGGGGAACAATCATGAATTTGAAAAACTGATAACACATTTATTACAATAAAATGAAACATTTTTAAAATGTATCTAAAAGTGTAAATCAGTTTGTTGTAAACTTTGAAGCTCAGTGACCCCGGCAACCATTTGTCTATATACAGTAACATCAACAAGAAAAAGAAGAGAAACGAAGGCTGGATACAAGTTTGGTGCACAATATAGTCCTTATTTGAATATATTATTACATGTTTAACATGTAAACCAAAGAAAATGGTTTATTAAAGCACAACTTTTATTATTTAACTGATTAAGACATATACAATGTAATTAAAATGTTCTAGTTTCTCAATCCCTTTATACTTTATGTAATGTATAGATTGAGAGTCTCACACAGCATTTTGCTGCTTTCAATTTATAAATATTTTATTCATAATAAATAAAAGTCATATTTAATAAACCATTGTCCTTGGTTTACATTATAAACACATAATAATATGTTCAAATAAGGGCTGTATTGTGCACCAAATTCAAATCCAGCTTTCTCTTCTCTTCTTTTTCTTGTTGTGACTGGTTGATATCACCTCTAACCAGTTTAATGTAGGGCATTTATTCAAGATACCCTTGAAAATAAAACATTATGGGACAGATTCATTGAAGAAAGTTAAGCAAAAGTAAACAAGTAAGGCAAAACCATGTTACATCGGAGGGGGAGGTAAATGTAAAATGTGATGGTAGATTTATATTTGACATAGGGCATGTCCTAGATCAACTTTAAATGTCAGTGTACAAATAAGCTATTAAGTATTTGTGTGCTATGTGAAAAAACAGACAGTATTTTCCTTATGTGCAAAATAAAAAATTAATTTGCACCCTTTGAATTGCAACATGGTTTTGTCCAGAAAACATACTCAATTTTTTTGCTTAACTTTCCTTAATAAATCAGGCCCTGTGTTATTACACTAATGAGCAAAATGGTCCTTTTACACTATACTATTGTGATGTTTTTTTTGTCTCTTTATACATTAACACCAGCAGCTGCTTAGTCAGGTTGCCAAATTGAGTTGTGTTGTGTTGCTGAGCAAAAGAGGTTACAGCAAAATCTGAATGTTGTTTCATTTTATATATTGAGCTCTCTTAACCATCATTTTAATGATTTACTGCCTCTTGCAGTATAATTCTTTGATGTCATCTCATGGCATTATGATGTCATCAGAGTCTTTGTCCCACTCTAGCTGAGGGTGTAGTGACCAGTCCGCAGTGCACACTCCTGATTAAGCAGTGAGACAGTGAGTGCTAAGAAATTAAATTTCTCATTGGTGAGACAGTTGCATTGTAAATGTAAGTACCCAATCACCACGCTCTAGTGCTATTTTCTCTTTATTCTGATTGGCTGACAGCTGCTGGGGGGAGGGAACTGCGATTTATTTCTACACCTCCATCCTACAGTAATGATGAATAGAACACAGCACCTTATACCCCACATTACAAACCCTGAGTGTATGGACTTTATTTCATCTATAGCTGCTCTTCACATGCGCACAATGTTCCCAGGTCTGGATTTGCATAGTAGCCAATGGTCCCTACTTTTCAGGGACGCTCCCAGGTTTTAAAGATTTTTCCCCAGCAATGTCCCTATTTTTCAGTACTGACCAATTGTTCAGTAAAATTCCTCTTAGTCTGTATACTGAGCGCAATTCTCACTATCTGTCCTTTTTCTCTGGGCTTTATAATGTAATGTTTATTATAAATGAGCTAGTAAAATGAGATACCTATGTTGAATGGACATGGCATGATGGTAGTTGTAGTTCACCAAGCTCTCCCTAGACAGCGCCAGCCATGAAAAGCTCACATACACCTGACCAGCAGCTAAGTTTCTCTACTGGTAGCTATGGATATGTGGGAGGGATGCAGTAGAATTCTGTGATGTCATCTCATGGAATTATGATGTCATCAGAGTCTTTGTCCCACTGGGCTGTAGCTGAGGTGTAGTGACCATTCTGCAGTGCACTCTCCTGATTAAGCAGCGAGACAGTGAGTGCTAAGAAATGGCTTAAATTTATTATTGGTGAGTGCGTCGCATTGTAAATGTAAGTACCCAATCACCTCGCTCTGGTGCTATATTGTCTTTATTCTGATTGACTGACAGCTGCTGGGGGAGGGAACTGTAATTTATTTCTACACCTCCATCCTACAGTAATGATGAATAGAACACAGCACCTTATACCCCACATTACAAACCCTGAGTGTATGGACTTTATTTCATCTATAGCTGCTCTTCACATGCGCACAATGTTCCCAGGTCTGGATTTGCATAGTAGCCAATGGTCCCTACTTTTCAGGGACGCTCCCAGGTTTTAAAGATTTTTCCCCAGCAATGTCCCTATTTTTCTGTACTGACCAATTGTTCAGTAAAATTCCTCTTAGTCTGTATACTGAGCGCAATTCTCACTAGCTGTCCTTTTTCTCTGGGCTTTATAATGTAATGTTTATTATAAATGAGCTAGTAAAATGAGATACCTATGTTGAATGGACATGGCATGATGGTAGTTGTAGTTCACCAAGCTCTCCCTAGACAGCGCCAGCCATAACAAACTCACATACACCTGACCAGCAGCTAAGTTTCTCTATTGGTAGCTATGGAGATGTGGGAGGGATGCAGTAGAATTCTGTGATGTCATCTCATGGCATTATGATGTCATCAGAGTCTTTGTCCCACTGGGCTGTAGCTGAGGTGTAGTGACCATTCTGCAGTGCACTCTCCTGATTAAGCAGCGAGACAGTGAGTGCTAAGAAATGGCTTAAATTTATTATTGGTGAGTGCGTCGCATTGTAAATGTAAGTACCCAATCACCACGCTCTGGTGCTATATTGTCTTTATTCTGATTGACTGACAGCTGCTGGGGGAGGGAACTGTAATTTATTTCTACACCTCAATTCTACAGTATTTATAAATAATTATAAATATACAGCGCTGAATAGACTACAGCACCTTATACGCCACATTACAAATCAACGAAAAAACTGCCACTGAACTATAGGACACCGGCAGGGGTGTAGGAAATGGGGGGAAGAGGGGGTATTTGACCCCACATGATTTCTGTTAGGTGGGCAAAAACTTGTGTTTTGCTCCTCCATGAACCTCTATCCAAAAGCCTTCATGCTGCTTTCTGAAGTCATGGGGGTAAATGTATCATACTCCGATTTGTACAAGTCGCCGGAAATCGGCGAGTTGACAGCTAAAATTTAAAGCGGTGCTGCCTTGTAAAGGGAAGTTTCTCTGTTAACTCAAGTAACAGAGATGCACCACAATGTGCTTTTATAATAAATCTTTGTTTTAGACATTTTTTCCGAAACAAGTTGTTAATATGATACTTTCTGCTGTTTCCTGTGTTTGTTTTAATAGAAATTGCCGTAATTACTTATTGAAAAAGGAATAAATATGGACGATGAAGATGAGGTAATCTTTCCTTCATAAACACATCCTTAGATAAAAATAACTGATAGAAAATGGAAACATGGCTTTGTATTACTGTAAAGATTTACTAGCAACCATGTGAGCTCACAATCACTAAAGTAGTTTATGGGTCATTCCACATCAAATCAACGCATGGTTTCAAACTGACCGTTTCATATTGTAATTCAATTTTGTATTATAAATGCTGACATGGGTGTAAAGAAAACCCCCTAAATCTTAGGCTGATATGTGCACTGGTTTTGAAGTTATATACCTTTAAAGCTGCAATTTTTTAACAAAAAATTTGCTTTAAAAGCTCAAGTAAATGATGTTATTGGTCATGAACGCTACAGGCCTGAGTCATTGAGAAAAGTAAGGCAAAAAAGGAGTAAATGTGCTCAGGGACAAAACCATGTTGCAATACAAGGGGTGCAAATTAGTTAATTATTTTGCACATAAGGAAAATACTGGCTGTTTTTTCATGCAGCACACAAATGCATGATAGTTTTATTTTTACACTGAAATTAAAAGTTAATCTAGGACATGTCCTACCCCAACTATAAATCTGACCCCGCAATTTAAATTTACCTCCCCCTCCAATGCAACATGGTTTTTCCCAGATGCAAAGTTACTAATTTTTTTATGTTTTACTCTCCTTAATGTACAAAGTTAGAGGTGCAAGTCATAAGTGTTATCAGATATGGTTTCACTAGTACAACTCCAAGTATATAATACATTCTGGATACAGAGAAGGTTATGCGTCTCCTGATTAGTATATCCACAGGCTTCTCTTTCTGGGGCTTCTCTTTTTCCTGCGCATCCACCTGTTTATGTGTTATCCTGAGCTATATTATTATATATACAGAAATTCTGCTTTATATGCTGTGTTATACCCCATTCATACTGCACCAAAATCCCGGGTTTTTGCCGGGGCGAGCTCAAACGACCCGGGTCTTGGTGCAGTATGAATGGTACAAGTCAAAAATCCCGGGTCTAAAAACCCGGGTCTTCAACCCGGGATTTATCGAGGGGTAATTCCCGGGTCGGACCCAGGTTGCCTGCACTATAAATGGTGCAACCCGGGTTTTTCAACTCGGGTTGCACAGAAAACAAGCTGATTGGCTGTCTGCCTGTCTCTGGAGGATGATGTCAGCCTAAGATTTGGGGGTTTTCTTTACACCAATGGCAAACTTTATTACACTAAATTGAAATTAAATGAGAGAATGTAAGGTAGATTGTTTTCTAAAATTGTGCTGATTTGATGTGAAATGACCCCTATAGAAGCTCGTAGCATCTGATCTTCCTTACACCATGCATTGCTGTATGACATCATATATAAATACAGAGGTCGCTGATAACCAAAGACACTTCCACCATCTTCTACCCAACAGAAGTCAGCTAAGAGATCACATTCTATTCTCAATAACTGGTTTGCTATGTGTCTTGCTGTGTATATATTGATAGGTCTCCAGTAATTGTGAAATGAATTATCAGAGCAGCCGCGTGACCTGAGGTTGCTCCGGCCGTAGTGACACTAATTATTTTGCTCTTCACAGACCTCGTCTATACCTGAAGTTTTACAATTAGCCACTTTGCCGGTTTGTCAGAATTATGTGGTGAGTTTCCAAGATGTTTTTCAGGAGCTCAGTGACACTTTAATTGCTCCTTGTGCAGATGTATTAGAAACAATTCTTAGTAACATATCAAAAACTACTGAAAACAAAAATATTTGGGATCTGACAATAGAACGTCCATGGAAAATTGATGTCACACCGACAGCCCGCACAATTGTCAAAAATGTCCTGTCAACATGGCAAGAAATGGCGGAGCATAAATATTGTCGCCTATACGGAGACTCAATGTTTGAAAGTTCGGTGTTTGGAATCCGATCAAATTTTTTTATTCATACAACTAATGGACAAACATTGTTCCAAGTAAAACAACCAGTTGCCATGGAAACTGTGTTAGAGAGTAGAGACGAGATAATGGAAATTGTGCTTCCTCAATTGGTGGAATTCGCCAGCTCAACACAGAAGATTTTTACAGGGATGCAAAGAAGGACAGCATTTGCTGCAATAAGATCATCAATTATAAATGCATTTCTATCTTTAAAATCGTCCATCAAAAATGGTTTGTCATCTGCAAAAACATTACTTCTAAGGGCTTTTTCTGCAGTAAAGTCATTCGTTTGTCGTAACAGACGTGACAATGGGCAACTTAGTCATATGAAAAATCCATTAAATAATAGCAAAAACATAGAAATGTTCCTTCAGAGAGAAATACAAATACTGGTCTCCAATGTGTATAAACAGGAGCTGAACGTGTATTCTGCCAACCAGGAGTTTGCATTAATGCTCCTGGGCCTTGTCGACAGATATTTGGATCTGGCAATAAGAGAGGAGACGGAGAAGGGAACAGTCATGTCATCTGAGCAAAAGTTCCTCCTCAAAATATTTTTGGAGAATATGTTCAGGAAACCTCTTGAATTACCACCTGCACAGGATAGGACAGTCTATGGAGCAAAGCATAGAGGAGGAAAAACGGAAGGGAAGCCATGTTTATCAGAGACAAGTTCACCAACTGTTATCAACCTTGAAGGCTACAGACAGACCGGACGTTTTATAAAACAGCTAAACTTGGTCCCAGCAGCAATAGAAGGCTTACACTTATTTGGCCCCAACTGTCTTGTCATAAACACATTAATAGTCAATGGCTCATTATATCATCAAAATGAGTTTGTTCAACTCCTGGAAAACATCAACTACGTATGTGCTGAAACAATATGTAACATCATTTCAGAAATACGGTTCCCCATCCAGGACCAGCTGTGTGTTACAGAAGCTGGAATTGTCGTCTCACCATCGGACATGAGCTCATTTTCCCACCATCTCGTCGAGTATGTTTTAAAGTTCCTATATGCGGCCTCCTCCTACAGAAACGTAGAAGACTGCCTTTCAAACATCATTAGCAGCATGCAAGCTGAACCTGCACAAAGTACATTAAAGGCTGATATTAAATATGACAATCTATTGACATCTCAGCCCAAAATATGTGTGTCTAACGTACATGGCATTTTTGATGAAATGACCCATACAATCTCAGCAAAAATGGAAGGCTTCATGCTTCTAAAGTCAAAATCATATCTGAGAGATAGAGAAAGTGTAGATGTTGATCTAGTAGACTCCTTCCCAGGGCTGCTCTCCAAAGTATGGGTACACACTAAAATCCTTGTGACCAAACTATTAATTACAGTTGGGAGAAATTTTGTTAACTTCCAAAATTTTTATAGTGAAAGCGTCTTGCCTTATTCACTAATGATTGAAGATATATTTATTACTCGAGAACTTATCAGGTCTCTTTTTGACTATAACTGCAGCAACCGCCGAAGAAGAAACAGCTTCCTCTGGGAACAGTCAAAGACGGAATCCTCACTTCTGTGTGAGTGTTTATACCCAGATTGCACATTACATCATACACTTGATGATAGTAACATCCAGAGTTATTTTCCAAAAATGAGACCTCAGCTACTGGACAATGTCTACTCTATACTATCTACAGTATTTTCACTTATACTGAAATCAGTAGGGCTAAGGTCTCCTAATGGAACCTCTGAAAAATCGAAAAGAACATGCTTTGAGGCTACTTCTCCATGCTGCCCAGAGATTCTGAGTTTTTTACAATCAGAATTCCATTTCATTTGCAAATCGATTGTAGAGGAGTTTCTTAACCATCTGTGTGCTGCAAAACAGTATGCTAAAAAAATCGATAAAACTTTGCTTCAATACAAAAGCTCCAGAACGATGTTAGATAAGATCAGACCAAGAAGCACTAAAACACCCTTTTTTACAGAACTAAGTCGGTCTATCCACACAAGTGTTCATGGAACAATAATGGGGTTTGCAACTCTAACCCTTAAGGTTTTGCAGCCAAGAGACAAAAATAGAGTAGAAGACGTTTATTTCCCAAGGTCCTCTGCACAGCAGAACAAGCGCCATCAAACTTCACAAGGACAAGACAAAAGACTGGAGATTTCTGAACCGCAGTCTAATTTATCTGCTCATTCCAAAAGCCTTTGCTGCACCATCTTAGGAGCCATCCAGAACCAACTGGAAAAATCTTCTACTACTATTACATCGTCTTTACCTAAGCCGAATAAGGGAATAGTAACATCGAAACCTGTGCGTCAGATTGTCACCAACACAGCTACCATAAGTGGAATTTATGATCAGAAGTATGACAAACAGGAAATTGAAACAACATTAAATGAGAAGATTTTGAAACAAGTTTTTCAAAATGTCCAGGATCCCACCAGATCTGAAATTAGATGTACAGCAGCAAATGTAATGCTTCAATTTTTTAGACAGATATTTATTGATCTGAGTTTAACCCTCCGAGTTAGTCTTCCTGATCGGGTTAGCAAATGTCATCAAGAGTTACTGCGCGACCTCTTTCTTAATTTTAACAAAAAAACAGACACCTCTTTATTCACTGACACTGAACTAAATCTTGTTTTCAATGAGATAATTAACAATCTGTTTGATATTTTGCATTCAGCAGCGCCATCAAATGAGTCTACGTTCATGAAATCAATGTATACAACATTAGGAAACTTTGCCTACAGTAAAATCCTAGATCTTTTCCTAAGAGACACATGGAAATCTCCTGTTATTTCTAGAGATGTGACAGATATTGTGGATATGTCACCCAATGATATAGGATATCATTGTAGAGAGGGAGCAAACAAATTCATTGAAATGGCCCAAGACCAACTGTACAAAAAGATTAATGGCGAAAGTTGTACACCAATTTACCTGCAACTCAGCAATATTGAGATTGCCAATCACATGATGCCCGAGATTATCAATTCGTTAAAATGCACATACCTATACAAGGGTGAAACGTCCGATATTCTAGTCAACAATCCTGAATGTAACGAAGATATTTACAAAGCTACACAGAGATATGTCCAGAAAGTTGCAAGAATGGCAGTTAGAATCATTAAGAACAACTTTGAAACATTATCAACAGTTAACCTGTCACTTGCAACTTTAAATGTCTGCACAGATGTGTTGGAAAGTTCTGTGTCACAATTTATTAACAACGCAGTGGAAGACTCTGTACACAGAGGCAAAGCTTTTTCATGCCATCCAAATGCTCTAATAAGGAAAATTGTGAAAACTATTGTAGACATGTGTCATGAGGACGGGTTTTATGATCATAAAACGTGATCCCTGAGGACATCCGGGAGGCAGGTCATCCTTGACGTTGTGTTCCCGCAGGCTGTTTTTAATCTATTGGCATCGACGATTAAAACGGGGTCCTGAAGCCATCAAAATTCAGCAGGCAGTGATCAGTAAAAGGTCCCAAATCTGACCATAAAATTTCATTGCCCTCTGCTTGCCATCTCAGGCGGTGGTAGTCTCTTGGCCAATGCTGATAAATCCGACGCTGAAGACACCTACAAAAGAAATACAATTTTAGAAGAAAACAACAAGAATGTACACAGACTTACCTGATCAGCGACTCTCCAGATATCCGATCCTAGCAGAACACTGACAGGAGCTTCTTCCGAATGCACAGGTGTCCGGCTGTAGTGTCTGACATCAGTGCGCCCTCAAAAATTAATTGAGGGCGCACTGACGTCAGACACTACAGCTGGACATCTGTGCATTCGGAGGAAGCTCCTGTCAGTGTTCTGCTGGGATCGGATATCTGGAGAGTCGCTGATCAGGTAAGTCTGTGTATATTCTCGTCGTTTTCTTCTCAAATCGCTTTTCTTTTGTAGGTGTTTTCAGCGTCGGATTTATCAGAATCGGTGACGCGTACCCAACCCATCTCAGGAAACGTCGCTTTGTAAGAGATTTCTTCTTGAATATCCCCCTATAAGGCAGAAAGACCACCAATCCAGCAGAGAGAGTTTGAGGATTCACGACACTCACACGAGCTAGTGTTGAATCCTTGCAGTGAGGCTTTGAAAGGTGAGCAAAAGACAATCCAAATTGCACACTTATATGGTCACACCCAGCCATATGCTAAAGCCTGTGATTTTACACAATTCGGATCCACATTCTGAGATTACGGCACATGTACTTCTCCATGGATTCCACGTCAATTGGTAGCTATAATATCCTAAAATTATTACAATGACCTAATGCTCTATCAGACCCGGAGGCCTCAGGACAACAACACAACCTAACAGACACAATAGACTGCTGAAGGTGAATCAGATCCCATGCGACTACTATTTGATCAGCTGCAGTGGAGGATAACAAAGTATTGGATAATCACCCTACAGAACATAGAAATTGGGACTGAAGGAGCCATCTCCTCCACTGCTATATTCCTTCTGTAATCTCATTAATTCCCCCCCTAATTCCAAATTGCACACTTAGATGTTCACACCCAGCCATATGTTAAAGCCTGTGATTTTACACAATTCGGATCCACATTCTGAGATTACGGCACATGTACTTCTCCATGGATTCCACGTCAATTGGTAGCTATAATATCCTAAAATTATTACAATGACCTAATGCTCTATCAGACCCGGAGGCCTCAGGACAACAACCCAACCTAACAGACACAATAGACTGCTGAAGGTGAATCAGATCCCATGCGACTCCTATTTGATCAGCTGCAGTGGAGGATAACAAAGTATTGGATAATCACCCTACAGAACATAGAAATTGGGACTGAAGGAGCCATCTCCTCCACTGCTATATTCCTTCTGTAATCTCATTAATTCCCCCCCTAATTCCAAATTGCACACTTAGATGTTCACACCCAGCCATATGTTAAAGCCTGTGATTTTACACAATTCGGATCCACATTCTGAGATTATGGCACATGTACTTCTCCATGGATTCCACGTCAATTGGTAGCTATAATATCCTAAAATTATTACAATGACCTAATGCTCTATCAGACCCGGAGGCCTCAGTACAACAACCCAACCTAACAGACACATTAGACTGCTGAAGGTGAATCAGATCCCATGCGACTCCTATTTGATCAGCTGCAGTGGAGGATAACAAAGTATTGGATAATCTCCCAACAGAATATAGAAATTGGAACTGAAGGAGCCATCTCCTCCACTGCTATATTCCTTCTGTAATCTCATTAATTCCCCCAATTCTAAATTGCACACTTAGATGTTCACACCCAGCCATATGTTAAAGCCTGTGATTTTACACAATTCGGATCCACATTCTGAAATTGCGGTACATGTGTTTCTCCGTGGATTCAACGTCGATGGATAGTTATAATATCCTAAAATTATTACAATGACCTAATGCTCTATCAGACCCGGAGGCCTCAGGACAACAACCCAACCTAACAGACACAATAGACTGCTGAAGGTGAATCAGATCCCATTCGACTCCTATTTGATCAGCTGCAGTGGAGGATAACAAAGTATTGGATAATCACCCTACAGAACATAGAAATTGGGACTGAAGAAGACATCTCCTCCACTGCTATATTCCTTCTGTAATCTCATTAATTCACCCAATTCTAAATTGCACACTTAGATGTTCACACCCAGCCATATGTTAAAGCCTGTGATATTACACAATTCGGATCCACATTCTGAAATTGCGGTACATGTGCTTCTCCGTGGATTCAACGTCGATGGATAGTTATAATATCCTAAAATTATTACAATGACCTAATGCTCTATCAGACCCGGAGGCCTCAGGACAACAACCCAACCTAACAGACACATTAGACTGCTGAAGGTGAATCAGATCCCATGCGACTCCTATTTGATCAGCTGCAGTGGAGGATAACAAAGTATTGGATAATCACCCTACAGAACATAGAAATTGGGACTGAAGAAGACATCTCCTCCACTGCTATATTCCATCTGTAATCTCATTAATCCCCCCCCTTTCTATTTCTTTGCCTCCCTTCCCTCCATCCATCCTCACCCCTCTTGTTCCCACCTTCCTTTATAAATAGTTCTGTGAGAAGACCAAAGAAAATGGACTCTTACTACTCGGGACTCTTACCACTCGGGACTCTTACCACTCGGGACTCTTACCACTCGGGACTCTTACCACTCGGGACTCTTACCACTCTAGTCCATGACAACATGTTTTCAATAAATATGCATTTGTATTCTCACACTTATTTGCTGTGGTTTTTGAATTCTATTAGTGGTAAGCTCTATTTATTTTCTTTGAACAATATGTATCTCACTAGGTTTAGTTTGCAATGTAACCAGTTCTTTTTCTCATGTAAAGCACTGATTTACTGTGTAAAACAAGCTGATGACCTCACATCATTTTACAAATATTGGGAAAGCAAAAAAAAAATCCAAGCTCTCAGTCCACTCCAGCCCCCTCACAGGAGGAAGCTTTTTGTAAAAGAAAGAGCCCTTGCCCCTCAAACCGAAATAACATCACCCTTGCTGCTGGAAGAAAGAAAGATCATTGATCCTGATACATATGATTGACAGGAAGCTGGAACTACCCCAAGCTTCATTTAACTCTTGACATTGAAAATAGAAGCTGCAGAAATAATCTAGGTTTCATAGGCATACCCAAAAAGATTAAGGGTCAGGATCTATTTATATTTATAAGCCTAAACCTAACATTAGCATTAAATCTTCAAGGGTAATTGGGCACCCCACAAATCAGCGAGGGAAGGGAATGATAACAGACCATGTCCAGTTGTTGCAAAGTTCCTTGACTTTAAGGTCAATGAAAAATGTTAAAGCGTATTGAAAGATGAATTAACTGGTTGTGGATGTCAACAGCATTATCATTTTACCAGGATTAGTCCATCATGCTAACATAGAAATGGAAAGATTTTACCATGATTTCTAAGTATCTGGTAGACTACAACAGTTTTGCTTTGTTATATCCAGCTAAATTGAGGGTTCCCAAAAATGATCAGACTTTGAAGACCCATCTGAAGCCACATGCCATTTTCAGACTATCTCTTCAACTCCAGGATCACCAGTCCCACACTTGAGGTCACCAAACAGGAGATAGGGGTTGTTTTTAATATATGTTCACAAAATTGTACTAAGATTTACCGCCTACAGATATTAATGTACATCTGATTTATTAGTGCATTATCTTGTTGTGAGAAACACTCTCCCATACTAAATTAAGGTTCTTGTTACTCAAAAGGTTTCTAGTGACGACCTTTACACTTGTTTGAAAAAATGTGAAAAAAAAATGAAAAAAATATATTCAATTTGACAAGTTAGATTAAGTTGTTGCCCACTTAACATCATCATCATCATCTATTTATATAGCGCCACCAATTCTGCAGCGCTGTACAGAGAGCTCATTCACATCAGTCACTGCCCTATTGGAGCTTACAGTCTAAATTCCCTAACATACACACACAGACAGAGAGAGAGAGACTAGGGTTAGGTTTGATAGCAGCCAATTAACCTACTAATATGTATTTGGAGTGTGGGAGGAAACTGGAGCACCCGGAGGAAACCCACGCAAATGCAGGGAGAACATACAAACTCCACACAGATAAGGCCATGGTCGGGAATTGAGTGCTGTGAGGCAGAAGTGCTAACCACTTAGCCACCGTGCTGCCGACTTATTCTTTTCTTACCCTGGATATCCTGGCACTTTATACTCATATTCACCAGACTGCAGGGGTAGAAGCAATGACATTCTACTTAACCCAGGACATGGGGATTTCAGAGGGGCACCATGACTTTATTCTTGATTCTATATTGTTCATTCTCATGAAGCATTATTATATACTATGCTATACTTTCAAGGGGATGGCCATGGGGACTAGGTTTGCTGCCAGCTTTGCCAAACTCTATATGAGTACATTTGAAGAAGATTGCATGTGAAGAAGCTTGTATGGTATGAACCTAGTGTTCTGTGGCATTATATAGACAATTTGTTTATCATTTGGAATGGACAATATGACACTGCATTTGATTCTGTTAAACATTTCAGTTATAATTATTATAATTTGAAATTCACTCACCAATTCAGTCACGCCACAGCAAACTTCCTGGATGTCAGATTTTCAATCAAATATTCTAAGATCAAGTTCTCAAAGTTTAATTAACCAATGGATTCAAATAATAATGTCCATTTTTAGAAGTGGACATGATAGACCCTGAATCAATCACATCCCTATTGGGCAATTAGGTAGATGAGGCTTAATTGTACACTGAATATTAACTATGAGAAACAAGGTAAGATTATGCTTATCTATCTTGAATCAAGATGTTACCCTCAAACATAAGTATATATATAACTCCCCCTAAACGACTAGGCTCCACTTTGCTGGGTAAGTAGGAGGGTGTAATGTAAATGTGGTGATGAGGTACTTACTTGAAATGTTGCCTCCACCCCCTGGTTCTTGAACCTTCACTGGGGAAAGTGTTGGATTTCGAACACCAGAGGTTGAGCCAGGAAACCTCCATCCGACCCTGACACCAGCTATGATTCAACTAGAAAATTCACTGACAACTGGATATTAAAAAACTCCCAAAAAACAGGCAGTTATTTGTTTAATAGTAACACCAAAAAATAACAGTAACTGGGGGTGAGCAAAGGAATATAAATATAAATATAAACAAAGGTGGGATAATACAGTACAATACAAATTATGAGTATACAATGCTATGAGTACTTTTAGTTAATAATAAAAAATTTCCACTGCCATTTGAGAGTGGCAACATGTTGTATATTTGACCTGCCAGCAATGGATACCAAAGCTACAGATAGCCGGGACAACAACTTTTAGTAACCTGATACTGCAATGGATCTAAGGTGACCGACTGAGTCCCAGGATCTATTGGAGTTTTTATGGCCAGTAGTGGATAATTAAATACAGAATGGTGAATACATCCAAATTGGTATAAAGCCACTGGCATTGTGGACGTCCTTCTTTACTTACAGTAACTGCCACAGTCTAGGTTAACACTGTAGATGTTCTTGCTAGAGTCTTTAGACTAGCAGAATAGCTTTACTTTTATTCTCTCCTAAGCTGTCACTTGAGGAGTTATTTATCGAATATTTTCTTTCTCTCACACATTTGCTTAAACAGATACTAATATCACAAGACAATCACATGTATCTGTCTTTGATGTTCTGTGCACTCAGTGGCATCTGCAGTCTCCTGATGTTTCTCTGGAAGGTTCACTTCAACCAATCTGGGTAATTGTCTCTTCTTGGATCTCCTCTTCAATCCTCCTCTCCTATTACTTCCTCACCATCCTCTTCTACAGCTCTCTGCCATCATTCTCTCCTCCTCTCCTCTCTAATCCTTCTGTCTCAGTACTTCCTCACCTTCCTCTTATACAGCTCTCTCCCACCATTCCCTCCTCCTCTGCTCTCCAATCCTCCTGTCTCAGTACTTCCTCACCCACCTCTTATACAGCTCTCTCCCATCATTCTCTCCTCCTCTGCTCTCCAATCCTCCTGTCTCAGCTCTTCCTCACCTTCCTCTTATACAGCTCTCTCCCATCATTCTCTCCTCCTTTGCTTTCCAATCCTCCTGTCCCAGCTCTTCCTCACCTTCCTCTTATACAGCTCTCTCCCAGTGTGCTCTGCTGATACCCTCTCAAATCCTCCTGTTCCAGCTTTTCAAATAGACCTTATTGCAAACAACTTATAAGTGGAAATAAATTGTTTTTTATAGAAATTTACAATTAAATTAAGGAATAAATTGAGAAGGCCTAGATGAGCAGAGTTTTTACAATTTTGTTTTATAAAACAAAAGCACAGTACAGTTTTCCCTTTTCACATTATGCTTTTATATTTCGCTAATAAACTTTATAAATGGTTCAGAAAATAAGAAAAAGGTTTTAAATGCAATTAATAAAGGTAAAATGTTAAAACAATTTTGTCTGTAGTAAAGTGTGCTCCAATCAAAACCTGTCCAAGAATCCATGTTGACCGACTATGACATCTCTGATCCAAGTGGTGACTTCTTAAATAGATACAAATATCTGTTCCAACTGCTGGACAGTTTGTTATTACCACAAACCAACTACCAAATTAATTAGAAGTACATTGTATAGGTGGGGATTGTGCAATCAAACTATTAGCTAATATGGCAAAACTAGCTAAACATAGAAACAATATCATGGCTATCAAACATGAACACTGGAACACACTAATCACAAAATCATATATCAAGAGAAACCCTCAACTTTTCCATTAATGAAATGTTAAAGGAGGAAGTACAGCCAGGGCCCTTTTTCCACATGGGCATTATAGGCATTGGAGGCCCCATAGGCAGAAGAAAGAAAGGAAGAAAAATCTTAGCTCTTCTCGGTGGCGATCTGTCCCCCTCCTCCCCTTCTTCCCTGTAGCTCTTGCACTGAAAGTTGGGCGTAACGTCATCACACCTGACATTTTCTGTGAAGAGCGTACAGAGAGGAGCTCCGACGGGCCAGACAGAAGAAGAGGAAGACAGAAGAGAAGAATTCAGAAGAAAGCAGGCAATAGAAATGGAAGTGAAGGGGGAGAGTGAAGTAGGGGTGACAGAAGGGGAGCAAAAGCAGCATGGAGGGCACAGTGTGAAACAAGAGTGACAGGTGAAGGGGAGCAAAAGCAGCATAATGGAGGGCACAGTGTAAAAGATTATGTAAATTCTTCTTGCTCTTTAACAAGATAACAAAGATGTGGCAAACCTATTACATCTTCTCTTCATTACACACATTTTACTAACTATGCAGTACAATGACTCCTATTCACATAGATGTGGGAATGGTCATCACATGTAGTACAAAATCAATCAATAAATAAAGGGGTCCTTGCAGGTCATCACTTTTATTACTCAGTCTCTTCTCCTTAACTACATGTCCGTATCCTCACCCCTGTAATTAACACAAAGGGTGCAATTTAACTTTCTTTGGGTATTCCCACTGAGTCCTTATCTAACTACTATTACAATACACTGTTTTTCTCCATTCAGGACACTAGCAGTCTCCCTTTCTCCTCTCAGATGTCCCCCCGCTGTCTCTCAGGAATTTTTGCCTCTGCTCTAATCTTCTGTATGAATGTCTAGGCCAACAGACTGAGGTGCGTGTTAGACAGAATGGCAGGTAGGGGCTCCGCTTGCTATCTGTATGTCCACATCCAGCCTGACAGGCTCATATACCCTGTTTTATTTTCAGCTCTTCTTTACAGTATTCCTTCTGTGTCACAGCCACTAGGAGTTTTGACCCAGAATTTACCAGATGTAGCTTTACTCACCAGAGGCGCAAAGTCTAACACAGTGGCTGGTCTTCTCCAGGGACTCCCGCAAGGAAGCATGGGTTTTAGCGGCTTCCACTGTGAAGGTCGCGGCCCTCTGGGGAGTATGGTAAATATGCGGATACAGCTATACACAATGAGAACACGGATCCCCTTAAGCTGGATAGGAGAAGGAATGCCAGAAGATATATATAGTCTCTAAATAGCAGAAACAGTAATGACACAGCGAGTATGATGACCAGTAGTAACTGGAAATGAGAAGTTCCGAAGTGCCGAGCATGCAGGTAAACTTGAAACAGACAGATGCTTGACAACAGACGGAAAGTCTATATGAGCAGCCAATAATACAGAGTAGTGGAGGAGTCAGCGACTTGCAGCTATCTCTACAGATGCACAGTAGAAACTTAGTCCCGATAATAGATAACATACAATGTAGCTTGAAGTGGGCTGCAGCTGACAGGTATTACCACTGGCGTGGAGTAGAGACTTATCCAGATGCAGGTAAGATACGAAGTAGCATGGGGTGGTCTGCGGCTGACAGGTATTGCCACGGGCGTGGAGTAGAGACTTATCCAGATGCAGGTAAGATACGGGGTAGCATGGGGTGGTCTGTGGCTGACAGGTATTGCCACGGGCGTGGAGTAGAGACTTATCCAGATGCAGGTAAGATACGGGGTAGCATGGGGTGGTTTGCGTCTGACAGGTATTGCCACGGGCGTGGATTAGAGACTTGTCCAGGAGCAGGTAGAATACTAAGTAGCGTGGAGCGGTCTGCGGCTGACAGGTATTACCACTGACGTGGAGTAGAGACTTGTCCAGGTGCAGGTAAGATACAAAGTAGCGTGGAGCGGTCTGCGGCAGGCAGATATTACCACTAGCGTGGAGTAGAGACTTGTCCAGGTGCAGGTAAGATACAAAGTAGCATGGAGCGGTCTGCGGCTGACAGGTATTACCACTGGCGTGGAGTAGAGACTTGTCCAGGTGCAGATAAGATACGAGGTAGCATGGAGCGGTCTGCGGCTGACAGGTATTACCACTGGCATGGAGTAGAGACTTGTCCAGGTGCAGATAAAATACGAGGTAGCATGGAGCGGTCTGCGGCTGACAAGTATTACCACTGGCGTGGAGTAGAGACTTGTCCAGGTGCAGATAAGATACGAGGTAGCATGGAGCGGTCTGCGGCTGACAGGTATGGAGTAGAGACTTGTCCAGGTGCAGATAAAATACGAGGTAGCATGGAGCGGTCTGCGGCTGACAAGTATTACCACTGGCGTGGAGTAGAGACTTGTCCAGGTGCAGATAAGATACGAGGTAGCATGGAGCGGTCTGCGGCTGACAGGTATTACCACTGGCATGGAGTAGAGACTTGTCCAGGTGCAGATAAAATACGAGGTAGCATGGAGCGGTCTGCGGCTGACAAGTATTACCACTGGCATGGAGTAGAGACTTGTCAAGGTAAGATACGAGGTAGCATGGAGTGGTCTGCGGCTGACATGTATTACCACTGGCATGGAGTAGAGACTTGTCCAGGTGCAGATAAAATACGAGGTAGCATGGAGCGGTCTGCGTCTGACAAGTATTACCACTGGCATGGAGTAGAGACTTATCCGGGTGCAGGTAGAATACAAAGTAGCATCCACAGCAAACAGGTACCATAAAGAGGAACAGGGAACTGCTTGGTACCTCAGCAGAATGAGGACCAAGAACAGGCAAAGGTAGTAGGACCGCAGGTGTCTTAAATAGTGAGAAGTAATTAATCATCCAATGAGGAGAGGAACAAGGTTTAAACAGTCTGTAGGTCTGCACATGTGCAGACCCCTGGTCAAGATGGCGAGCGGCGCAAGACAGGCTCCGGCAAGGCAGAGAGAGACCTAGGTCTTGAGCCAGAGGAACTAACAGTCCGGTGAGTGACATTCTGGTTAGGATCTGCTCCCCTCTCAATCACTATCCCCTTAGTCTTTTTTCTCTTTTTTTCTCTTTCACCCTGTCCATTAGAGGTAATTTATCTTACTCCCAACTGACACTCCCCCCTTGGAGTGCTGGGAAATGGCGTTCTTCTTAAGCAGCCTCTGACGATTGTGCGCATGTACGGAGCATGGGGTTCACCGGCACTACGCATCCTTTATTTCCTACTTACATTTGGTGAAAGCTTTGGTCCAGCTTTAAACGAGTCTCACAATCAGTTGTCATAAAAAGAAGAGCCAGTAGATGGCAAAATATAAATCTACTTAGAGGGGATCTATTAAAGGTAGATTATGACCAGATCTCCTATATTTTATGATTTCCATGGCCATTTGCAATTCACTTAATTTACTGAAGATACATTGTCATGTAAATCTCAACTTTTTCAAAACTCCAAAAAATATTGCCAAACATCTTATAATGACAGAAATCATCAATTTCTGCATTGTGACCAGGGTAGAACAGAACTAGTCAATTACAGCAAAATTCAAAATCAACAGGCAATCTCCAAAAATAATCTCACTTGTTTCAGACAGTTGAGAATGCCTGAAAACCAGTGAAATGAGTGAGACTTCCCATTCATTTTTAATGGACAATGCATTTCAATGGGTGCGGAAAGCCCACAGAAATGCACTGTTAATTGAAGTGAGTGGGTCAATGTTCCATGGTATAGATAAGTAAATAGTTGAAAAACCATATAAATAAAAACTTTTTACGAAGTGAAAACAGATTAATTACTATTCTGGAACTACAGAAGTTTTATTTTGCTTTGCCGCCTGCCCAGTATTTTTCAATGGGGTTGGCGGTCAGTACCTGCTAAGCCAATCAAAAGTGATCAGCATGTTAACATTTCTTGTAGTTGGCTAAGCTTTTCCTGTCCGCTTCAAGGGGCAATGCAGTTCAATGGGTTTCTGCTTCAAAGGAATGTAGGGAGGGGGGAATGTTGATTTTGTTCAGTGGAGTAAAATCTCCTAAAATAGGCTGAATTTAAAAGAAAGCTATTTTTAATAGATTATAGAGTTTTAGGGAGGAATCAACAATTTATTAATGGCATTCTTGGGCAATTTACCAAGGTACCGTACTTCGCTGTAAATGGGCTCTCTTCTCCCCACTCTTGAGTGTCATTAAACTGTCGCCCTAAAAAATAAAATCAGATATTTTATATGGGTTTTATACAAGACAAATTTATGCATGGTTCAACGAATCTATTGGTAGAAAGTTGCTAAATATTTTCTTTCAGTGGGGTCTCACGCTTCTCACCAATGCAGTCAGCCGGTGTGTCCGAAGACCTCTGTGTCCTCTCTCTCCCCATGATGACAAGTAATCTGCCTCTCTCTTACTCCATGGGCAGGTAGGCTGTTCCTGAAAGTTTGCTGCAGACCTGGTTCTGTGGCAATGCCAAATGGACTCTTTCTGCGAAGCCTCTCAAATTTCGGCTCGATAGATGTTTAACATACTGTAATAATTGTAACCTGCAATTACTCAGCACCTTCTGTAGAGGAAAAGTTGTTTTTCTGGATCTAGAAATTCCCGCCATCATAAACCTCTCGATTGTAACAGTTATAATTTTCTAACAGATTATCATCACTCTAAATAATACACTATATATCTGGTGATAGCCTGTTGCACAGCTGAAACCACATATTTTTAATTCACTTTTGCATTTGTCTAATGTACATTTTACCAGGTGGATATTTATAAAATGTTCTTTTATAGGAATTTCATAGTGCTATTTATTCGGCAAAGTTTGCCATTTAATACAGTTGCCATTGTCTTCTCTTTCCTATAATCCCTATATCCTCTCCCAGAGCCATCCTGTCATTCCTACTGATAGCAGATGCACAATACAATAGCTTGGGGGTGTGGCCTAGTGGTAAAGGATATGTGTGTGACATAATTAGGGTGCCATGGGAGGGCGGGACCAGGTATGGAAAGGAAATCTTATTTCAGAGCTGGTAACAAGGTATTAGGCTCAACATTCTAAGTTTACTTATAGCCCACGCAGAGATATAAAACTATTTATAACAAAGAGATGAGAGAGAAACATTTAAATCTGTTACATGGAATATTTGCCTCATTACACATTTGTTCTTGAAATGTTGCACGTTTCGTGTTCCCAGGACTACCCCAACCTGTCAAAGTCGAATAATTGGATGAAAGAAAGTATATTGATTAATATTGTTTTACCGTACGATTGCAATCAGTATGCCACGTGTCATGGCGCAATTGCACGATAAATAACGCACGCATACACTCGCACTTACACATTCACTTGTATATAGTTCATACTTATATTAGTTTCAATCCATAGTAGTTTATGAGCACATGTTATTTGGTTTATAGTTAAATATTATAAGGTTATATGTACACATTAGTGAGATCTAAGGTTCAGGTCACAGAAAACATATCATGACTGGTATCATTCTAATCCCCTATTTATTCGCAGACGTCAGGTTCATTCGCCGAAAGGATCGCTCCTTGCGTATGCTAGTTATGGATGATAGGGAATAAATTATTAGAATGAAATTGTCTGTGTAATGTAAATAAACCAGTTTAAACTAGTTCTTGGCAGGAATATTATTAATCATCTTCTGGAGTGCTGACCCCCACCCTTGGAAAGCTGACCCCCACCCTTGGAGGGGGTTGTTTAAACTGACCTATGGACTGCATTATACTAGACCTTCCTGAAGCTTGAACCTATGAAAACTTGCCAAGTCATCTGTATTGTATTTACTGTAACACCAGTATATTATATAGTATATATATTGCTCCCTGGAATCAACTAGTCAGTCACTCTGACCACAGTTTTCAGGACTGAAGGACTATCCAGCTGGATCCAGCAGAGCGCATCACGGCGCAGCGTATGTATCGGCTGTACTTATTTATTGAACTGTTGTACTTTTGCGTTTGCTAAATAAATTGCTTGTGCTTTGGAACCACACAAATCGCATAGACAATAATTATTGTAAAACAATGAAATGACTTTAATAAATCCCACCACACAGAAGAATTAACTGACCACCATTGTCCCAGCTCTATTCATAGACTATACTTACTGCAAAATGTGAATTTAGAAAATACCGGGATGGAATGGCCGTACACACACTCTGCAAAACTCGTTGGAAATTTACACCTTTGTGAAAATATCTATTCTGGTGCTAAACTCTTGTAAAATTTCTAAGCTACATTGCATGTCCAGTGTTATTTTATTTATGTTGTTTGCCATCCTGGTTCACCTCTTACCTTGCTGACCGATCCTTCTCTGTCACCACCTCTGGGTCTCTCTCCCCCCCGTCCACCCTTCCTGTCGGGGTCCCTCAGGGCTCTGTTCTCGGACCATTACTCTTCTCTCTATACACCTCTTCCCTGGGTCAACTCATCAGCGCCTTCGGCTTTAACTACCACCTTTACGCTGACGACACTCAACTATACCTCTCCTCTCCTGATCTCTCTCCCTCCCTCCTCTCTAGAGTGTCCGCCTGCCTCTCTGCCATCTCCTCCTGGGTGTCCTCCCGATTCCTCAAACTTAACCGCGCCAAAACTGAGCTCATAGTTTTTCCTCCCTCTCATACCTCATCCCCTTCTGACCTCTCCATCACTGTCGACAACTCCTCTATCTCCCCTGTCCCCCAACTTCGCTGCCTTGGTGTCATCCTCGACTCCTCTCTCTCCTTTTGCCCCCACATCCTCTCTCTTGCTAAATCCTGCCGCTTCCAGCTGCGTAACATCGCTCGCATTCGGCCCTTCCTCTCCCAAGATGCCACCAAATGTCTCATCCACTCTCTGATCATCTCCCGCCTAGACTACTGCAACCTCCTCCTCACTGGCCTCCCCCACTCTCATCTTGCTCCCCTTCGATCTGTCCTTAACGCTGCTGCTAGACTTATTTTCCTTTCTCGCCGCACCTCTTCTGTCTCCCCCCTCTATCTAGCCCTTCACTGGCTCCCATTCTCCTTCAGAATCCTCTTTAAACTCCTCACTCTCACATACAAGGCCCTCGCCAACTCCACTGCGCCCTACATCTCCACCCTCCTCTCTATTCACACTCCATCCCGCCCTCTCCGTTCTGCCTCTGATCGTCACCTCTCTTCCCCCTTATTACCTCCTCCCATGCGCGTATCCAAGACTTCGCCCGCGCTGCCCCCCTCCACTGGAACAAGCTCCCTCCCTCCATCAGAACTTCCCCTAATCTGTCCAGTTTTAAACAGGCTTTAAAAACCCACCTCTTTCTTAAAGCCTTTCAGTCTCCCACTTAACTCCCTACCTTTTCTGCTGCCTCTCCTCCTTCTTTCCCCTTCCCCGCCCCTGTCCCCCTATTCTCCCTCTCTCCCCTTCGTCTCTTTGTCTGTCCACCCTGGGACTAATGTGGCACCTGTTGTTACCAACCACCCAGAGCCAGGAACTAGATCTGTACCCGTAATTACCAACTACCAGGAACTGCTGCTCTTACCAACTACCCAGAGCCAGGAACTAGATCTGTACCTGTAATTACCAACTACCAGGAACTGCTGCTCTTACCAACTGCCCAGAGCCAGGAACTCGATCTGTACCTGTAATTACCAACTACCAGGAACTGCTGCTCTTTCCAACTACCCAGAGCCAGGAACTAGATCTGTACCTGTAATTACCAACTACCAGGAACTGCTGCTCTTTCCAACTACCCAGAGCCAGGAACTAGATCTGTACCTGTAATTACCAACTACCAGGAACTGCTGCTCTTACCAATCACCCAGAGCCAGGAACTAGATCTGTACCTGTAATTACCAACTACCAGGAGCTGCTGCTCTTACCAATCACCCAGAGCCAGGAACTAGCACATTACCTGTATCCAGCAACTGTCTGAAGCCAAGAATTAGCACAGTGGCTGTATCCATGAACATGTATCTCCACCAACAGCTACAATTGTTATAACTTATGTATAATGTGTTTTTCCCACCTCATAGATTGTAATCTTGTGTGGGCAGAGTCATCGTTACCTCCTGTATCATGGTATTATATGTTATCTACTTGTATTATGAGCCCATCAATATGCAGCGCTGAGCACTACGTTGGCGCATATAATTGTCGCTTTCTGTGGAATGTTATCCATTCATATTTTTGGTAAATTTGCAGATATTAGAATCTGCTGGAGGCTGGTGAACTGTGCAAGTTGTTGCTTTCAATTATCTCACTCACAGTTCAGCAGTTAATTCTGCAGTCGTTTATAATATGTAAATAAACAGGTCTTTTCTACTGATGAGCAATTTTTTTAAACTGTTTTGCGATATACAGTCCTCACTCTGCATTCGGTCATGAAATTTTGCACATATGACACAGACTGCCATTGTCCCACTTCTAGCCATAGACAATACAGTCCTTACAATGGGAATTTACTAATACAGTACATAATGATATATCACTGAATGATGGAAGAAAAACAACACAATGATGCTATGTGGTTATCATCATCATCATCATTTATTTATATAGCGCCACTAATTCTGCAGCGCTGTACAGAGAACTCACTCACATCAGTCCCTGCCCCATTGGAACTTACAGTCTAAAATTCTCTAACATACACACAGACAGACAGACAGACAGACAGACAAACAGAGAGAGAGAGAGACTAGGGTTAATTTGATAGCTAAATAAAAAACATACAGGTCTGAGAGGGAATTCTATATGGTGTATATTAATTGATTGGTTGAATTGATGACTTAAGTCATCACTTAGTTATCAATTGACATTCAACCAATCAATTGATATACACCATATAGAATTCCCTCTCAGCGCTGTATGTTTTTTGTTTAGTAATTTTCTCTAGTAAGGGGATTTGACACCACCCCTTATACAGCTGCGGTTGGCGATTTCATATAAGGTGTGAAGATACTGTTTTAGCACCAGGTGACATTGCTTTGTTTTGTGTTTCTCAATTTGATAGCAGCCAATTAACCTGCTAGTATGTTTTTGGAGTTATGGAGGATGGGATTTCTTTGCACTATATGGATGTCAGTGGTCACCACATCACCGCATGCTGTAGGTAACCCGTGGTGGATAGACAACCCTGCGTGACCACGGTGCCAGCCTGCCAGGAATGCCCACAGCCGTATTCACATAGTCATGAGCGATGCCACAGGAAGCACCAATGCTGGTACGTGTCCAGAGTCATTATATGTGTACCGAGACTGCGACCCTACATAACAAACAACAGCACAAATAAACAAACATAGATACATTATTTTTAACATTATGTTTTGACTTTTGTTCCAATTTCCCTTTCAATAGTAACTATTACACTGACAGCTTGAGATTGGGATGACTCTATGTAAGTTTACACAATGTGCTTGTATTTAATATATTTACTGATGCCTGAACCTTCCTGTTAGATGTCTCCCAATCATACATCACTTGTTCTGCATAGTCCGATATTTGTTTTATGTAAAATAATGTCACAATAATTTAAAAGGGGAACAATCATGAATTTGAAAAACTGATAACACATTTATTACAATAAAATGAAACATTTTTAAAATGTATCTAAAAGTGTAAATCAGTTTGTTGTAAACTTTGAAGCTCAGTGACCCCGGCAACCATTTGTCTATATACAGTAACATCAACAAGAAAAAGAAGAGAAACGAAGGCTGGATACAAGTTTGGTGCACAATATAGTCCTTATTTGAATATATTATTACATGTTTAACATGTAAACCAAAGAAAATGGTTTATTAAAGCACAACTTTTATTATTTAACTGATTAAGACATATACAATGTAATTAAAATGTTCTAGTTTCTCAATCCCTTTATACTTTATGTAATGTATAGATTGAGAGTCTCACACAGCATTTTGCTGCTTTCAATTTATAAATATTTTATTCATAATAAATAAAAGTCATATTTAATAAACCATTGTCCTTGGTTTACATTATAAACACATAATAATATGTTCAAATAAGGGCTGTATTGTGCACCAAATTCAAATCCAGCTTTCTCTTCTCTTCTTTTTCTTGTTGTGACTGGTTGATATCACCTCTAACCAGTTTAATGTAGGGCATTTATTCAAGATACCCTTGAAAATAAAACATTATGGGACAGATTCATTGAAGAAAGTTAAGCAAAAGTAAACAAGTAAGGCAAAACCATGTTACATCGGAGGGGGAGGTAAATGTAAAATGTGATGGTAGATTTATATTTGACATAGGGCATGTCCTAGATCAACTTTAAATGTCAGTGTACAAATAAGCTATTAAGTATTTGTGTGCTATGTGAAAAAACAGACAGTATTTTCCTTATGTGCAAAATAAAAAATTAATTTGCACCCTTTGAATTGCAACATGGTTTTGTCCAGAAAACATACTCAATTTTTTTGCTTAACTTTCCTTAATAAATCAGGCCCTGTGTTATTACACTAATGAGCAAAATGGTCCTTTTACACTATACTATTGTGATGTTTTTTTTGTCTCTTTATACATTAACACCAGCAGCTGCTTAGTCAGGTTGCCAAATTGAGTTGTGTTGTGTTGCTGAGCAAAAGAGGTTACAGCAAAATCTGAATGTTGTTTCATTTTATATATTGAGCTCTCTTAACCATCATTTTAATGATTTACTGCCTCTTGCAGTATAATTCTTTGATGTCATCTCATGGCATTATGATGTCATCAGAGTCTTTGTCCCACTCTAGCTGAGGGTGTAGTGACCAGTCCGCAGTGCACACTCCTGATTAAGCAGTGAGACAGTGAGTGCTAAGAAATTAAATTTCTCATTGGTGAGACAGTCGCATTGTAAATGTAAGTACCCAATCACCACGCTCTAGTGCTATTTTCTCTTTATTCTGATTGGCTGACAGCTGCTGGGGGGAGGGAACTGCGATTTATTTCTACACCTCCATCCTACAGTAATGATGAATAGAACACAGCACCTTATACCCCACATTACAAACCCTGAGTGTATGGACTTTATTTCATCTATAGCTGCTCTTCACATGCGCACAATGTTCCCAGGTCTGGATTTGCATAGTAGCCAATGGTCCCTACTTTTCAGGGACGCTCCCAGGTTTTAAAGATTTTTCCCCAGCAATGTCCCTATTTTTCAGTACTGACCAATTGTTCAGTAAAATTCCTCTTAGTCTGTATACTGAGCGCAATTCTCACTATCTGTCCTTTTTCTCTGGGCTTTATAATGTAATGTTTATTATAAATGAGCTAGTAAAATGAGATACCTATGTTGAATGGACATGGCATGATGGTAGTTGTAGTTCACCAAGCTCTCCCTAGACAGCGCCAGCCATGAAAAGCTCACATACACCTGACCAGCAGCTAAGTTTCTCTACTGGTAGCTATGGATATGTGGGAGGGATGCAGTAGAATTCTGTGATGTCATCTCATGGCATTATGATGTCATCAGAGTCTTTGTCCCACTGGGCTGTAGCTGAGGTGTAGTGACCATTCTGCAGTGCACTCTCCTGATTAAGCAGCGAGACAGTGAGTGCTAAGAAATAGCTTAAATTTATTATTGGTGAGTGCGTCGCATTGTAAATGTAAGTACCCAATCACCTCGCTCTGGTGCTATATTGTCTTTATTCTGATTGACTGACAGCTGCTGGGGGAGGGAACTGTAATTTATTTCTACACCTCCATCCTACAGTAATGATGAATAGAACACAGCACCTTATACCCCACATTACAAACCCTGAGTGTATGGACTTTATTTCATCTATAGCTGCTCTTCACATGCGCACAATGTTCCCAGGTCTGGATTTGCATAGTAGCCAATGGTCCCTACTTTTCAGGGACGCTCCCAGGTTTTAAAGATTTTTCCCCAGCAATGTCCCTATTTTTCTGTACTGACCAATTGTTCAGTAAAATTCCTCTTAGTCTGTATACTGAGCGCAATTCTCACTAGCTGTCCTTTTTCTCTGGGCTTTATAATGTAATGTTTATTATAAATGAGCTAGTAAAATGAGATACCTATGTTGAATGGACATGGCATGATGGTAGTTGTAGTTCACCAAGCTCTCCCTAGACAGCGCCAGCCATAACAAACTCACATACACCTGACCAGCAGCTAAGTTTCTCTATTGGTAGCTATGGAGATGTGGGAGGGATGCAGTAGAGTTCTGTGATGTCATCTCATGGCATTATGATGTCATCAGAGTCTTTGTCCCACTGGGCTGTAGCTGAGGTGTAGTGACCATTCTGCAGTGCACTCTCCTGATTAAGCAGCGAGACAGTGAGTGCTAAGAAATGGCTTAAATTTATTATTGGTGAGTGCGTCGCATTGTAAATGTAAGTACCCAATCACCACGCTCTGGTGCTATATTGTCTTTATTCTGATTGACTGACAGCTGCTGGGGGAGGGAACTGTAATTTATTTCTACACCTCAATTCTACAGTATTTATAAATAATTATAAATATACAGCGCTGAATAGACTACAGCACCTTATACGCCACATTACAAATCAACGAAAAAACTGCCACTGAACTATAGGACACCGGCAGGGGTGTAGGAAATGGGGGGAAGAGGGGGTATTTGACCCCACATGATTTCTGTTAGGTGGGCAAAAACTTGTGTTTTGCTCCTCCATGAACCTCTATCCAAAAGCCTTCATGCTGCTTTCTGAAGTCATGGGGGTAAATGTATCATACTCCGATTTGTACAAGTCGCCGGAAATCGGCGAGTTGACAGCTAAAATTTAAAGCGGTGCTGCCTTGTAAAGGGAAGTTTCTCTGTTAACTCAAGTAACAGAGATGCACCACAATGTGCTTTTATAATAAATCTTTGTTTTAGACATTTTTTCCGAAACAAGTTGTTAATATGATACTTTCTGCTGTTTCCTGTGTTTGTTTTAATAGAAATTGCCGTAATTACTTATTGAAAAAGGAATAAATATGGACGATGAAGATGAGGTAATCTTTCCTTCATAAACACATCCTTAGATGAAAATAACTGATAGAAAATGGAAACATGGCTTTGTATTACTGTAAAGATTTACTAGCAACCATGTGAGCTCACAATCACTAAAGTAGTTTATGGGTCATTCCACATCAAATCAACACATGGTTTCAAACTGACCGTTTCATATTGTAATTCAATTTTGTATTATAAATGCTGACATGGGTGTAAAGAAAACCCCCTAAATCTTAGGCTGATATGTGCACTGGTTTTGAAGTTATATACCTTTAAAGCTGCAATTTTTTAACAAAAAATTTGCTTTAAAAGCTCAAGTAAATGATGTTATTGGTCATGAACGCTACAGGCCTGAGTCATTGAGAAAAGTAAGGCAAAAAAGGAGTAAATGTGCTCAGGGACAAAACCATGTTGCAATACAAGGGGTGCAAATTAGTTAATTATTTTGCACATAAGGAAAATACTGGCTGTTTTTTCATGCAGCACACAAATGCATGATAGTTTTATTTTTACACTGAAATTAAAAGTTAATCTAGGACATGTCCTACCCCAACTATAAATCTGACCCCGCAATTTAAATTTACCTCCCCCTCCAATGCAACATGGTTTTTCCCAGATGCAAAGTTACTCATTTTTTTATGTTTTACTCTCCTTAATGTACAAAGTTAGAGGTGCAAGTCATAAGTGTTATCAGATATGGTTTCACTAGTACAACTCCAAGTATATAATACATTCTGGATACAGAGAAGGTTATGCGTCTCCTGATTAGTATATCCACAGGCTTCTCTTTCTGGGGCTTCACTTTTTCCTGCGCATCCACCTGTTTATGTGTTATCCTGAGCTATATTATTATATATACAGAAATTCTGCTTTATATGCTGTGTTATACCCCATTCATACTGCACCAAAATCCCGGGTTTTTGCCGGGGCGAGCTCAAACGACCCGGGTCTTGGTGCAGTATGAATGGTACAAGTCAAAAATCCCGGGTCTAAAAACCCGGGTCTTCAACCCGGGATTTATCGAGGGGTAATTCCCGGGTCGGACCCAGGTTGCCTGCACTATAAATGGTGCAACCCGGGTTTTTCAACCCGGGTTGCACAGAAAACAAGCTGATTGGCTGTCTGCCTGTCTCTGGAGGATGATGTCAGCCTAAGATTTGGGGGTTTTCTTTACACCAATGGCAAACTTTATTACACTAAATTGAAATTAAATGAGAGAATGTAAGGTAGATTGTTTTCTAAAATTGTGCTGATTTGATGTGGAATGACCCCTATAGAAGCTCGTAGCATCTGATCTTCCTTACACCATGCATTGCTGTATGACATCATATATAAATACAGAGGTCGCTGATAACCAAAGACACTTCCACCATCTTCTACCCAACAGAAGTCAGCTAAGAGATCACATTCTATTCTCAATAACTGGTTTGCTATGTGTCTTGCTGTGTATATATTGATAGGTCTCCAGTAATTGTGAAATGAATTATCAGAACAGCCGCGTGACCTGAGGTTGCTCCGGCCGTAGTGACACTAATTATTTTGCTCTTCACAGACCTCGTCTATACCTGAAGTTTTACAATTAGCCACTTTGCCGGTTTGTCAGAACTATGTGGTGAGTTTCCAAGATGTTTTTCAGGAGCTCAGTGACACTTTAATTGCTCATTGTGCAGATGTATTAGAAACAATTCTTAGTAACATATCAAAAACTACTGAAAACAAAAATATTTGGGATCTGACAATAGAACGTCCATGGAAAATTGATGTCACACCGACAGCCCGCACAATTGTCAAAAATGTCCTGTCAACATGGCAAGAAATGGCGGAGCATAAATATTGTCGCCTATACGGAGACTCAATGTTTGAAAGTTCGGTGTTTGGAATCCGATCAAATTTTTTTATTCATACAACTAATGGACAAACATTGTTCCAAGTAAAACAACCAGTTGCCATGGAAACTGTGTTAGAGAGTAGAGACGAGATAATGGAAATTGTGCTTCCTCAATTGGTGGAATTCGCCAGCTCAACACAGAAGATTTTTACAGGGATGCAAAGAAGGACAGCATTTGCTGCAATAAGATCTTCAATTATAAATGCATTTCTATCTTTAAAATCGTCCATCAAAAATGGTTTGTCATCTGCAAAAACATTACTTCTAAGGGCTTTTTCTGCAGTAAAGTCATTCGTTTGTCGTAACAGACGTGACAATGGGCAACTTAGTCATATGAAAAATCCATTAAATAATAGTAAAAACATAGAAATGTTCCTTCGGAGAGAAATACAAATACTGGTCTCCAATGTGTATAAACAGGAGCTGAACGTGTATTCTGCCAACCAGGAGTTTGCATTAATGCTCCTGGGCCTTGTCGACAGATATTTGGATCTGGCAATAAGAGAGGAGACGGAGAAGGGAACAGTCATGTCATCTGAGCAAAAGTTCCTCCTCAAAATATTTTTGGAGAATATGTTCAGGAAACCTCTTGAATTACCACCTGCACAGGATAGGACAGTCTATGGAGCAAAGCATAGAGGAGGAAAAACGGAAGGGAAGCCATGTTTATCAGAGACAAGTTCACCAACTGTTATCAACCTTGAAGGCTACAGACAGACCGGACGTTTTATAAAACAGCTAAACTTGGTCCCAGCAGCAATAGAAGGCTTACACTTATTTGGCCCCAACTGTCTTGTCATAAACACATTAAAAGTCAATGGCTCATTATATCATCAAAATGAGTTTGTTCAACTCCTGGAAAACATCAACTACGTATGTGCTGAAACAATAAGTAACATCATTTCAGAAATACGGTTCCCCATCCAGGACCAGCTGTGTGTTACAGAAGCTGGAATTGTCGTCTCACCATCGGACATGAGCTCATTTTCCCACCATCTCGTCGAGTATGTTTTAAAGTTCCTATATGTGGCCTCCTCCTACAGAAACGTAGAAGACTGCCTTTCAAACATCATTGGCAGCATGCAAGCTGAACCTGCACAAAGTACATTAAAGGCTGATATTAAATATGACAATCTATTGACATCTCAGCCCAAAATATGTGTGTCTAACGTACATGGCATTTTTGATGAAATGACCCATACAATCTCAGCAAAAATGGAAGGCTTCATGCTTCTAAAGTCAAAAGCATATCTGAGAGATAGAGAAAGTGTAGATGTTGATCTAGTAGACTCCTTCCCAGGGCTGCTCTCCAAAGTATGGGTACACACTAAAATCCTTGTGACCAAACTATTAATTACAGTTGGGAGAAATTTTTTTAACTTCCAAAATTTTTATAGTGAAAGCGTCTTGCCTTATTCACTAATGATTGAAGATATATTTATTACTCGAGAACTTATCAGGTCTCTTTTTGACAATATCTGCAGTGACCACCGAAGAAGAAACAGCTTCCTCTGGGAACAGTCAAAGACGGAATCCTCACTTCTGTGTGAGTGTTTATACCCAGATTGCACATTACATCATACACTTGATGATAGTAACATCCAGAGTTATTTTCCAAAAATGAGACCTCAGCTACTGGACAATGTCTACTCTATACTATCTACAGTATTTTCACTTATACTGAAATCAGTAGGGCTAAGGTCTCCTAATGGAACCTCTGAAAAATCGAAAAGAACATGCTTTGAGGCTACTTCTCCATGCTGCCCAGAGATTCTGAGTTTTTTACAATCAGAATTCCATTTCATTTGCAAATCGATTGTAGAGGAGTTTCTTAACCATCTGTGTGCTGCAAAACAGTATGCTAAAAAAATCGATAAAACTTTGCTTCAATACAAAAGCTCCAGAACGATGTTAGATAAGATCAGACCAAGAAGCACTAAAACACCCTTTTTTACAGAACTAAGTCGGTCTATCCACACAAGTGTTCATGGAACAATAATGGGGTTTGCAACTCTAACCCTTAAGGTTTTGCAGCCAAGAGACAAAAATAGAGTAGAAGACGTTTATTTCCCAAGGTCCTCTGCACAGCAGAACAAGCGCCATCAAACTTCACAAGGACAAGACAAAAGACTGGAGATTTCTGAACCGCAGTCTAATTTATCTGCTCATTCCAAAAGCCTTTGCTGCACCATCTTAGGAGCCATCCAGAACCAACTGGAAAAATCTTCTACTACTATTACATCGTCTTTACCTAAGCCGAATAAGGGAATAGTAACATCGAAACCTGTGCGTCAGATTGTCACCAACACAGCTACCATAAGTGGAATTTATGATCAGAAGTATGACAAACAGGAAATTGAAACAACATTAAATGAGAAGATTTTGAAACAAGTTTTTCAAAATGTCCAGGATCCCACCAGATCTGAAATTAGATGTACAGCAGCAAATGTAATGCTTCAATTTTTTAGACAGATATTTATTGATCTGAGTTTAACCCTCCGAGTTAGTCTTCCTGATCGGGTTAGCAAATGTCATCAAGAGTTACTGCGCGACCTCTTTCTTAATTTTAACAAAAAAACAGACACCTCTTTATTCACTGACACTGAACTAAATCTTGTTTTCAATGAGATAATTAACAATCTGTTTGATATTTTGCATTCAGCAGCGCCATCAAATGAGTCTACGTTCATGAAATCAATGTATACAACATTAGGAAACTTTGCCTACAGTAAAATCCTAGATCTTTTCCTAAGAGACACATGGAAATCTCCTGTTATTTCTAGAGATGTGACAGATATTGTGGATATGTCACCCAATGATATAGGATATCATTGTAGAGAGGGAGCAAACAAATTCATTGAAATGGCCCAAGACCAACTGTACAAAAAGATTAATGGCGAAAGTTGTACACCAACTTACCTGCAACTCAGCAATATTGAGATTGCCAATCACATGATGCCCGAGATTATCAATTCGTTAAAATGCACATACCTCTACAAGGGTGAAACGTCCGATATTCTAGTCAACAATCCTGAATGTAACGAAGATATTTACAAAGCTACACAGAGATATGTCCAGAAAGTTGCAAGAATGGCAGTTAGAATCATTAAGAACAACTTTGAAACATTATCAACAGTTAACCTGTCACTTGCAACTTTAAATGTCTGCACAGATGTGTTGGAAAGTTCTGTGTCACAATTTATTAACAACGCAGTGGAAGACTCTGTACACAGAGGCAAAGCTTTTTCATGCCATCCAAATGCTCTAATAAGGAAAATTGTGAAAACTATTGTAGACATGTGTCATGAGGACGGGTTTTATGATCATAAAACATGATCCCTGAGGACATCCGGGAGGCAGGTCATCCTTGACGTTGTGTTCCCGCAGGCTGTTTTTAATCTATTGGCATCGACGATTAAAACGGGGTCCTGAAGCCATCAAAATTCAGCAGGCAGTGATCAGCAAAAGGTCCCAAATCTGACCATAAAATTTCATTGCCCTCTGCTTGCCATCTCAGGCGGTGGTAGTCTCTTGGCCAATGCTGATAAATCCGACGCTGAAGACACCTACAAAAGAAATACAATTTGAGAAGAAAACAACAAGAATGTACACAGACTTACCTGATCAGCAACTCTCCAGATATCCGATCCTAGCAGAACACTGACAGGAGCTTCTTCCGAATGCACAGGTGTCCGGCTGTAGTGTCTGACATCAGTGCGCCCTCAAAAATTAATTGAGGGCGCACTGACATCAGACACTACAGCTGGACATCTGTGCATTCAGAGGAAGCTCCTGTCAGTGTTCTGCTGGGATCGGATATCTGGAGAGTCGCTGATCAGGTAAGTCTGTGTATATTCTCGTCGTTTTCTTCTCAAATCGCTTTTCTTTTGTAGGTGTTTTCAGCGTCGGATTTATCAGCATCGGTGACGCGTACCCAACCCATCTCAGGAAACGTCGCTTTGTAAGAGATTTCTTCTTGAATATCCCCCTATAAGGCAGAAAGACCACCCATCCAGCAGAGAGAGTTTGAGGATTCACGACACTCACACGAGCTAGTGTTGAATCCTCGCAGTGAGGCTTTGAAAGGTGAACAAAAGACAATCCAAATTGCACACTTAGATGGTCACACCCAGCTATATGCTAAAGCCTGTGATTTTACACAATTCGGATCCACATTCTGAGATTACGGCACATGTACTTCTCCATGGATTCCACGTCAATTGGTAGCTATAATATCCTAAAATTATTACAATGACCTAATGCTCTATCAGACCCGGAGGCCTCAGGACAACAACCCAACCTAACAGACACAAAGACTGCTGAAGGTGAATCAGATCCCATGCGACTCCTATTTGATCAGCTGCAGTGGAGGATAACAAAGTATTGGATAATCTCCCAACAGAATATAGAAATTGGGACTGAAGGAGCCATCTCCTCCACTGCTATATTCCTTCTGTAATCTCATTAATTCCCCCCCTAATTCCAATTTGCACACTTAGATGGCCACACCTAGCCATATGTTAAAGCCTGTGATTTTACACATTTCGGATCCACATTCTGAGATTACGGCACATGTACTTCTCCATGGATTCCACGTCAATTGGTAGCTATAATATACTAAAATTATTACAATGACCTAATGCTCTATCAGACCCGGAGGCCTCAGTACAACAACCCAACCTAACAGACACATTAGACTGCTGAAGGTGAATCAGATCCCATGCGACTCCTATTTGATCAGCTGCAGTGGAGGATAA
Source organism: Mixophyes fleayi (assembly GCF_038048845.1). Classification (NCBI taxonomy): domain Eukaryota; kingdom Metazoa; phylum Chordata; class Amphibia; order Anura; family Limnodynastidae; genus Mixophyes; species Mixophyes fleayi. Next base: position 272,894,164 of record NC_134406.1, read on the forward strand.
CAAAGTATTGGATAATCTCCCAACAGAATATAGAAATTGGGACTGAAGGAGCCATCTCCTCCACTGCTATATTCCTTCTGTAATCTCATTAATTCCCCCAATTCTAAATTGCACACTTAGATGTTCACACCCAGCCATATGTTAAAGCCTGTGATTTTACACAATTCGGATCCACATTCTGAAATTGCGGTACATGTGCTTCTCCGTGGATTCAACGTCGATGGATAGTTATAATATCCTAAAATTATTACAATGACCTAATGCTCTATCAGCCCCGGAGGCCTCAGTACAACAACCCAACCTAACAGACACATTAGACTGCTGAAGGTGAATCAGATCCCATGCGACTCCTATTGGATCAGCTGCAGTGGAGGATAAAAAAGTATTGGATAATCTCCCTACAGAACATAGAAATTGGGACTGAAGAAGACATCTCCTCCACTGCTATATTCCTTCTGTAATCTCATTAATCCCCCCCCCTTTCTATTTCTTTGCCTCCCTTCCCTCCATCCATCCTCACCCCTCTTGTTCCCACCTTCCTTTATAAATTGTTCTGTGAGAAGACCAAAGAAAATGGACTCTTACTACTCGGGACTCTTACCACTCGGGACTCTTACCACTCGGGACTCTTACCACTCGGGACTCTTACCACTCGGGACTCTTACCACTCTAGTCCATGACAACATGTTTTCAATAAATATGCATTTGTATTCTCACACTTATTTGCTGTGGTGTTTGAATTCTATTAGTGGTAAGCTCTATTTATTTTCTTTGAACAATATGTATCTCACTAGGTTTAGTTTGCAATGTAACCAGTTCTTTTTCTCATGTAAAGCACTGATTTACTGTGTAAAACAAGCTGATGACCTCACATCATTTTACAAATATTGGGAAAGCAAAAAAAAAATCCAAGCTCTCAGTCCACTCCAGCCCCCTCACAGGAGGAAGCTTTTAGTAAAAGAAAGAGCCCTCGCCCCTCAAACCGAAATAACATCACCCTTGCTGCTGGAAGAAAGAAAGATCATTGATCCTGATACATATGATTGACAGGAAGCTGGAACTACCCCAAGCTTCATTTAACTCTTGACATTGAAAATAGAAGCTGCAGAAATAATCTAGGTTTCATAGGCATACCCAAAAAGATTAAGGGTCAGGATCTATTTATATTTATAAGCCTAAACCTAACATTAGCATTAAATCTTCAAGGGCAATTGGGCACCCCACAAATCAGCGAGGGAAGGGAATGATAACAGACCATGTCCAGTTGTTGCAAAGTTCCTTGACTTTAAGGTCAATGAAAAATGTTAAAGCGTATTGAAAGATGAATTAACTGGTTGTGGATGTCAACAGCATTATCATTTTACCAGGATTAGTCCATCATGCTAACATAGAAATGGAAAGATTTTACCATGATTTCTAAGTATCTGGTAGACTACAACAGTTTTGCTTTGTTATATCCAGCTAAATTGAGGGTTCCCAAAAATGATCAGACTTTGAAGACCCATCTGAAGCCACATGCCATTTTCAGACTATCTCTTCAACTCCAGGATCACCAGTCCCACACTTGAGGTCACCAAACAGGAGATAGGGGTTGTTTTTAATATATGTTCACAAAATTGTACTAAGATTTACCCCCTACAGATATTAATGTACATCTGATTTATTAGTGCATTATCTTGTTGTGAGAATCACTCTCCCATACTAAATTAAGGTTCTTGTTACTCAAAAGGTTTCTAGTGACGACCTTTACACTTGTTTGAAAAAATGTGAAAAAAAAATGAAAAAAATATATTCAATTTGACAAGTTAGATTAAGTTGTTGCCCACTTAACATCATCATCATCATCTATTTATATAGCGCCACCAATTCTGCAGCGCTGTACAGAGAGCTCATTCACATCAGTCACTGCCCTATTGGAGCTTACAGTCTAAATTCCCTAACATACACACACAGACAGAGAGAGAGAGACTAGGGTTAGGTTTGATAGCAGCCAATTAACCTACTAATATGTATTTGGAGTGTGGGAGGAAACTGGAGCACCCGGAGGAAACCCACGCAAATGCAGGGAGAACATACAAACTCCACACAGATAAGGCCATGGTCGGGAATTGAGTGCTGTGAGGCAGAAGTGCTAACCACTTAGCCACCGTGCTGCCGACTTATTCTTTTCTTACCCTGGATATCCTGGCACTTTATACTCATATTCACCAGACTGCAGGGGTAGAAGCAATGACATTTTACTTAACCCAGGACATGGGGATTTCAGAGGGGCACCATGACTTTATTCTTGATTCTATATTGTTCATTCTCATGAAGCATTATTATATACTATGCTATACTTTCAAGGGGATGGCCATGGGGACTAGGTTTGCTGCCAGCTTTGCCAAACTCTATATAAGTACATTTGAAGAAGATTGCATGTGAAGAAGCTTGTATGGTATGAACCTAGTGTTCTGTGGCATTATATAGACAATTTGTTTATCATTTGGAATGGACAATATGACACTGCATTTGATTCTGTTAAACATTTCAGTTATAATTATTATAATTTGAAATTCACTCACCAATTCAGTCACGCCACAGCAAACTTCCTGGATGTCAGATTTTCAATCAAATATTCTAAGATCAAGTTCTCAAAGTTTAATTAACCAATGGATTCAAATAATAATGTCCATTTTTAGAAGTGGACATGATAGACCCTGAATCAATCACATCCCTATTGGGCAATTAGGTAGATGAGGCTTAATTGTACACTGAATATTAACTATGAGAAACAAGGTAAGATTATGCTTATCTATCTTGAATGAAGATGTTACCCTCAAACATAAGTATATATATAACTCCCCCTAAACGACTAGGCTCCACTTTGCTGGGTAAGTAGGAGGGTGTAATGTAAATGTGGTGATGAGGTACTTACTTGAAATGTTGCCTCCACCCCCTGGTTCTTGAACCTTCACTGGGGAAAGTGTTGGATTTCGAACACCAGAGGTTGAGCCAGGAAACCTCCATCCGACCCTGACACCAGCTATGATTCAACTAGAAAATTCACTGACAACTGGATATTAAAAAACTCCCAAAAAACAGGCAGTTATTTGTTTAATAGTAACACCAAAAAATAACAGTAACTGGGGGTGAGCAAAGGAATATAAATATAAATATAAACAAAGGTGGGATAATACAGTACAATACAAATTATGAGTATACAATGCTATGAGTACTTTTAGTTAATAATAAAAACTTTCCACTGCCATTTGAGAGTGGCAACATGTTGTATATTTGACCTGCCAGCAATGGATACCAAAGCTACAAATAGCCGGGACAACAACTTTTAGTAACCTGATACTGCAATGGATCTAAGGTGACCGACTGAGTCCCAGGATCTATTGGAGTTTTTATGGCCAGTAGTGGATAATTAAATACAGAATGGTGAATACATCCAAATTGGTATAAAGCCACTGGCTTTGTGGACGTCCTTTTTTACTTACAGTAACTGCCACAGTCTAGGTTAACACTGTAGATGTTCTTGCTAGAGTCTTTAGACTAGCAGAATAGCTTTACTTTTATTCTCTCCTAAGCTGTCACTTGAGGAGTTATTTATCGAATATTTTCTTTCTCTCACACACATTGCTTAAACAGATACTAATATCACAAGACAATCACATGTATCTGTCTTTGATGTTCTGTGCACTCAGTGGCATCTGCAGTCTCCTGATGTTTCTCTGGAAGGTTCACTTCAACCAATCTGGGTAATTGTCTCTTCTTGGATCTCCTTTTCAATCCTCCTCTCCTATTACTTCCTCACCATCCTCTTCTACAGCTCTCTGCCATCATTCTCTCCTCCTCTCCTCTCTAATCCTTCTGTCTCAGTACTTCCTCACCTTCCTCTTATACAGCTCTCTCCCACCATTCCCTCCTCCTCTGCTCTCCAATCCTCCTGTCTCAGTACTTCCTCACCCACCTCTTATACAGCTCTCTCCCATCATTCTCTCCTCCTCTGCTCTCCAATCCTCCTGTCCCAGCTCTTCCTCACCTTCCTCTTATACAGCTCTCTCCCATCATTCTCTCCTCCTTTGCTTTCCAATCCTCCTGTCCCAGCTCTTCCTCACCTTCCTCTTATACAGCTCTCTCCCAGTGTGCTCTGCTGATACCCTCTCAAATCCTCCTGTTCCAGCTTTTCAAATAGACCTTATTGCAAACAACTTATAAGTGGAAATAAATTGTTTTTTATAGAAATTCACAATTAAATTAAGGAATAAATTGAGAAGGCCTAGATGAGCAGAGTTTTTACAATTTTGTTTTATAAAACAAAAGCACAGTACAGTTTTCCCTTTTCACATTATGCTTTTATATTTCGCTAATAAACTTTATAAATGGTTCAGAAAATAAGAAAAAGGTTTTAAATGCAATTAATAAAGGTAAAATGTTAAAACAATTTTGTCTGTAATAAAGTGTGCTCCAATCAAAACCTGTCCAAGAATCCATGTTGACCGACTATGACATCTCTGATCCAAGTGGTGACTTCTTAAATAGATACAAATATCTGTTCCAACTGCTGGACAGTTTGTTATTACCACAAACCAACTACCAAATTAATTAGAAGTACATTGTATAGGTGGGGATTGTGCAATCAAACTATTAGCTAATATGGCAAAACTAGCTAAACATAGAAACAATATCATGGCTATCAAACATGAACACTGGAACACACTAATCACAAAATCATATATCAAGAGAAACCCTCAACTTTTCCATTAATGAAATGTTAAAGGAGGAAGTACAGCCAGGGCCCTTTTTCCACATGGGCATTATGGGCATTGGAGGCCCCATAGGCAGAAGAAAGAAAGGAAGAAAAATCTTAGCTCTTCTCGGTGGCGATCTGTCCCCCTCCTCCCCTTCTTCCCTGTAGCTCTTGCACTGAAAGTTGGGCGTAACGTCATCACACCTGACATTTTCTGTGAAGAGCGTACAGAGAGGAGCTCCGACGGGCCAGACAGAAGAAGAGGAAGACAGAAGAGAAGAATTCAGAAGAAAGCAGGCAATAGAAATGGAAGTGAAGGGGGAGAGTGAAGTAGGGGTGACAGAAGGGGGGCAAAAGCAGCATGGAGGGCACAGTGTGAAACAGGTGAGACAGGTGAAGGGGAGCAAAAGCAGCATAATGGAGGGCACAGTGTAAAAGATTATGTAAATTCTTCTTGCTCTTTAACAAGATAACAAAGATGTGGCAAACCTATTACATCTTCTCTTCATTACACACATTTTACTAACTATGCAGTACAATGACTCCTATTCACATAGATGTGGGAATGGTCATCACATGTAGTACAAAATCAATCAATAAATAAAGGGGTCCTTGCAGGTCATCACTTTTATTACTCAGTCTCTTCTCCTTAACTACATGTCCGTATCCTCACCCCTGTAATTAACACAAAGGGTGCAATTTAACTTTCTTTGGGTATTCCCACTGAGTCCTTATCTAACTACTATTACAATACACTGTTTTTCTCCATTAAGGACACTAGCAGTCTCCCTTTCTCCTCTCAGATGTCCCCCCGCTGTCTCTCAGGAATTTTTGCCTCTGCTCTAATCTTCTGTATGAATGTCTAGGCCAACAGACTAAGGTGCGTGTTAGACAGAATGGCAGGTAGGGGCTCCGCTTGCTATCTGTATGTCCACATCCAGCCTGACAGGCTCATATACCCTGTTTTATTTTCAGCTCTTCTTTACAGTATTCCTTCTGTGTCACAGCCACTAGGAGTTTTGACCCAGAATTTACCAGATGTAGCTTTACTCACCAGAGGCGCAAAGTCTAACACAGTGGCTGGTCTTCTCCAGGGACTCCCGCAAGGAAGTATGGGTTTTAGCGGCTTCCACTGTGCAGGTCGCGGCCCTCTGGGGAGTATGGTAAATATGCGGATACAGCTATACACAATGAGAACACGGATCCCCTTAAGCTGGATAGGAGGAGGAATGCCAGAAGATATATATAGTCTCTAAGTAGCAGAAACAGTAATGACACAGCGAGTATGATGACCAGTAGTAACTGGAAATGAGAAGTTCCGAAGTGCCGAGCATGCAGGTAAACTTGTAACAGACAGATGCTTGACAACAGACGGAAAGTCTATATGAGCAGCCAATAATACAGAGTAGTGGAGGAGTCAGCGACTTGCAGCTATCTCTACAGATGCACAGTAGAAACTTAGTCCCGATAATAGATAACATACAATGTAGCTTGAAGTGGGCTCCGGCTGACAGGTATTACCACTGGCGTGGAGTAGAGACTTATCCAGATGCAGGTAAGATACGAGGTAGCATGGAGCGGTCTGCGGCTGACAGGTATTACCACTGGCGTGGAGTAGAGACTTGTCCAGGTGCAGGTAAGATACGAGGTAGCATGGGGTGGTCTGCGGCTGACAGGTATTACCACTGGCGTGGAGTAGAGATTTGTCCAGGTGCAGGTAAGATACGAGGTAGCATGGGGTGGTCTGCGGCTGACAGGTATTACCACTGGTGTGGAGTAGAGACTTGTACAGGTGCAGGTAAGATACGAGGTAGCATGGAGCGGTCTGCGGCTGACAGGTATTACCACTGGCATAGAGTAGAGACTTGTCCAGGTGCAGGTAAGATACAAAGTAGCATGGAGCGGTCTTCGGCTGACAGGTATTACCACTGGCGTGGAGTAGAGACTTGTCCAGGTGCAGGTAAGATACAAAGTAGCATGGAGCGGTCTGCGGCTGACAGGTATTACCACTGGCGTGGAGTAGAGACTTGTCCAGGTGCAGGTAAGATACAAAGTAGCATGGAGCGGTCTGCGGCTGACAGGTATTACCACTAGCGTGGAGTAGAGACTTGTCCAGGTGCAGGTAAGATACGAGGTAGCATGGAGCGGTCTGCGGCTGACAGGTACTACCACTGGCGTGGAGTATAGACTTGTCCAGGTGCAGATCAGATACGAGGTAGCATGGAGCGGTCTGCGGCTGACAGGTATTACCACTGGCATGGAGTAGAGACTTGTCCAGGTGCAGGTAAGATACGAGGTAGCATGGAGCGGTCTGCGGCTGACAGGTATTACCACTGGCGTGGAGGAGAGACTTGTCCAGGTGCAGATCAGATACGAGGTAGCATGGAGCGGTCTGCGGCTTACAGGTATTACCACTGGTGTGGAGGAGAGACTTGTCCAGGTGCAGGTAAGATACGAGGTAGCATGGAGCGGTCTGCGGCTGACAAGTATTACCACTGGCGTGGAGTAGAGACTTATCCGGGTGCAGGTAGAATACAAAGTAGCGTCCACAGCAAACAAGTACCATAAAGAGGAACAGGGAACTGCTTGGTACCTCAGCAGAATGAGGACCAAGAACAGGCAAAGGTAGTAGGACCGCAGGTGTCTTAAATAGTGAGAAGTAATTAATCATCCAATGAGGAGAGGAACAAGGTTTAAACAGTCTGTAGGTCTGCACATGTGCAGACCCCTGGTCAAGATGGCGAGCGGCGCAAGACAGGCTCCGGCAAGGCAGAGAGAGACCTAGGTCTTGAGCCAGAGGAACTAACAGTCCGGTGAGTGACATTCTGGTTAGGATCTGCTCCCCTCTCAATCACTATCCCCTTAGTCTTTTTTCTCTTTTTTTCTCTTTCACCCTGTCCATTAGAGGTAATTTATCTTACTCCCAACTGACACTCCCCCCTTGGAGTGCTGGGAAATGGCGTTCTTCTTAAGCAGCCTCTGACGATTGTGCGCATGTACGGAGCATGGGGTTCACCGGCACTACGCATGCTTTATTTCCTACTTACAATTGGTGAAAGCTTTGGTCCAGCTTTAAACGAGTCTCACAATCAGTTGTCATAAAAAGAAGAGCCAGTAGATGGCAAAATATAAATCTACTTAGAGGGGATCTATTAAAGGTAGATTATGACCAGATCTCCTATATTTTATGATTTCCATGGCCATTTGCAATTCACTTAATTTACTGAAGATACATTGTCATGTAAATCTCAACTTTTTCAAAACTCCAAAAAATATTGCCAAACATCTTATAATGACAGAAATCATCAATTTCTGCATTGTGACCAGGGTAGAACAGAACTAGTCAATTACAGCAAAATTCAAAATCAACAGGCAATCTCCATGTCACGGGCACTAGGAGTTTTTACCCAGGGATCACCAGGTGATAGGCTTACCAGAGCAGTATAGGTGGTAATATGGTACTCTGGTAGCAGGGTGATCACGGAACAGGAAATAGCAGATGATGAGATGCTCAGGAAAGTCTATGACTAGCAGTACTGGCAATATGGAGGTAGTAATACACGAGGAACTGTATGGACAAAGGACACGTGAAGGTAGTCAGTGGTCTGCGGTAGCAAGTTGTACCACTGCTATAGTGAGGAGGAATGTCCAACAGCAACGAGGAGGTGATGAGAGTCAGCGGTCTGCGGATAGCAAGTTGTACCGCTGTCTGAGTGAAGGAATGGAATCCAAGTGGGGATATCCGGGGAGTCAGTGGTCTGCGTTAGCAAGTTGTACTACTGAATATATATGTGGGGAGGTGCACGGGGAGAGACTGCAACACAATATATACACGGGCACCTTGACTTTGATCCACAGTAATATGCACAATATAAATGTATAAATGACTGAACAATACTGCCAATATAGAAAGTCTCTTGAAGTAGTCCAGCATAAGATAACACAGTCAATGATGGCAATAGACTCAGCGGATAGCACACTCCAGAGGAGAACCAACACAGTCCAGCAAGGTATGCAATACACAGCACAGTCAATGAGAAGTATGCATACCGTGGTTCAGGAGGCAGTCAGACAGGAGTGCAGAGATACCTGAACGGCAGGAGGCCGGCAGGATGCGAAGTCCCTGGATGGGTGAAGCGGTGGTCTAGTAGGTGCAGCGCACGGGAAGGTAGACCAGCAGGGAACACAGGAAAGCGTGGAGAGCGGATCAGCAGTAGATGGATGAGTAGTGCTGAGGAGTAGCAGCAGCGGGTCTCTGCGGGAACACGGAGGTAGCCAATAGCAACCAGCAGGTGCAGTAACGATGGGACACGGGAGAGCAGAGTTGAACAGGCACTGTTGATCACGGAGAATAGCGGGTAGCAATAGTGGAGGCAGACTCAAGGAAACACGGGAGCGTTGACAAGGACTGAAGACTGAAGCGCACAGAGGCAGCGGATAGGAATCAGCCAAACAGTCACGATGAAACACAGACGGGTTGCAGGTTGAAGACTGTAGTGCACGGAGGCAGCGGATAGGAATCAGCTAGCAGTCACGATGATGAAACACAGACGAGTTGCAGGTTGAAGACTGTAGTGCACGGAGGCAGCGGATAGGAATCAGCTAGCAGTCACGATGATGAAACACAGACGAGTTGCAGGTTGAAGCCTGTAGTGCACGGAGGCAGCGGATAGGAATCAGCTGGCAGTCACAATCATGAACAGGTGAGTGGATGTGGTTGAAGCCTGTAATGCACGGAGGCAGCGGATAGGCATCAGCTAACAGTCCCAATGATACATGGTAGAGTTGAAGTGATAAGAAGACTGTAGTGCACGGAGGCAGCGGATAGGAATCAGCTCACAGTCACGATGATTCAGTAGATGGTAGAAGTGGTATGGGAACCACAGTAGCAGAAGTGGTTTGGAAACCACAGAGGTAGAAGTGGTTTGGAAACCACAGGAATCAGCAGGGCTGAATAAACAAGGAAACACAGGAACCCCTTCAGAGACTCATGGGGAATGAGACTCCAAGATCAGGCAATGTGGTGATGACCACAGGTGCTTAATATAGGGAGGTTGCCTGATCTGCCAATTAAGTTAAAGGAACATACACTGGAGGTATAGAAAGGGCTGCGCATGCGCAGTCCCTCAGGATGGAGGACGGCCACGGTTCCTAAATGTCCGGGAAGAAGCACTCACAGTCCGGTGAGTGACAGTACCCCCCCTTTTAAAGGTGGGCACAGAACGCCTGGAACCGGGCTTGTCCGGATTTTTGGAATAAAACTTCTTCAGAAGGGCAGGAGCATTAAGATCTTCAGCTTTGATCCATGAACGCTCCTCAGGACCAAAGCCCTTCCAATGAACGAGGAAACGGAGGACTCCTCGCGAAATTTTTGCATCCAATACCTCAGTAATCTCGAAATCCTCCTCCTGATGAACTTGAACTGGCTGCGGTGCTGAGGAAGGAGTCGAGAAACGGTTGATGATGAGAGGTTTGAGCAAGGACACATGGAAGGCATTGGAGATCCGAAGATTCTTAGGAAGAAGAAGTTTAACACATACTGGATTGATAACTTGAATGATCCTATATGGACCAATAAAACGAGGGGCGAATTTCATAGATGGAACCTTCAAACGAATATTTTTGGTAGATAACCAGACACGATCTCCAATTTTTAGTGGTGGAATAGCCCGCCTCTTCTTATCTGCGAAAGACTTATATTTGTTAGATGTCTTCTTTAAACAGGTTTTGACCTGAGACCAGATATTTTTGAAGGTCTGACAAGCAGTCTCCACAGCAGGAACTTGGGTGGGCGGGAGGGCAGGAAATTCCGGAAAAGACGGATGGTGACCGTAGACCACAAAGAATGGAGTTTTGGATGATGACTCATGGTACATGTTGTTATGGGCGAATTCAGCCCAAGGGAGCAATTCTACCCAGTTGTCTTGGTTGGCTGAAGAGAACATCCTAATAAAAGTCTCAAGATCTTGATTGACTCGTTCCGTTTGTCCGTTAGATTGCGGATGGTAAGACGATGAGAGTGCTAATCGTATGCCCAAGGTTTTACAAAGGGCCCGCCAGAATCTGGAAACGAATTGTACTCCTCTATCTGACACAATCTCAGACGGACATCCATGGATGCGGAAGATTTCTTTAATGAAATGTTCAGCCAGAGTAGACGAGGAAGGTAAACCGGACAGAGGGACGAAATGAGCCATCTTCGAAAATCTGTCTACCACTACCCAAATAGTATTGTGATTCTTACTTGGTGGCAAATCAGTAACGAAATCCATACTAATATGGGTCCAAGGCTTGGACGGAATGGGTAGTGGTCGCAGCAACCCTGCTGGAGTTCTGCGGGAGGATTTGAACTGAGAACATAAATCACAGGAAGCAATAAACTCTTTGACGTCTCTCCTCATTGAAGGCCACCAGTAACTACGAGAGAGAATCTCAAAGGTCTTATGTTCACCGGCGTGTCCAGAAAAACGAGAGGCATGGAACCACGAAAGGATTTTCCTCCTCAGAGTAGGAGGCACGAGGGTCTTCCCAAATGGTAGCATTTTGGTGGATGAAGCAGCCAGAGAAATACATTTGGGGTCTAGAATAGCATGGTTGGGAACCTCTTCTACATCAGAGGACGTCACAAAAGCTCGAGATAGAGCGTCAGCTTTCTTGTTCTTAGCAGCTGGTTTGAAGGTTATAATTAATTCAAAACGGGAAAAGAAAAGAGACCATCTTGCTTGACGAGGGTTCAAGCATTGAGCAGATTGCAAATATGACAAGTTCTTATGATCCGTGAAGATCGTCACCGGATGGCGAGCTCCTTCCAACAAGTATCTCCATTCCTCTAATGCAGCTTTGATGGCCAGCAACTCCTTGTCCCCGATAGTATAGTTTTTCTCTGCGGGCAGAAGACCCCGAGAGTAGAAGGCACAAGGATGTAATTTTTGTTGCTCCGAGCGTTGGGAGAGAATAGCTCCTAAGCCCACATTAGAGGCATCTACTTCTAGGAAGAAGGGGAGTGTCACATCAGGTTGTCGCAGAATGGGAGCAGACGAGAAGGACTCTTTGAGGATTTGAAAGGCTTGGAGAGCCTCAGATGACCATTGCTTAGTATTAGCCCCTTTCCGAGTTAAGGCCACAATGGGAGATGCAATGGATGAGAAGTCTTGAATGAAGCGTCTATAGTAATTGGCAAAACCTAAAAAACGCTGGATGGCACGAAGAGTAGTTGGCTGAGGCCAATGTAGTACAGCATTTACTTTGTCTGGATCCATCTTCAGGCCAACTCCGGAAACTATATACCCCAAGAATGGAATCTGGGGTAACTCGAATGAACATTTTTCCAATTTACAGAACAATGAGTTTTTCCGTAGTCTGGAGAGGACCTCTGCCACATGTTGGTGATGAGAAGGCAGGTCCTGTGAGAAGATCAATATGTCGTCCAGGTAGACAACGACACATACATATAATAAGTCCCGAAAGATCTCATTGATGAAACCCTGGAAAACCGCGGGGGCATTACACAGCCCGAAGGGCATTACTAAATATTCGTAATGCCCATCTCTGGTGTTAAACGCGGTCTTCCATTCGTCACCGGAACGGATTCTAATTAAATTGTAGGCACCACGAAGATCCAACTTAGTAAATATCCGAGCTCCCTTGATGCGATCAAATAGCTCAGTGATCAGCGGAATGGGATACCGATTCTTGATAGTAATGGCGTTGAGTCCACGAAAATCTATACAAGGGCGTAATGATCCATCCTTCTTTTTGACGAAGAAGAACCCAGCTCCAGCGGGAGAGGTGGAAGGTCGAATGAACCCACGCTGGAGATTCTCCTGTATGTACTCAGATGTGGCTTGAGTTTCAGGTAACGAGAGAGGATAGACCCGACCCCTGGGAGGAGTCTTGCCAGGTAGAAGGTCGATCGGACAATCCCAAGAACGATGAGGAGGAAGACGTTCAGACTGAGCTTTATCAAACACATCGGCAAATGAAGCATACTGAGGAGGGAGTCCCGGGGAGGAATATGCGATGGAAGATTGCTGTACTTTAAGAGGAATAACTTGAGAAAGACAACGCTGGTGACATTCAGACCCCCAAGACATAACTTGAGGAGTGCGCCAGTCAATCTGGGGAGAGTGACACTGAAGCCATGGAAGGCCTAAGACAATCGGACTTGTCGTAACTGGAAGAATTAAAAACGAAATTTCTTCATGGTGTAGTGCACCAATCTGAAGGGTTACTGGAGACGTACTCTGGGTGATGAGACCGTTGATGAGACGTGATCCATCTATAGCCGTCACAGTAATGGGTGTTTTTAAAGTGATCACTGGTAGGGACCATTGATTCACTAGTGATTTAGAAATGAAATTTCCTGCTGCTCCGGAATCAATCAATGCCTGGGACTCAAAGGATTTGGTAGCAAAGGAAATCGTAACATCGAAAGCGCAGACTTTAGATTTCATAGACAATGGAGAGGACTCCAGGGACCCTAACTTCACCTCTCCAGAACTAGTTAGGGCCTGGCATTTCCCGATTTCTTAGGGCAAGAACTGAGCATATGTGTGGAATCAGCACAATAGATACAGAGTCTATTCTTTACTCTTCGTTTCCTCTCTTCTAAAGATAATTTGGAACGTCCTATCTCCATGGGAATCACAGAAGGTGAAACTGGACGAAATTGAGGGTTTAAACGAAGAGGTGCTTTAGCAGAAGTTGTTTTCTCAGATTCTCTTTCACGAAATCTCATGTCTACACGATGGCAAAGAGAGATCAAATCTTCTAGTGACGAAGGAAGCTCTTGGGTAGTCAGTGCATCTTTAATTTTATCGGAGAGCCCCTGCCAGAAGGCGGCAACTAATGCTTCAGTGTTCCACTGAAGTTCAGAGGCTAAGATCCTAAATTGAATGACATACTGTCCTACTGTATGGGAGCCTTGTCGCAAACGAAGAATGCTGGAAGCAGCGGAGGTCACACGACCTGGTTCATCGAACACACTTCGGAACGTGGAAATGAATTTGGCACTATCTTGTAGAATTGGGTCGTTTCTTTCCCACAGAGGGGAGGCCCAAGCCAGGGCTTGTCCAGAAAACAATGAGATAAGATAGGCCACTCTGGAACGATGGGTAGAAAAATTTTGAGGTTGGAGTTCAAAATGGACTGAACATTGGTTAAGGAAACCTCTACAAGTTTTGGGGTCCCCGTCATATTTTGACGGAGTAGGCAGGTGAAGCGTAGGAGCTGTAGACACCTGGGATGGCACTGGGGAAACGGAGGCAAGCACAGGAGCTTCAATATTAGCTGTAACAGTCTGTCCAGATGTTCCTTGGGAGGTTAACGATTGGTAACATTGAAGTAACAGCTGTTGGCGAGCATCCTGTTGCTCCACACGGCTGACCAGATGCTGCAGCATCTCCTTAGCGGTAGGTTCCGTATCTGGGTCTGTCATGGCCTGATCTTACTGTCACGGGCACTAGGAGTTTTTACCCAGGGATCACCAGGTGATAGGCTTACCAGAGCAGTATAGGTGGTAATATGGTACTCTGGTAGCAGGGTGATCACGGAACAGGAAATAGCAGATGATGAGATGCTCAGGAAAGTCTATGACTAGCAGTACTGGCAATATGGAGGTAGTAATACACGAGGAACTGTATGGACAAAGGACACGTGAAGGTAGTCAGTGGTCTGCGGTAGCAAGTTGTACCACTGCTATAGTGAGGAGGAATGTCCAACAGCAACGAGGAGGTGATGAGAGTCAGCGGTCTGCGGATAGCAAGTTGTACCGCTGTCTGAGTGAAGGAATGGAATCCAAGTGGGGATATCCGGGGAGTCAGTGGTCTGCGTTAGCAAGTTGTACTACTGAATATATATGTGGGGAGGTGCACGGGGAGAGACTGCAACACAATATATACACGGGCACCTTGACTTTGATCCACAGTAATATGCACAATATAAATGTATAAATGACTGAACAATACTGCCAATATAGAAAGTCTCTTGAAGTAGTCCAGCATAAGATAACACAGTCAATGATGGCAATAGACTCAGCGGATAGCACACTCCAGAGGAGAACCAACACAGTCCAGCAAGGTATGCAATACACAGCACAGTCAATGAGAAGTATGCATACCGTGGTTCAGGAGGCAGTCAGACAGGAGTGCAGAGATACCTGAACGGCAGGAGGCCGGCAGGATGCGAAGTCCCTGGATGGGTGAAGCGGTGGTCTAGTAGGTGCAGCGCACGGGAAGGTAGACCAGCAGGGAACACAGGAAAGCGTGGAGAGCGGATCAGCAGTAGATGGATGAGTAGTGCTGAGGAGTAGCAGCAGCGGGTCTCTGCGGGAACACGGAGGTAGCCAATAGCAACCAGCAGGTGCAGTAACGATGGGACACGGGAGAGCAGAGTTGAACAGGCACTGTTGATCACGGAGAATAGCGGGTAGCAATAGTGGAGGCAGACTCAAGGAAACACGGGAGCGTTGACAAGGACTGAAGACTGAAGCGCACAGAGGCAGCGGATAGGAATCAGCCAAACAGTCACGATGAAACACAGACGGGTTGCAGGTTGAAGACTGTAGTGCACGGAGGCAGCGGATAGGAATCAGCTAGCAGTCACGATGATGAAACACAGACGAGTTGCAGGTTGAAGACTGTAGTGCACGGAGGCAGCGGATAGGAATCAGCTAGCAGTCACGATGATGAAACACAGACGAGTTGCAGGTTGAAGCCTGTAGTGCACGGAGGCAGCGGATAGGAATCAGCTGGCAGTCACAATCATGAACAGGTGAGTGGATGTGGTTGAAGCCTGTAATGCACGGAGGCAGCGGATAGGCATCAGCTAACAGTCCCAATGATACATGGTAGAGTTGAAGTGATAAGAAGACTGTAGTGCACGGAGGCAGCGGATAGGAATCAGCTCACAGTCACGATGATTCAGTAGATGGTAGAAGTGGTATGGGAACCACAGTAGCAGAAGTGGTTTGGAAACCACAGAGGTAGAAGTGGTTTGGAAACCACAGGAATCAGCAGGGCTGAATAAACAAGGAAACACAGGAACCCCTTCAGAGACTCATGGGGAATGAGACTCCAAGATCAGGCAATGTGGTGATGACCACAGGTGCTTAATATAGGGAGGTTGCCTGATCTGCCAATTAAGTTAAAGGAACATACACTGGAGGTATAGAAAGGGCTGCGCATGCGCAGTCCCTCAGGATGGAGGACGGCCACGGTTCCTAAATGTCCGGGAAGAAGCACTCACAGTCCGGTGAGTGACACTCCAAAAATAATCTCACTTGTTTCAGACAGTTGAGAATGCCTGAAAACCAGTGAAATGAGTGAGACTTCCCATTCATTTTTAATGGACAATGCATTTCAATGGGTGCGGAAAGCCCACAGAAATGCACTGTTAATTGAAGTGAGTGGGTCAATGTTCCATGGTATAGATAAGTAAATAGTTGAAAAACCATATAAATAAAAACTTTTTACGAAGTGAAAACAGATTAATTACTATTCTGGAACTACAGAAGTTTTATTTTGCTTTGCCGCCTGCCCCGTATTTTTCAATGGGGTTGGCGGTCAGTACCTGCAGAGCCAATCAAAAGTGATCAGCAGGGGGGAATGTTGATTTTGTTCAGTGGAGTAAAATCTCCTAAAATAGGCTGAATTTAAAAGAAAGCTATTTTTAATAGATTATACAGTTTGAGGGAGGAATCAACAATTTATTAATGGCATTCTTGGGCAATTTACCAAGGTACCGTACTTCGCTGTAAATGGGCTCTCTTCTCCCCACTCTTGAGTGTCATTAAACTGTCGCCCTAAAAAATAAAATCAGATATTTTATATGGGTTTTATACAAGACAAATTTATGCATGGTTCAACGAATCTATTGGTAGAAAGTTGCTAAATATTTTCTTTCAGTGGGGTCTCACGCTTCTCACCAATGCAGTCAGCCGGTGTGTCCGAAGACCTCTGTGTCCTCTCTCTCTCCATGATGACAAGTAATCTGCCTCTCTCTTACTCCATGGGCAGGTAGGCTGTTCCTGAAAGTTTGCTGCAGACCTGGTTCTGTGGCAATGCCAAATGGACTCTTTCTGCGAAGCCTCTCAAATTTCGGCTCGATAGATGTTTAACATACTGTAAGAATTGTAACCTGCAATTACTCAGCACCTTCTGTAGAGGAAAAGTTGTTTTTCTGGATCTAGAAATTCCCGCCATCATAAACCTCTCGATTGTAACAGTTATAATTTTCTAACAGATTATCATCACTCTAAATAATACACTATATATCTGGTGATAGCCTGTTGCACAGCTGAAACCACATATTTTTAATTCACTTTTGCATTTGTCTAATGTACATTTTATCAGGTGGATATTTATAAAATTTATATTTATAAAATGTTCTTTTATAGGAATTTCATAGTGCTATTTATTCGGCAAAGTTTGCCATTTAATACAGTTGCCATTGTCTTCTCTTTCCTATAATCCCTATATCCTCTCCCAGAGCCATCCTGTCATTCCTACTGATAGCAGATGCACAATACAATAGCTTGGGGGTGTGGCCTAGTGGTAAAGGATATGTGTGTGACATAATTAGGGTGCCATGGGAGGGCGGGACCAGGCATGGAAAGGAAATCTTATTACAGAGCTGGTAACAAGGTATTAGGCGCAACATTCTAAGTTTACTTATAGCCCACGCAGAGATATAAAACTATTTGTAACAAAGAGATGAGAGAGAAACATTTAAATCATTTACATGGAATATTTGCCTCATTACACATTTGTTCTTGAAATGTTGCACGTTTCGTGTTCCCAGGACTACCCCAACCTGTCAAAGTCGAATAATTGGATGAAAGAAATTATATTGATTAATATTGTTTTACCGTACGATTGCAATCAGTACGCCACGTGTCATGGCGCAATCGCACGATAAATAACGCACGCATACACTAGCACTTACACATTCACTTGTATATAGTTCATACTTATATTAGTTTCAATCCATAGTAGTTTATGAGCACATGTTATTTGGTTTATAGTTAAATATTATAAGGTTATATGTACACATTAGTGAGATCTAAGGTTCAGGTCACAGGAAACATATCATGACTGGTATTATTCTAATCCCCTATTTATTCGCAGACGTCAGGTTCATTCGCCGAAAGGATCGCTCCTTGCGTATGCTAGTTATGGATGATAGGGAATAAATTATTAGAATGAAATTGTCTGTGTAATGTAAATAAACCAGTTTAAACTAGTTCTTGGCAGGAATATTATTAATCATCTTCTGGAGAGCTGACCCCCACCCTTGGAAAGCTGACCCCTACCCTTGGAGGGGGTTGTTTGAACTGACCTATGGACTGCATTATACTAGACCTTCCTGAAGCTTGAACCTATGAAAACTTGCCAAGTCATCTGTATTGTATTTACTGTAACACCAGTATATTATATAGTATATATATTGCTCCCTGGAATCAACTAGTCAGTCACTCTGACCACAGTTTTCAGGACTGAAGGACTATCTAGCTGGATCCAGCAGAGCGCAACACCGCGCAGCGTATGTATCGGCTGTACTTATTTATTGAACTGTTGTACTTTTGCGTTTGCTAAATAAATTGCTTGTGCTTTGGAACCACACAAATCGCATAGACAATAATTATTGTAAAACGATGAAATGACTTTAATAAATCCCACCACACAGAAGAATTAACTGACCACCATTGTCCCAGCTCTATTCATAGACTATACTTACTGCAAAATGTGAATTTAGAAAATACCGGGATGGAATGGCCGTACACACACTCTGCAAAACTCGTTGGAAATTTACACCTTTGTGAAAATATCTATTCTGGTGCTAAACTCTTGTAAAATTTCTAAGCTACATTGCATGTCCAGTGTTATTTTATTTATGTTGTTTGCCATCTATTTTAATGCTTGTTTCATCTCACATATAATTAGTGATGAATTGTGTGACACGAGAGGACATAATAGTCATCTCTAGCTATAACGTAGGACTTCTCTGAAGTATTAATAGATGGGTGGGTTGTGTATTTAAAAATTTCTTTGTATCTCGTTCTCCTGATAAGTTCTTCCCTATAAGTTATTCCACTGCTGACAAGCGACAGAATATTTTCCTTCTTCACTTTTACATTTGGACAGTTAAGATATCCAAACGGCAGATCGCTTTTGTACTTCTAACTGTAACAAGGAAAATAGGATATTATTAAACTAAAATACAGAGAGCTGAAATGTGGTTCATTCCAAAACAATGAGATACAGTATCAGCGCTGTATAAACTTGAATGCAAACAAATGTCTGATTGGTAACTCGCCACAGCATCTTGTTCTATCTGTACAGTATTATATACGTGTGACTAAACTAGAGAATGATAAACTGTAGCGGTTAGTGAACAATATTATCTTCTCTGTCGTTAAATACCAGATGGATCCATACTCCAGCATTTGAAAACATATTTCTTTATCATTAAAAGGAGTTCGCACTTTTGGACAAACTCTCTCCCTCATTATGATCCCCCCCAAACATGAGAAATTCCTCTCCCGAGAAATTCAATTTCCTGAAACCAGATGCTGCTTGGAGTCAATTTGGACTGTCAGAGTAGAACTTATAGGAGAACTTAATCTGCCCAGGTCTAGGGAAGCTCTATTGAGCACTATGGAAGAGAGCTAGAGGAATTTGTTACTCACAGTGCTAATTGACTAATATATAACAATATAACTATCATGACATACATAATAATATATGATAGTAATATTTGATATGGTATGGGTTTAGGAACTTGATAATGTTGGAATGAGGAAAAGCAAAATTGAGTAAAGACTTAGTTTAAGGTCTGGATTTTAAAACACCCATCCCATCCATCACAGACGAGCCCCTTGGAACCAACATCTATCAAGTACTATAGGGCTTATTTTGTCAAACATTTGTATCTGTTGTACAGATCATTTTTCAGAGCTCAAACAGACAGATTTTTACATCTACTCAGAGGACTGTACAGCTGGATTCTCAAACATGTTTAATCACAAACTTCTACTTCAGGTCAAAGTCCCCTCTAGACTTGGAGGTCTACTGTGTCTCTCCAGGATCCTTACACACCAGTAAGTTCTGAGCAGACCTTTCTGTATCTCTTACTCTCTTCAGTTAATTAGTCTTGCACAAGCTGTCTAGTCTATAGATAACTATAGCAAGAAATTAGTGATACTGCAAATATCTATTGTTTTCAGTGCAACTAGAACCCAAAGAAACATTTCACAGTAAGGAGTTCAGTCCCATAACAATGGATAGAGTCATTTATTGCAGTGGACTTTTAGGAAACTACAATTGAGCAGTATAATTTTGGACAGTAGCCTGAGGTTTAGTGTCAGGAATGGGCCAAGGCCTTTCCCAATTAAACTCAGTGATTGAAATATGACTGTGACCAAGACGGTGAGCTTGGAATAAGGGGATTTGGATAGATTTCAAATGACTTGGGGATGTTTTCTTGCTTTTGAAATTACAATGGAGAATGAGGCTGGGGGGTATATTTACTAAACTGCGGGTTTGAAAAAGTGGAGATGTTGCCTATAGCAACCAATCAGATTCTAGTTATCATTTATTTAGTACATTCTGCAAAATGACAGCTAGAATCTGATTGGTTGCTATAGGCAACATCACCACTTTTCAAACCTGCAGTTTAGTAAATATACCCCTTGGAGTGTATATTAAGAGGGTTATAGAGTACAGATTAAAGAATTATTTTTGTGAGGCTTAGGAGTTTTATATGCGTGGTATATTAGAGCCTAGTCCTCACTCCAACAAAAAGTTTGAATTGTCAAAGAATTCAAATGTTCTTGTCGCTCCTGTGTCCTATCTTATACTACATCATTTTCCTGAGAAGCTCTGAACACCCACAGACCAGATCTACTGATGCCCTGCTGCAAAATCTTGGTAAGGGGTCTGCAGAAGGTGATGCCCCCTCAGAGCCTGGCAGGGTGACTTCATCCATAATTTGTATGAAAATATGAAAAGTTTAATATAGTTAAAGAGAACTTAAATACCTATAGAAAAGACAATAATAACAAGATACTGTACTAACAGATGCATGAATTACAACTATAAATGACAAAAGGGGAAAAGAGGCAACTGGCAGCGAACGGAGCACAAATTAGGGTTGTTATTAAATCTATAATTGTTTTTTAAGTCTGCAAACCATAATCTGGTGTTGTAACCATATTCTCCACCATGCTGGGTATGGAGACAGTTTAATGCAGACCATCTTCATCATCATCATAATTTATTTATATAGCGCCACTAATTCCGCAGCGCTGTACAGAGATCTCATTCACATCAGTCTCTGCCCCATTGGAGCTTACAGTCTAAATTCCCTAACATACACACACAGACAGAGAAAGACTAGGGTCAATTTTGATAGCAGTCAATTAACCTATCAGTATGTTTTTGGAGTGTGGGAGGAAACCGGAGCACCTGGAGGAAACCCATGCAAACACAGGGAGAACATACAAACTCCTCACAGATAATGACATGTTTGGGAATCGAACACATGACCCCAGTGCTGTGAGGCAGAAGTGCTAACCACTGAGCCACCGTTCATTTACATAAGACCCATGTGTCCACCAAGGGACATTCTGATTTTCAGAACTGCCCCCCCGGCATTTTGTGTACATCCAGAAAAAGACAAAACAAGACCCCAGTGAGGCAGCCGACAACTCAATTTTATATTTTATAAGGGAGGGGGGGCGAATATATGGCTTTCACCTAATTTTTTTTCTTACATATCTTACACTTACACAATGCTTTTTATAGACACAGACACCGATTACCAGAGCAATACGGCATCAAAAGCTAAATAGGAAGAACAATTATTAGCTGAAGATGATGGACTGACCTTGACAAAAGTGCCAGAAATGGGCGGAGTTTAGTGATCCATACAAATGTTGGATATCTGCAATACTGCGCCTGATTCTGCAAAAGAACAAAAAAGTGCCGTTTTATTAGATGCTGCAATAATCCTGGAGTGGTGGAGATTGTGTGTATGCATGAGGTAAAGATTATGGGTAAGAACAATTAATATATTTTGACTCCATCTCCGTCATTGCTTTCAATGAGGTGACTATTGCTTAGTCTAGCCACAAGTTATAAAGAAAACACATCAATAATAGCAAAGAAACCAATGTAAATAAACAATACATTTACTTAGTGACATATAATATTAATAATAAAAATAATAATAATAATAATAATAATAATAATAATAATACGCTGTCACAAAGTATTTAATTTTCAATAAACAGCCAGTATTTTAAGTAAAAATAACTGTATGGTGATGGTGTCATTAGAAAGAGGGTAATATAGAACATACTTGGCAAGTTTGCCCCCGGGAGATGCAGCGGGCAGGTGGGCGTGTCAGAGGCGATTTGGGTCATTTGGATCCGCCTCTAAACACACATCACCAGTTCTAGCCTATTATGGCAGGGGGTGGGGCCATGATGATGCGTGATTCATGCCCGGACATTTTGTGAAAGTAGGCAACAATAGTATAGAGAGGGGGTCAAGGATGCCCTTTGGGGTAGATTCCAGTTGCCCAGATTCCTCCTACACTGGAATTATAACATTTCTGTGGTTTCAAAAGAGGAAACAGCGTCTAGGAAACTCATCCACCTATCTGCTTTAAAAAGAATTGATATCAGTTTGCAGTCTAAACCCATTTTAGTGGGGATCTCCCTCTATTTAATGAACTTTGGCTTCAACAAAATGGCCACCATAATGTTTCTTGTTTTAGTCTCTAGTGTTTCTGTGGCTTTAGAGAAAAGAAAATGCAGCAAAATTAAGTTATTGTGATATTCTACAGTTTCTTGCTGCTGACAGTGATGTGAAGCACTGGGTGAGTTACTGTAACACTATTTGTCATTTTGTAATTATTTAATTGGATGTGAGTGGGTGATTAATATTCATTTTGTTGTATTACCTTACAAGGTATTGCATTATATTATTTTGGCAAGATGATCAAGAATAATTTATCTAAAGGCAATTAATATTAATTAGGGTTCATTTTTTAATGTAAATGTACAGCTTACTTTAAGCCTCATTTTTCTTATTTAACATATGTTATTACATTATTTTTTTATTATTATTGTAGCATTTTTTTTGTGCTCCATTTATTTTGCTTTCACCCCCTGAAACCAAGCATTTGTAAACTCCCCTCTACAGGGGAGGGCTGGCAGTTTTTAGCCCGGGTGGGGGCAAGACTGGACTCAGAAGCCTATTAGGAACATTTTAAAGGGAAAAAAATGCAGGTGGCCCATCCCAATGTAGCCCACTATGTGACCGGCCCGTGCGGCAGATGCCCCCCTGCCCCCCAGCGCAGCCTGTCCATCTAGATATTCTGCATTTGCCCCTGAGAGGTGCGTAGTGAAACTTCATGGGAATTGTGTTTTGATGCAGTACAGGCTGTTTAGCAGAGGTATGATATTCCGGCGATACAATCTTCCAGTTCCTTTTCTGCTTCACCGATCCTTGAAGTTAGTTGTTATAAAGAGGGAGCGCTATGCTGTAGTATTTTGAAGTGATGATTTTACTTTTGCAGACAGGTGCTTTTCCTGCAGGGTGAGAGGCAGGTACATTGTGCCAACTTCACCACGGGTGCCAAAACAGGATGTGAAAAATAAATTCATTTGTGCCAATTAAAATTAGAGATGCTCAGGCTCGGTTCCCCGAGAACCGAAAACACCCGAACTTAGCAGATCCGAGTACCGAGCCGGCTCGGTACCTTCGCGCGCCCTCGGAATTGAAAATGAGGCAAAACGTCATTGTTACGTCGTCGGATCTTGGATCTCGCGAGCTTTGGGTTCTATAAGTACCACCCTCCATAGAGATTCAGTGCTATTTCACAGAGGGACACAGAAGGGGTAGCACAGTTCTTGGCAGTCTCTAGTGAAGTTGGGCAGAGTCATAGGTAGAACAGAAAGAGGAGGGGTAGCAGTGTTCTTCAAAGTCTACAGTGACATTCAGGAGAGCTCCAGTGCTCCATTGCTAATTGTCATTGCTGAAATACAAATAATAGGTCTGGCAGGCTTGGTCTTCTAAATCTGCAGTCACATTGTGCTGTGTTATATAGGTAACATGCAAAGAGGAGAGCTCCATTGCTCCATTGCTAATTATCATTGCTGAAATAGAAATACTAGGTCTAACAGGCTTGGTCTTCTAAATCTTCAGTCTTTGTTTGAAAGTGTATGAAAATAATATTGTGACCTGTGAGATGGTCAAAATTGACTTGAAATTGTCACGAGCCGCAGCAGTACGCCGCATCCTGGCGTGATCTAGCAGCCGGGCGCATGCTCTAGTTTCTATGCTCTGTTATTATTCTTTGGGATTATCCTTGTGGCATTGATGTAGGAGGGTGTAGGACCTTCCTCCAACTCCAGGGGGAGCTCTCATATGATTTAACTGGTTCATTTATATTTTTATACATGCTTCCTGGTTTATGTTATTACCTATGCCAGTTCTAGCTAGTAATTATTAATTAGCAGCCTCCTGAGGCTGATTGTCAGCCCTGTTCTCCTCTGTCCTGATTGGCTCTTAGTACTATTTAAGGCAATGAGGTCTGATCCTCACTGCCGGTTATAGCGTCCTGTCTCCAGTACTGCTGCCTGCTCCTGTTCCTGTGTCTGGTGTTGAAACCTGAGATTGATTACCCGTGTATGACCCTTGCCTGTTCCTGGATTCTGAATCTGTGCTAGTGACCCTGACCCATCGCCTATCCCTAGATCCTGAACCTGTGACTTTGACCCTCTTGCCTGTACCCGACATACTCTCTAGTGCTCTGTCCAGTCCACTGATCTCTGGCCTGTCACTACTCCGTGTGCTACCTCCTGTACCTGTGCGCTGCCGTGTTAGCATAAACTCATACTACTCTGAGTATAAGACCTGGGGGCATCCGAGTACCTGTGAGCGTAACCAGTCTCTATGGGAAAGGCGGCTGCTAAAGGTGAAGACCTCTTCTACCTCTTCTATGAGTTTTTACCGCACTGGTGGCCAGTGTTATTGAGGTTAGGTTAAAAAAAAAGCAATAATATGTGATTTTATAAAAAATAAAATAAAAAAATAAGGGATTTTAGAAAAAAAACGGGATCCAAAACGAAAACCAAAACATGCAAGGACGGTTTTGCCAAAACTAAAACGCAAAGTTAATCCGGATCCAAAACCAAAACCAAAACCAGAACACGGGTGTCAGTGAACATCTCTAATTAAAATACACTGTGGTTTTTTTTTTTGCAGTTCGTAATTGACTCCTAGGGCTAGATTTACTAAGCTGCGGGTTTGAAAAAGTGGGGATGTTGCCTATAGCAACCAATCAGATTCTAGCTTTCATTTATTTAGTACCTTCTACAAAATGACAGCTAGAATCTGATTGATTGCTATAGGCAGCATCTCCCCTTTTTCAAACCCGCAGCTTAGTAAATCTAGCCCCTAATCTCCCCTAAATTGCCCCAATATTGCTCAGCAGCATCTAATATTTGTTTAATGTAACTGTCGCTCTTTCAGTGCAGATCATATCTGATTTTACCGGGGAACCGTCAGGTCACAATTATTATGGTTTCACACAATGTCTGTCTTCACCTGGCAAATAACACCAAACACTTGTGTAATACAAACCCTCACAGGTCCGTCTGCTGCAAGTTCGCTGCTCAGACATTTACACCACTGTTTATTTGGTTTTTAACCTCCCAATGTAAATGTCAGGGAATTCTCATGTAAATCATAAACGGAAACAAAGTAAGGTTGTCATTAACCTTTCCACTGACTTGCAATTATTTCCAAAGGCTAGAAAGGACTGCCACCTACATCGCTCTCACGGCGTTTATAAACAGCTCCAGCGCTGCACCGTCAGCAAAATCTTTGCCATCACTAACTAGACTTTTATTGTCTGACCTGCCAAAGAATTTGTATATCCAGCACCGAGCGACACCTGTAAAGGTGACTAGATGGACACAGGGGAAAAACAATGGAATAAGCAAAACACAAAATATGAAGAGAGATGTCAGCCCTCTGCCTCACCGCCCCAGAGACTGGGAGAGGAAAGAATAACACACTGATATTCTCTTACGGATGTCATTCTGCCTCCTGATCAAAGGCTTAGGTGGAGTCACTCAGCTATTTCCCAGCCACACCAGGTCAGGAAGTCTGAAAACACTGATTATAATAGAGATGTTGGAGAGCGTTTAAAAGAGGCTGCAAAAAAGTGACACCAATATTTTCACTGCACCTGCCCACCTTACAGAGCACCTGTCACCTACACACAAGAAACATTTTGGGGGCTGAATGCACCCTTTCAGTTAATTTACTGAGCCTGCATTGAGGTGAAACATTTGCACAAAAACATTCAGAAATTCTACAACCAATCAGGCACTTGCTATCATAGTCTAACTTGCACTAGATAAAAGCCAATTGCTGATTGTTTGCTGTGGTTCTGTGCAAATTTTGCACCGAAATGAAATGTTACAGAATGAGCCTTACTGACCCAATTACCCCTAGACAAATAAAAGCTGATTGCTGATTGGAGGATCTGATTTAGTGAAAGTTGACACTTAGAGCCACCTCAGTAAATAATCCCTAAATTACAGTGTTTTACAAGCTGCAAGGGCTGCTATTTATCCAGCTAGCACATTTCAAGGTGTATGCTCACGTTCTGAAACAACCCAGCTAATCTGCGCCATGTTTTTCAGGTTGTCTGATAACCTGGAAAATACACAGGGTGGAAACTGTGACAAGTCCACCTTAGATCCACCATCTTCATTAATTTAACCTTTTCCGGTTTGCTTCTATAATACTATGCGATTGTGGTGCATTTGTGTCTTAATTTAATCAGGAACGAAGGGGACATTGGGTCTCTATATAATACAATAATGTACTACCAGGGGTGCTGAGAGGGGGGGCGGCTGCTGATTACCAGGGCCTGGGTATTTCAGTGGTCCTGGGCCCGCACTGCAGAACAAAACAGTTTTTTTTTTGTAGTAATGAGGGGGACAGCTTGTAGCACCATATATGCGCTGTGACAGCCCATGCACGGACCGCACAGGCTGCCTGCATCCATCTCTGTACTGGCTAGATCACGTCAGAGTGTGACATCAGCAGGTCATGTGACTGCAGTAGTCACATGGTACACAGTGTTGGAAATCCTCCTGTTCCTGTCACTAATAGAGAAAAATGAGGTAAGAAGAAGGGGTGATGGGGAGGGGGGAATGTGTGAGCATAGCTGCTGGACAAAAGGGGGCATGTGTAAGTAAATCATATGAGCAGAGGATACATGTGTGAGGAAAGCTGCTGGGCATTTCTGTAATGACAGTGCTACAAGCTCCTTTGCTCGACCACAGGAGCCTAGTAGCCCCAATTGATTGTATCCTCTAATGAGGATATGTTCAATTATCAATTATTCCTTGCCTTGCACAAGGATGCACAGCCCTTCTAGTGGACTATAGGGGGACCCCATGAAGTTGCTTTACCGAGGCCCCAAAATTTCTCTTGGAGGCCCTGTGTGTCACAGTTGTGTGTTTTTTATTGCATTTGTTGAAGTGCACCTACAAAATGTACTTTCTCATATTGCATCTGGAAGGCGCCAAATTGCCCCATTATAGATATCTTCGGAACCTCAGGGTGCCAAGGAATTCAAGTCACTTATACAGGGAGAAAAAGGGTGTGCGCTCATCCCTGTACAATCACCCTCCCCGCTCCTTTATCTCATTCAAAATCACATCCTACATAATGAACTCTCAGCCAGAAGTAGGTGGAGGTATGCGCCTAATCCCTCCTATTGGCTGGACACATTTTTGCACCTCTCGGACATTCCATAAAACCAGAAGCAGCTGTGAAAGGTAGCACATGACATCCCAAAAGAGCGTTTATGCTGCAGTGTTAGGCTCGCTCAGTGTACGCAACAGGCGCTCTTCAAATGGACACGCACAATGCAAACATGTCTGTCTCTTTTACCCCGTACTCGCTAGTTACTGACACTCAAACATCATCCACAATTTGAAAATAAAGCTAAGCAATTGCTGCTGCTCAGTAATCATATAATACACACATATATGTAGCTCCTCCTACAGTCACTGTGAGGAGCACAGAGAAATATTTTAATGAAGTGGCAATGCCAGAGGCAGTATGGGGTTTTACTTGGATAATTATTAAATGCCATTTAGTATATTTTAGGTATATGTTTCAAATTATGGGGAAAAAAATATCTGTAAAATTTTAATTCTCAATCATTATAGATAATAGATCTCAGACCAGTACCAATATACTACACTATATGGACAAAAGTATTTGGCCACACCTGTTAATTATTGAATTAAGTTGATTCAATCATACCCGTTGCCAGAGGTGTATAAAATCAAGCACCTAGCTATGCAGTCTCCATTTGCAAACATTTGTGATACAAAATGGTCTGTTCTGTATTGGCTTCAAGCGTGGTACTGTGATAGATGCCACCTTTGTAATAAGACTTTTATTGAAATTTCATCCTTGCTGGATATTCCACGGTCAACTGTAAGTAATATTATTAGAAAGTGGAATCGTTTAAGAACAACAGCAACTCAGCCACGAGGCGGAAGACCACATGAAATCATAAAGCGGGGTCAGTGACTGCTAAGGCGCACGGTGCGTAAAAGTTGCCAAGACTCTGCTGATTCCATAGCTGAAGAGTTCTGAACTTCCACTGGCATTAATGTAAGCACAAAAACTGTGCAGCCGGAGCTTAATGGAATGGGTTTCCATAGCCGAGCAGCTGCATGCAAGACCAATGACAAACATCGGTGTGGTGTACAGCACACCGACACTGGACTGTGGAGCAGTGGAAATTTGGTGTGATGAATCACGCTTCTCTGTTTGGCAGTCAGATGTACGAGTCTGAGTTTGGCAGATGCCGAGAGAACGTTACCTGCCTAACTGCAATATGCCAACTGTGAATTTATTGGAGGAGGGATAATGGTATGGGGCTGTTTTTCAGGGTTTGGGCTAGGCCCCTTATCTCCAGTGAAGGGCAATCTTAATGCTTCAGCATACCAAGTCATTTTGGACAATGTTATGCTTCCAACCTTGTGGGAACAGTTTGGGGAAGGCCCTCTTCTCTTCCAACATGACTGTGACCCAGTGCCCAAAGAAAGGACTTCAAAGACATGGGGCTAGATTTACTAAGCTGAGGGTTTGAAAAAGTGGGGATGTTGCCTATAGCAACCAATCAGATTCTAGCTGTCATTTTGTAGAAAGCACTAAATAAATGAAAGCTAGAATCTGATTGGATTAGATTAGAATCTGCTATAGGCAACATCCTCACTTTTTCAAACCCGCAGCTTAGTAAATCTAGCCCATGACATGAGGAGTTTGGTGTGGAAGAACTTGACTGGGCTGCAGAGACCCCTGACCTCAACCCCATCAAACACCTTTAGGATGAACTGGAATGGAGATTGTGAGCCAGGCCTTCTCATCCAACATCAGTGCCTGACCTCATAAAAAATGCTCTTCAGAATGAATGGGCACAAATTCCTACAGAAACACTCCAACATCTTGTGGAGCCTTCCAAGAAAAGTGGAAGCTGTTATCACTGCAAAAGTTGGACCAACTCTATATTAAAGTATATGTATTTAAATACAGTCCCTGTTGGTGTAATGGTCAAGCGTCTGAATACTTTTGTCCATGTAGTGTATGTAGTCCACTAACTAAAGGACTTTGGACAATCCCTTCTTAATCAATCCTGTGTCCACATACAGCAAACAGGACAACTTTTTTAGAAGACCGCTTTTATTTCCTATATTATACACAATTATCATTAGTTTCACTTAGCATTTGATTATCATGATAAATATTTACACTGAAGCCTGATTTGATAAATAACAGAAATGCAAATATCAAGAAAATGCACCATAAAATAGACACTTTCTTTCTTCATTCTGGTGATATGGTGCTACAGCACAGGATACGCTGTTTGTCTGATCTCAGGAGATAGAAGTTGTATGTATGTGCACCACGGTAGCAAAGTTAAATATGGCATTGCACTAATTCAGGGTTGCATGGCATGCTTGAACTTCTAGTTCTGCAATAGCTGGAGAGGAAGATAGAGCTCATTCATTCAAGTCGCCCACCAACATACACAGCAGGGAGATCCCTATATGTATGCAAATCCTGCTATTACATACACCTGAGGATTCTTGTGTAGGGTCCAAATATATAACTACAAGCCAAGCACTGATCTGTTTACAGCTGTAGTGGGAACCTCAGGCTGTCTATGTGTGGTGGAATTACATGTGCTGGCAGTGTCAGACTAAGTGGTGTCACTAGTAAATCCAGCTCCAAGGGTCGCTTTACAACTGAAAATAATGTATTTTGTGTGACACAAAATATTCTTTACATTAAATACCAAGTATGGACTCATTTAGGTTATGATTTTGTTAAATATGAAAGCTACAGTGTTAGGATCCCCTCCAGCCGGCACAACACAACCCGGAATCTACTCCGCCAGTCAGGTGTTCACTGGAGCCCCTGATGGTGGGGACAGACTGGGCCGCAGACTGATGGAGGGTCGTGAAGTGCGTACCAGCTGGGGAGAACCCAGGCCAGAGGAGTCAGGTCCACGCAGAGGTCAAGGGCCGGCAGCAGACAACGGTATCAATGAACAAGCTGAGGTCAGGGGTCACAGGCAAATATCAGAACGGGTAAACAGGCCAAAGATCAGGGTCACAGGAAACACGAGCAAGGTCCAAATCAAAGCCAAGGGTCATACACGGGGAGTCAAATAGAGATATCAGGATACAGGACAGGAACTAGCAGGTCAGCAGACTGGAACACAGAAGCTATAACCGGCAATGAGGTGGCAGACCTCCTTGCCTTAAATACTTGAGACAGCCAATCAGGGCCTGGCTCAGATAGAAACCAGCCCCCTAACTTCATTAACCCGCAGGCTAGTAATTCTGTAGAGCGCATGCGCCCGGCTTCTCAATGCCGGAACGCAGCGCTGGAGCGTCTAGTCGTTGCCCCGGCAACAGCCGGGACATGAGAGGAAGTGACGTCCCGGTCGCCATAGCGACGGCCGGGACGCAGGTGAGTGAGTCGCGGCGGCTGGGCACCGCCGCGGCTCGTAACAGTACCCCCCCTTGAGGAGGGGTCGAGGGACCCCGACATCCAGGTTTTCTTGGGAACCTCCTGAAGAATTCCTTCAATTGTTTAGGAGCATGGAGTTGTCTTCGCGGAACCCAAGATCGCTCTTCTACTCCGCGGTTCCTCCACTGCACCAGGAAGTGCACCTGTCCTTGCACTTTTTTGGAATCTAAAATCCTTTGAACCACATATCTTAGTGGCTTACTCGAACTTCCCCCAGGCACAGTTGAGGATTGACTAGGATACAATACCGGCTTCAACAATGAGCAATGAAATGTGTTCGGAATTTTTAGTGAACTAGAAATCTTCAATCTAAAAGCTACCGGATTGATCTGTTTGGTAATCATGAACGGCCCAATAAATTTAGGCCCTAGTTTTTTACAAGGCTGTCTGAGCCTAAGATTTCTAGTTGATAGCCATACTTTCTGGCCCACTTTGAATGGGCAGGTGGTACGGTGGCGATCCGAAAAATTTTTGGCCGATAATGAGGATTTTTTCAAGGAGGACTGAACCTTCCCCCAAATTACTTTCAGATCAGCAGCTGTGGAATGAATCTCCGGAATACCAGCAGATTTGAGAGAGTACAGAGAATTAGACCTGGGATGGAAACCGAAGTTACAGTAAAACGGAGAAGTTTGAGTAGATGAGTGAGATGAGTTATTGTAGGCAAACTCTGCCCAAGGCAGCAAAGATGACCAGTTGTCATGGAATTCTGAGGAGTAACATCGGAGGAACTGTTCAAGTGCTTGGTTAACCCTTTCAGTTTGCCCGTTAGACTGAGGGTGGTATGCAGATGACAGACTGATCCGGATTCCGAGGAGGGTGCAGAAGGATTTCCAGAATTGTGCTATGAATTGCGAACCACGATCAGAAACAATATCGGAAGGAAGTCCATGGAGCCGGAAAACATGTTGTATGAAGAGAATGGCCAGATCTCGAGCTGTAGGAAGCCTGGTTAATGGGATGAAATGTGCAATTTTACTGAACCGGTCCACCACAACCCAAATAGTATTATGTCCTGCAGAAGGTGGCAAATCAACAATAAAATCCATGGACAAATGTGTCCAAGGTTTTGCAGGAATGGGCAATGGAAGCAATTGACCCACCGGGCGAGTCCTGGGGACTTTGTTCCTGGCACAAATTTCACACGAGAGGACATGACTCTTGACGTCAGCGGACAAGGATGGCCACCAGACCGTACGAGAAAGGATCTCCAGCGTCTTATAAACTCCAGGGTGTCCAGCAGACCTACTATTATGCGCCTCTGCAAGAACCGCCTTCCTTAGATGGACTGGAACAAAAAGACGTTGTTCCGGAGTAGTATCCGGGGCTAATTTCTGGAATCTCTGAAGCGTGATACTCAGATCTTGGGTTAGTCCAACATGGATTATGGAAGGAGGAATAATAGGCTCTGGGTTCGAAACTGGAACGTGGTGTGCCAAGAAACTTCTGGACAGAGCATCTGCCCGGACATTTTTGGAACCCGGTCGATAGGTAATCAGGAAATTGAACCGAGTAAAGAATAACGACCAACGGGCCTGTCTGGGATTTAGACGTTTGGCCGATTGTATATATTGCAAGTTCTTGTGGTCGGTAATGACAGAGATCTGATGTGGAGCACCCTCCAGCCAATGTCTCCACTCCTCGAAGGCCCATTTGATTGCCAACAGTTCCCTATTCCCGACATCATAGTTGGCTTCTGCTGAAGAGAACTGGCGGGAGAAATAGGCACACGGGTGTAGACGAGTAGTATGAGGGTCCTTCTGTGATAGTATAGCCCCAGCACCGACGTCAGAGGCGTCGACCTCAAGAACAAATGCTTTAGCTGGATCCGGGTGTCTAAGGACCTGAGCGGAGACAAAGGCTTTTTTCAGGCTTTCGAATGAGGCTACTGCTTGAGGCGACCAATTAGTTGGATCCATTCCTTTACGGGTTAGGGCGACAATGGGAGCCACGATGTCCGCAAAACCTGGAATGAACCTTCTATAATAATTGGAGAAGCCCAGAAACCTCTGCACCGCCTTAAGGTTGTTTGGTTGCACCCAATCTAGAATAGCCTGAACCTTAGTTGGATCCATGGAGAATCCCTCAGAAGAGATTATGTAACCTAAAAAGGATACTTTCTGCACCTCGAACTCACACTTTTCCAGTTTGGCGTAAAGGTGGTTCTCTCGCAGTCTTCGTAGAACTTGTTTAACGTGATTCTGATGTACAGACAGAGATCTGGAATAGATGAGGATATCATCTAAATAGACGACCACGAAACTACCAAGAAAGTCCCGAAGAACCTCATTGATTAAGTCCTGGAATACTGCAGGTGCATTGCTAAGACCGAACGGCATGACCAAGTATTCATAATGGCCAGAGTGCGTATTGAATGCCGTCTTCCACTCGTCTCCCTTCTTGATACGGATGAGGTTATACGCTCCACGAAGATCGATTTTTGAAAAGACAGTAGCACCTCTCAGCTGATCAAATAATACGGAGATGAGCGGAAGGGGGTAGGTATTTTTGATTGTAATAAGATTCAATCCCCGGTAATCAATACAAGGTCTTAGTCCTCCGTCCTTTTTGGATACAAAGAAGCATCCCGCTCCTACGGGAGATTTAGATGGCCTGATGAAGCCCTTCTCCAGATTTTCTTCAATGTATTCCTGCATGGACTTGGTCTCCGGACCAGAGAGAGAGTACAGGCGACCCTTAGGCAACTTGGAACCAGGAATAAGCTCGATGGCACAGTCAAAGTCACGGTGAGGTGGTAAGGTGTCAGCAGCTTTCTTGGAGAACACATCCC
This sequence comes from Mixophyes fleayi, assembly GCF_038048845.1. NCBI lineage: Eukaryota > Metazoa > Chordata > Amphibia > Anura > Limnodynastidae > Mixophyes > Mixophyes fleayi. Next base: position 272,927,837 of record NC_134406.1, read on the forward strand.
AGAACTCATGATATTGTGAGGGAAGCTGCTCCGGAATAGACTGAATTACCCGCAGGGGCAGTGACAAGCAGGACTGTGTACAGTAAGAGCTCCACTGGACAATTTCTCCTTTTACCCAGTCCATGACGGGGTTATGACGGGAAAGCCATGGGTGGCCCAAGATCAAGGGAACTGATGAACAATCGATAAGAAAGAAGGTTATTGACTCTGAATGGAGAGCTCCGATTTTTAATTGTAGTGGCGAGGTCTCCCAGGAAATTTTGCCACCAGGCAACGGACCTCCATCTAATCCACAAACAGTAATAGCGGACTTGAGTTTTACCATCGGTATTTTAGCAGCGCGGGCGAACCCGATGTCCAGGAAGTTGCCTGCAGCTCCACTGTCAATGAAGGCGGACAGGTCCATTGAACGAGCACTAAACATGAGCTGTGCAGGGATCAATACGGCGTTTTTCGGGGAGACAATCTGCAGACCTAGGTGAACTTTCCCCTCGTTCCCTAGGCATGCTCTTTTCCCGGCTTATTCGGGCAGGAACGGGAGAAGTGGCCTTTTGTGCCGCAATAGAGACATAGGCCCTGTGATCTTCTCTTGTCTCTTTCCTCAGGGGAGAGACGATACGCCCCCAATTGCATGGGTTCCTCACCATCCGTGGGAACAGGAATGAAGCCGGATAGAGGTGATGATGTCTCCTTTTCGATTTTCCGCTCTTTAAATCTCCTGTCGATTTTAATGGAGAGGTGCATCAGATCTTCCAGAGAGGTAGGAGATGGGTACTGCACCAAAGAGTCTTTGACCTGTTCCGACAGGCCAAGACGGAACTGACTCCGCAAGGCAGGATCATTCCATCCACTATCAGGTGACCATCTACGGAATTCAGCGCAGTATTCCTCTGCCGAGCGCCGGCCTTGTTTCAAGGCCCGTAGATGAGTTTCAGCGGAGGCAGTACGGTCCGGGTCGTCATATAGTAGACCTAACGCCTCGAAGAAAGCGTCTACTGACTGCATGGCAGGACTGGTCTGCGGCAAGGAAAACGCCCAGGACTGGGGGTCACCCTGTAGAAGGGAAATGATAATCCCGACTCTTTGCTGCTCTGACCCGGAGGAGCGGGGTCTCAATCGGAAATAGAGCTTGCAGCTCTCCCTGAAATTCCGAAACAGGGACCTATTTCCGGAGAAGCGATCCGGCAAGTTCATCTTAGGTTCACAGACGGAACTTGGAGTGGGTTGTGACACTTTTGCGGCTTCTTCTTGAACAGACAGACGCTCAGCCAATCCCTGGATCATCTGATATAAGGACTCAACATGGGCTGCTAGGGCTTGTGCCGGAGACGGTGAGGATCCACTTGCATCCATTCCAACCTCGTCTCCGTGAGTGGGCCAGTTATAATGTTAGGATCCCCTCCAGCCGGCACAACACAACCCGGAATCTACTCCGCCAGTCAGGTGTTCACTGGAGCCCCTGATGGTGGGGACAGACTGGGCCGCAGACTGATGGAGGGTCGTGAAGTGCGTACCAGCTGGGGAGAACCCAGGCCAGAGGAGTCAGGTCCACGCAGAGGTCAAGGGCCGGCAGCAGACAACGGTATCGATGAACAAGCTGAGGTCAGGGGTCACAGGCAAATATCAGAACGGGTAAACAGGCCAAAGATCAGGGTCACAGGAAACACGAGCAAGGTCCAAATCAAAGCCAAGGGTCATACACGGGGAGTCAAATAGAGATATCAGGATACAGGACAGGAACTAGCAGGTCAGCAGACTGGAACACAGAAGCTATAACCGGCAATGAGGTGGCAGACCTCCTTGCCTTAAATACTTGACACAGCCAATCAGGGCCTGGCTCAGATAGAAACCAGCCCCCTAACTTCATTAACCCGCAGGCTAGTAATTCTGTAGAGCGCATGCGCCCGGCTTCTCAATGCCGGGACGCAGCGCTGGAGCGTCTAGTCGTTGCCCCGGCAACAGCCGGGACATGAGAGGAAGTGACGTCCCGGTCGCCATAGCGACGGCCGGGACGCAGGTGAGTGAGTCGCGGCGGCTGGGCACCGCCGCGGCTCGTAACATACAGTATAAATGTACTTTGCCATGTTTTACTTGTATGGAACAGTCTAGTTTTTGTCAGAATAACTTAAGCAAAAAAGGTTGTGGCCTACCAGCAAGGTGGTTGTTAGGATTTAATTCTCACTTGCATCTTGCCAAGTACCCAGTTCTGTTATGCACTTCAGATAAACAGGTTTATCTCCCTCTGAAAGAATTGTTCCTTTCATTTGCTGCTATCAATTAGTTCTGAGCGTCACAACAGATGTTCCGTCCCCTGAGCTAATTGGAACACCTCACTATAAAAACCCTCACTGGTCATGAATGCATGGGGATATTATTGCTCTTGACTCCTGTATCCTGACCTGTTTTATTCTTGTCCCTGCACAGGCTCCTGTATCTTGACCTGTTTGTTCATGTGCTTGCATTGGTTCCTGTTTCTACATTTAATTGATTAATCCTGATTTCTGGGCTGCACCATACAGTTTTGCTGGTTCTTGTTCTGCTCATTCTGGACACCTGAGACCTGGTTGCTACATGCAGTTTGTTTCTACATTGTTTTGCTTAAGACTGTTGGCCTGATTCATTAAGGATCTTAAATGAAGAGGATCCTTATTTCAGTCTCCTGGACAAAACCATGTTACAATGGAAGGGGTGCAAATGAGTGTTCTGTCTTGTACAGAAGTTAAATACTGACTGTTTTTTTCATGTGACACACAAATACTTGATAGCTTATTTGTACACTGAAATTTAAAGTTGATATTTGTGTGCTACATGAAAACACAGTCAGTATTTAACTTATGTGCAAAACAGAACACTCATTTGAACCCCTTGCATTGTAACATGGTTTTGTCCAGGAGACTGAAATAAGGATCCTCTTCATTTAAGATCCTTAATGAATCAGGCCCTGTGTTACCATGCACTATAAATATCTTCAGTGTTCTAGCTCATATTCTGCATTGCCTCACACGGTTATATTCCTGTGATACCTTGTGCCTATTCATCATACCAGGAAAACTTCTGAGATTGTGTTTGTTTCAGGTCTGACTGAGATCTCTGGAATAAACTCCATATCGATTTTAACTACAACATACTTTGTAAACCTCTCTGATTTACCTAACTGGTTTGCAGCATGGGTAAAATGGGGATGTAGATAAATGGGTTTGGGGGTATGGTTTGATAGATAAGGGGCAGGTCTTGGGTAGATAATTCCATACCTGTCAGCCTCTGTCTGTAGATGCTTTATGTCTAACTAGAATTTATGCTATCAATTTATATATTCTTAACTATCAAGACTCTTATTGTTTCATCATTTGTGCATTTTAGTAAAAATGTGCCTTTAAAACAATTTTTGGGATCGTTTATTGACCTAGTGCTCCAATTACTTAAACTAACAGACAAACATATTTTTTCTCTTCATGAAAACTAATTTGCTCTCATCAATCAGTATAATGCTGACAAATCCAAATCTTCCCATTTCAATCATTGTTCATCGATTCCGTTACACCCGACATCAGGTCAGTTATAGTCACTAATTATGCAGCAAAAATCTGATTCACCTTCACGACTAAATTTAAAATTATTAATGAATGATTTATTATTACAAAAAAATATTTCAGAAATGTTTTCAGCCCAGTGAAATCCAGGGACGGCTCCTATTGTTCGACGGAGAACACAAAGTTTGGGTATTTCCATCTGCCATGTGTTTTTCATTTGGAGCTATCACAAAAATCATTGCTTCTTGTGGCATTTCTAAATGAGAACCTCATGACTTTAATTCCGAAATAGTGCAGAAAGTACTGCACTTGTGGTATTTTGGAAGAAAATGGATTAAAGTTTAGAAAAAAAAAAATATCATAAGACGAGAACAGCGTCTTTTTGGCACAGTCAAACGGCTCTGGGCTGCATTATCCAAACCTCTAAATAAATGTCACAACTAACTGCTTTACCTGTTGTCCAGAAATTAATTTGGTGTCTGTTTCTAATATATTACACTGTGTGATTACAATACTCTGTGTCTTTGAATTCACTCTTTAAGTTCGTACCGCAATTCTATTTTGTAACACGATTGTGTGTCAGAACTGACCTGAAGGCGCTGGTGAGTCAGTGCATCTATGCATGTTACAGGGCGGGGGATATTTCTGTTTTATCCATAAACAAAGTATCCAGAAGTATCTGAAAACCAAAAAGATAAAAAATTAAACAATTGCTGCTGTTCAGTGAGAATGTTACACACAGACCTGGGGGTAAATGTATCAAGCTGAGAGTTTTCCAGCGGGTTTGAAAAGTGGAGATGTTGCCTATAGCAACCAATCAGAATCTAGCTGTCATTTTGTAGAATGCACTAAATAAATGATAGCTAGAATCTGATTGGTTTTTCAAACCCGCCAGAAAACTCTCAGCTTGATACATTTACTCCCTGATCACCAAATGCCTAATATATTATCATTTAAATTTTAAATATGTGTTCATGTGTGGGTGAAATAATAACATCAGAGAATATGATGGTGGAAAAACCTACAGGTCCCTTTTGAGGGCCTGATTTTCTTTAATTGTTTTTATTGTTTGTTTTGTTTTTTTGGTATAATTTTTAAAGTCTTTTTTTAAAATATATTCTAAAACTTTACTAATCTTTCAATCTAACGGAAAATAAATTCTCACAGCACATCTTAGAAATTATCAGAGTCTTGAATTATTTGTGGATAATGGCAGGATATTTCATAAGTCAGATCAAGACGGACAGGTTAGGAATCTTAAGAATTTGTGTAGTTAAGTTGTGGACGCCTTGGCTCCTGAAGAAGTAGGAGGCAAAATGGATTTGGTACTGGTGCCTTGATGGCTTGTCAGAGAAGAGATCTTGGATGAGAAAGAAAATATGGACTTAGACACTATGATATCAGAGCTAGTACATGGGGTTCGGTACGCTTTACCGATGTCCACTACTCCGACATGGAAAAGGCCTACAAAGAAAATCCGAAATGATGAAAAACCGATTGGAAAAGAAACAGATTTACCTTCAACCCGACACTGGAGATCTCCGATGGGAGCACAATGCCGACAGCAAGTGATTCCGATTGGAGAAGTGTTCGGCACTGCAGGCTGACATCATTGCGACGTCTGTCAATAGAAATTTAAAGCGGCAATGTCGGGTTAAGTTTTTAAGCACTTAACCTTAGGGGTCCCCACATTGGCGCTTTAAATTTATATTGACAGACGTCACGATGACGTCAGCCTGCAGTGCTGAACACTTCTCCAATCGGAATCACTTGCTGTCAGCTTGGTGCTCCCATCGGAGATCTCCAGTGTCAGGTTGAAGGTAAGTCTGTTTGTTTTACAATTAGTTTTTCATCATATCTGATTTTCCTTGTAGGGCTTCTTCATTTCGTAATAGTGGTAATCGTAAAAACGATTACTACCAAGTACATGATGGCAGCTCAGGAGTGTTCCTGACAGTTTGGCTTATCGAAATATCTTGTTCTTGCCTAACACCAGACAGATCCACAGGCTCAATTGACAAGAGTTGTCTCAGAGTTCTTCTGGCTGAGAAGGCACCAGATGTGAGCAAGGACAATTCCAACCTGGCCTATGAGTCTTTAGAATAGGTTTCTGGGCTGGGTGGTGGGACGCTATGTTATACAGTAACATTACTCCACAGAGAATAGATGGAAGATGGCTTTATAAGGTATGTTCTTATATATAAATAAATAAGGATGGAGTACGTTTTTCCGTTGGCGAAAAAAAACTATAACTGTAACATTGACAAGTTTTAAATATAGACATAGCATAGAAGTGAAATGTAACATTCTCCATACCTTAACTTGCCGTCAGCTGATGTTCTAAAAGGTCTCAGGGGGATTGAGGTAATTTACAATGGGCAGATTCAAATTTGTGGTTTTAAAGCAGCAATGGCCGGACCTGCCACTTGTGTAATGTAACCCATTGATGGCCTCTTATTGGTTGGCTCCTTCCTATATTATGTTCGCTATAAGTGTGATATTTGCCACTTCCCCCATAGTCTGCGTACTACGCATGTCCATGCTCTGCTCTGTGGGGCCACGGGGTGATGGGTCACTTTCTTACTTGGAAGGTGTTGCACAGAGAGCAGTTGTCCCTGAGTTTGCTACTGTGTTTCCACATATGGCGACATACTCGTTTACGGTTGCTTTTTAGGCGAACAGTAGGCTTCTGGAGTATTGGATAACACGCTGTTCTACAGAGTCTTCTTTGGTTTGGCGGTCACGTCTGCAGTGGTGGATGGCGCAATGACTCCATGCGTTCCACAGTTAGGCAGGAGGCAGAGAAATGCCTTTATGTTCAGTATGTGTGGCTTCTCTGCTACAATGGGGGCAGCAGGTTACTTTGTTCCCTAGGAGGAACGGTTCTGTTTGCCGGTTCCAAGTTGTCCCTGAGTTTGCCTTTATGTGTTCCCATACAGCAGAAGCATGTTTGGTGCACTGTGATGGGTCCTCCTCATGACATACCTGTTTATGGTTGCTTTTATGCGAACACTAGGCTTGAGGGGTGTGAACAACGCGCTGTTGGGGCAAGAACTCCTTTTGATTGGTGCTGCCACATCCACAGCTGTAGATGTTTAGGCAATACAACGCATCACCAGTTGGTCAGGTGGAAGCTGTTTGCTTTTATGTATGTGAGGCTTCTCTGCTATCCTGCATTTCTGTTCTTCCTTTCTACTCTTTCTGCTTCCGGGTGTCACAGGGCTGTGGTCACTTGTTCCTTTTGGAAGCAAGGGCACAAAGGGATTTTGACTAATTGTTTCACTTCAAGTGGGCCTGATTGGCTGTTGGCACCCAAGGTTTTATGGTTTTACCTTCACTTGTGTCTCCTGTTAAATGTCTCTTGTTTCTTTTTCTCTGGTTCTTTCTCCTCCTCTTGTTCTGTCCCTACCTGTTTTTTTCTTGCTGTTCTTTTGGGCCCTGTTTCTTGCTGCTTTTCGCTCTGTGAAACTCTGGTCTGGTTCTGTGTTGGACTCCTCAATTCTGACATACCCTGAGGCCTCCCTGTTTGGATCCAACCTGGAGTGGATAAATTGCTTCTGGTCTGACTTGGTCCTCTGCTGGCCAGATGTAGTTTCCCTGGTGAAATGGAGGTCTTTCCTCGTGGAGGGTGATTGTCGAGGAGTGATGAACAGTTAATTCAGGTGGCCAGGTTTGGGCCTTTTTCAGGGTTGACGGATCAAGCATCTTCAACTTGTCCCATTGTGCTCTCCTTTATAGTAGGCTGGGGTTTATTTGCCTGATGAGAGTCTGGGTTTGTTTATGAGGCAGAATCAGGGGAGTTTGAATACTGTGGGTTGAGGTATGGTGGTGGGCCTTGGTCTGTAAGGGAACTTGGCGTGAAAGTAAAAGGCTGTACAGTCGGCAGGCAAGGTTTGTGGGATGCACATAATTTGTATGGAGGTATCTGGAATCTGGTGCCCTTTGAAGAGTCGGCTTAGGTTTGTTGCAAGTACCGCCCCTGGGGGCCTGCTTGTGGGTTATGTTTAACGATTAGCTTAGAAGGGTTTGGGTTATGTGATGCCTGGGATTATTGTCCCCATTAAAAGACAAATGACAATGGTGTGCTAAGTGAAAGTGGTTTATAAGTATTGATGTCTAGAGGATAAGTGACCCGCGATTAGACATAAGGATTGGCCTTGGGCATTTGCCGATTTGCTTACAGTGTCCTTGGCCACCATATGGTGTGTTTATCGGGTTAAATAAATGACTCTTCATTTGCCAGCAACTTACATTTGGGGGTAAATGTATCAAGCTGAGAGTTTTCCGGCGGGTTTGAAAAGTGGAGATGTTGCCTATAGCAACCAATCAGATTCTAGCTGTCATTTTGTAGCATGTACTAAATAAATGATAGCTAGACTCTGGTTTTTCAAACCCGCCGAAAAACTCTCAGCTTGATACATTTACCCCCTGGTGTCCTTTCTTTATATCATAGTGTGAAGAATAAGAGTAAGGTGGTAACAGTTATGAAATCAACCATTAATCAGCTCAATTCAAATGGGGTGTAGCAGTGATGTCATTACTAAAACACAAGGATGCTCTTTACGAAACAGTAATATTTAAGGAACTTGTAGTGCCCAGAAGTGTAAGGAGCACAGTACCTTATGAGGATTCAGCCGCAGAACTCCCTGAAGAGTCTGAAGCTAATTTCAACCAATTACTTATCATACGGTCCAGATAAAACCAGCTGTTTTTCAGAATCTATCTAAATCATCATCTCATGTAGAGTTGACTGAATGTCCATTTCTGTAGCAAACAAATTTCACTACTGTGCATGTCCAGGAAAACAAAAACTTGCATTCAAAGTCAGTTTCATCTTGCGTATACAACTCTGTGTGCGTCTAGAGGTTGATCAGGGGGAGACAAGGGGCGTGCAAGTGTACACAAAGTGCAATATGGGTGTGTTCAAGTAAATGTGCCCGATGTAGACCTACTTGCAACTGCAGTTACACCTGTCAGGGAACGTACCTGTTGCATGTGCTCCTTGCCTGATGCAATTAATGATCAGCTGAGATGTGACCGACTGCATCCAACGTAGAAAGTCTCTTTCTTCAGAAACAATTTACACCTGCATTTTAGTTGGAATTTGCGTCCAACTCTACATGAGGCCCCTAATGTACAAGTACAGATGTAAAAGCTAAAGAGTTATTTAACACTCTGGAATAATTTTATTGGCAATCAATCATACCCCATTCATACTGCACCAAAATCCCAGGTTTTTCCTGGGTCGAGCTGAAAGGACCCGGGTCTTGGTGCAGTATGAATGGTACAAGTCCAAAATCCCGGGTCTAAAAACCCGGGTCTTCAACCCGGGATTTATCGAGGGGTAATTCCCGGGTCGGACCCGGGTCGTCTGCACTATGAATGGTGCAACCCGGGTTGAAAAACCCGGGTTGCACAGAAAACATACTGATTGGCTATCTGCCTGTCTCTGGAGGATGATGTCATCGTTGGAAGCCCATGGAACATGTAGAAGCTTTTTAGGAGAGATGGTGGATGGTGTACTGAACATAAAGCTGAAGCAGAAATGTTTTTTTAGGGAGAAAATTGCTTTTATTAGTTTGCAAAAACAGTGTTTATTTACAGCAATAATGACACACTGGATGGAGGAAGAGGTGCGTGAGCTGCTGAATGTCAGAGGGGAGGAAGAAATTAGAAGGCAAGTGACTGGGACTGTGAAGGATGCCACAGTGTACTACAACATCGCCAAAATACTCACACAATGTGGCATAAAGAGGACACAGCAACAAGTCCTGAACAAATTGAAGTCCCTGAAGAAGCAGTACACTAAAGTCCATGACCACAACAGGCGCAAAAGTGGCGCTGAAAGAATGGACTGGCCCTTTTATGACCAGTGCAATATGGTCTTTGGACATTCTCCTCTGACAAATCCAATTGCACTGTCATCTTCTAGCAATGTGGATGCGGCTATACCAACACCACCAGAGAGCACACAGACAAGCGAGACCGCAACGGTAATAATAGAAGATTCTATAGAAGACACCCCAGAACTGGAGTGCTCTGCCACAACAGATGACACCAACATGTCTTGGGAGGAATTGAACGATTCACAGCCATTCCCTGCTGCGCAAGTCGTTACAGAGACTTCGCAAGAAACGCAGCCAGAACCAGTGCCGGTGTCAAAGTCTACGCCAGGTCCCAGTTTACGCTCCAACAGTAAGTATCTTTAATAATCTCACATAATAACCAACCATATATACATACATATATATCTACATAATTGGAAAAAAAAAATGAACTGTATAAACAAAAGTCCCAAAAACAGAGAACTATATCAACCGAAATGCAAGCCAAATACCAATAAATATATCTACATAACTTAAAAAAATATAAAAAAAATGTTTGAACATAACTGTCAAAAAAAGAGAAGTATATCAACATAAATGCAAACCAAACACCAATGTTTCTACATAAAACTTAAAAAAGAGAACTATATCAACAAAAAGCCCAAAAGACAAATATAATACACTCCAAAGTATTAAAACATTAACACGCATATGTTGCAGTGCAAAACTACTGAGCAAGAGGGAGGAGGCCTCAAGCACATATCAGCTTACAACACTGCTTTTTTGTTCTGCCACATTATATATTCTAATGTTTGTTTTACTGTGTTTTTTTCTACGTACAGTTTACAACGTTCCAAAAAACGCAAAAGGCCCAACAAAATGGACCAAGCAACTAAAACAATGACAACGGTCATGATGGATCAACTGCGGGAAATGGACAGCACCATGAGGGAACACGAGAATACACAACTGCAGCATTTCATGGACAATGAGCGGGAACTGCAGGACTCTTTCCTCATGCAAATCATGAACATGCAGGAACGCGTGTTACGCAAAAATCGTAAGTGTATTATGGGATTCATGGACAGACTCCTCTCACGGGTGCAGGCACCTCCTCCAAGTCCTTACTATTATGACGGACATTATCCTATGTACCAGCGGGGGCAACCCATGTTAGGCAACAATAACCCTCCAAACCCGGTACAGAATACACAACATGCTCAACCTATGGGTAACCCCAACATACAATACCCACCGGGTTATCCACTCCAAACCACTCCACCACCAGAAATGCCACAATATAGGCAATTGTAATAATCCTGTTTTATGGTCAAATGTTTCACTGTTAATTGTTATCATGTATGTTACGTGTGATCTGGAATCACACCGTTAGCTTCTCATATATATATATATATATATATATAACCTGAAAAGCACATTTGCACCTACTGTTTGGGCATATTTGTGTCTTCTGTTTACTACTTGTGTATATATTTTATTTTTTTCTACATGCAAGTAAGCACTTTTATATTATGTCATTTTATATTTTGTTGTGAAGAGACATATGAGGAAATATGTACAAAACAAAATACAATATGTGAAATAAACATATATTTTTTAATTTTACATTTGCGTGGTACATTCAAACAAGTGAGGACAAATTGGCAGTGAGGGTGGTCCTAATAAGTTCAGCAGAGGTATTGGTGCGCTCTCCTTCAAAAGTACTGGAGTCCACTGACAGCACTGGCATTTCAGATTCCTGCACATTCCACTCAGGTAGAAATTGGTCTTTTTGAATTTCACAAATGTTATGTAAAATACAGCAAGCAGCAACCACGTGGGGCACAAGCTTGGTGTCAATGTCAATGCGCTTCAATAGACAGCGCCAACGTCCTTTCAAGCGCCCAAAAGCATTTTCCACCACCATCCGAGCCGAGCTAAGGGTATGTGTAAACCGGATCTGTTCCTGAGACAGGTGATGTTGCTGAGTGAACCCCTTTATCAGCCAGCGCTTCAAAGGGTAAGCAGCATCCTCAATGATGTGAACCGGTATCTCCACACCATCAACAAACGTAGATTTCTGTAAATAAAAACATGCAGTTTCACGTCACCATGTTTAAAATATTGGTCAAATAACGCAGTACACTTGGTACTATATGGTGAAAATGCATTTTGCAAGTGTTACATCTGTATATAAAAAGGGGCAGTAAATACATACAATATTGATAGCAAACAATAGTATATAAGCTTCAATTACAAAAACATCATACAACATTACACCGATATTTACCTCTCTAGGGAACAGCCAGCCATCTTGTCTTTCCTCAGCAATTTGGTAAAGGTCCGAATTTGCTAGAACTCTGGCGTCATGGGAACGTCCAGGCCAGCCGATGAAAACATCTGTGAAACTAACATAAAAAAACCCATATATAAATATGTTTTACAATACGCATTACACATGGCACAGTCACATAAACAAAAACCATAAAAAATGCTTACCAATAGTTGTGGTCAACCACAGCCTGTAGAAAGATGGAATGCCAGCCTTTGCGGTTGTAGTAATCCGCATGGTTGTCTGTGGGGGCAATGATGGGGATGTGTGTCCCGTCTATGGCTCCAGCACACTGTGGAAACCCACGCTTCAGGAATCCTGCAATTGTATCATCCAGGCGCTGACCTTGCGATAAGGAGATGAAGCGATGATACAGGGTTTCCAGCAATGCCGTGGTGACTTCATGCACTAGAGTGCACACCGTGGATATCCCCACTCCAAACAAGCAGGAGATTGTCCGGTATTCTCCAGGGGTAGCATACCACCACAACACAATAGAAAGGCGCCTACATGGTGGAATAGGTTTCCCAAAGTTAGTGGCCTTCCTGGAAAGTGCTGGGGTAATAAGGTCCGCACATAGTTAAATGTCCCACATGACATTCTGAAGTGTTGCATCCACTGCTGTTCCTCAAACGCTTCCACAGTAGACCAGAAAGCTTCTCCATGGCCACGCTCTCTGGCACGCATGGTTCGGTTACTGGCAGCACTGAATCTCAAAATTGAGGCAATGCTGGCCCTGAGAAACGCTCTCCTCCTGCGCATATACAGACACCGAGTTTTCTTCTGTTGTGTCATAAACTTCGCCTTCCTCCTCCTGAACTGGGACTGTGCAAGAGTGCACAGTGTCAGCAGCTGCAGCAAACTCTCATTTGCTGCATAAAACATCAAAAAAATACTAGCAAACATGAACTTTGGGCTACACAAAAGTGAGTCGTCGGCCATGATGAAAAGTAATGTGGTAAACAATCACCACCCACTTTAGCATCATCTTTATGCGTCAACAAACCAGTCACCTTTCAATGACATCACCATTTTTCAGCCAATGAAAACTGCTCTGGTGATGACTCCCACAAATTGCCAGGGCACAGACTTGTGCAGTATGAATGGGGTCAACTTTCCCGGGTCCGAGGGGGTCCGAGGTGCAGTATGAATGGTGTTTCTGAGCTGGGACGCTCCGAGACCCTGCAAAAACCTGGCTTCAAAAACCTGGGATATTGCAGGGGTGGCAGTATGAAAGTGGTATTAATGTTGCAAATCTCCTGGATCCAAGAATCAAAGAAAGACATTTTAGTGATGATAACATTGCTGCTGTAATTGACTTTATTTCTTAACATGTCACACACTTAGGAGTTGATGTTGGAAAAGTACTTGCAGAAAACAGAACCTCTCCAAATTTTACTCTAGACAGTCTGGGACCCGAGCAAGCAGATCCAACCTGGATCATGGTGGAGCGGCCTTTGTACGACGGAGCTTTTGACACTTCATGCTTCAGGTTCCTCCATCTTATACAGTATGGAGTAGAAACTGCTCTACGTTTGGAAATACACTCACCAAATCAAGACATAGATAAACGAGTGAAACAGGACACAAACTGGTCTTAGTCCTGGCAAACTGACAGCCTTTAGAAGTTCTTTACGATGGTGGAAATGAAGAAACATAAGAAGAAATGGGCGATAGTGATAGCACAGAAAATTAGGCTGATGAGATAAAGTTTGTGATATGACGATGGTTACTGTGACGATGATTTGAGTCGTTCCCTACAATTTACATTATTTACATAACACTGTTTTACAGTGCTGATATTGATTTCTCGAGCAACAGGTAGCTCCATATTTTACCAAAATTCCAAACAGTTTAAAGTAAACTGTAGTATATTTGCAATTACTATCTGAATAAACATCACCTTTAAATTTTCAAATACGATCATATTATGAGCATGACAAATTATACACAATACATTTATGTTCAAATGTAAATTTAGTCCTTTAAAGAGTGCTAAGAAAATAAGTATTGCATATTTAAATTTTTATCCTTTTTTCATGGCTTTAAAAACTTCTGGAAATGATATATCATTACTCTAAACGTACCTCATATTAGTGGAACACAGGTGCAGGGAAAGTGTTAATAGATATAAAAGAACCATAGAGAGGACAAGGGGTCATCAGTTGGGAATGAAAGAAAGGAGACAACACCATCAACATGGGAAAGGGTTCTTTACGGTAAGGGTGGTAAAGCTACGGAATTCCCTACTAAATGAGTTAGTGTAGTAGGGAATAAAAAAAAACCTTTAAGTGGACCTTTCCTTAAAGTGAAACCTGAATGGTTGATCAGTATGGGGCTAAGTGCTATATATTTGTACAGTTGTTATAGATTGATTTGCTCAGTGTAAAATCACAGTGCAGCTGTGGGATCTTCAGTCTGTGCTCCATCTGCAGAGAAAACCTGTACACTTCTCAAAACAAATGTTCACTCTGGCATAGTAAAAAAATAATTACCAGCAAACACGCATGGCAAGTAACCCTCAAATGTCAAAATAATGAAGGAAAGAATGCAATTGAGGTCCAGCACCGAATCGAGCGGTGTACACAAATATCACATGGCAGGATTTCTTTCCCCGTGTACTGTACATCCTATACGCCTGCATATTGTCAGCACTCTGCTCCCTCTATAAATCTGCAGGTCCCACAGAGGATTCTGGGAGTTAAAATCACACTTGACTCTTTGCAGTTTCCATTAAGAGTCTACAAAGCTGGCCACAGGGGGAGTATCTTGCCAGGAAGTCTGCAAGCATCTTTGCAGTATTGGTTTCAATATTTAGCAGAATCTCCTCTACGAAAAACGACAGTTTTAGGCGTTATAAAGTGCACTTTGGGACTATAGTGTTCTTCATTCACGGCGTTAATAGTCCTATGTAAACATTGCTGGTATATGCAGCGGACAAAAAAACTAAATTGGGAGATGATTTGTAGCTCATTAAATTTTAGTCCACAGACTGTTGGAACGCATCTCAAACAGCTGATTCAGGGAGAACGATGACACATGTAGATTTGTAACCACTTTTGTTTAGAATGTCTTCTCTAATGACAAAAATTGATAAAATAACAACAAATTTGCATTCCAGATATTTTGCTTGACCCTCAAAATGGGTTTTTTAACCACTTGATGACTAAAGGGTTTTTTTTTGCAGCTTCAAGGCCAGACAAAATTTCACTCAATATTCTTCACATTAACCCCCCCAGCACCCATGATGTAAACTACCTTAAAAAATGGAGAGCAATGAAATAAATTTATTGACAGAAAAATGAAGGTAAACATGAATTGACCCATATTGTGAAACACTGGAATATTGACAAAAGAAACCAGATTAGTCAAAATGACAGAATTAGTCACATTTTCCATTGAAATGATTTCATGCCCAAGGGTACTGTTTAAATGTCTACTTAGTGCTGCTGGTAAAATTGTAACCAAAATAACCCAGTTATCTCCCCAAAAATGTTAAAATAATGAATCAACAAATGACATTGTATTTATATGGACAGCACGGTGGCTCAGTGGTTAGCACTTCTGCCTCACAGCGCTGGGATCATGAGTTCAATTCCTAATGGCCTTATCTGTGTGGAGTTTGTATGTTCTCCCCGTATGTTACCCTAGTATCTCTCTCTGTCATTGTGTGTGTGTATTAGGGAATTTAGACTGTAAGCTCCAATGGGGCAGACACTGATGTGAATGAGTTCTCTGTAAAGCGCTGCGGAATTAGTAGCGATATATAAAAAGCTGATAAGAACAATGATGATCATCATCACCATTTATTTATATAGCGCCACTGATTCCGCAGCGCTGTACAGAGAACTCACTCACATCAGTCCCTGCCCCATTGGAGCTTACAGTCTAAATTCCCTAATACACACACACAATGACAGAGAGAGATACTAGGGTTAGTTTTGATAGCAGCCAATTAATCTACTAGGGTGTTTTTTTTGAGTGTGGGAGGAAACCGGAGCACCTGGAGAAAACCCACACAAACACGGGGAGAACATACAAACTCCACACAAATAAGGCCATGGTTGGGAATTGAACTCATGACCCCAGTGCTGTGAGGCAGAAGTGTTAACCACTTAGCCACCGTGCTGCCCATATGATAATGATCATGATAACAAATCCATGTGCTTCAATGACCTTTGGAAGCCTTGATCCTGTGTTCCCAGGTCCATAAACCGTCTACCTTCTGACGTGTTTAAAATGCGGTACTTTTTAAATATGCACCCTATTTTATAAACCAAGTATTTCTCAGACATTGATGCTAAAGAGTAACAAAGAGAGGCTTGGAGAGACCAAGATGGATTTGAACTTCAATTCGGAAATTCCATTTTGATTGGTGGAGGGGTCAATTAGATTTATGAATATCTAAAAATCTCATTTTGACTGAGCTGATGACAACTCTTAAGGAGTCTGTGCTATGACAGTAAATTGGAACTTCAGATGGAATGTAGTGGTAACTTTAGCCAGGGGTTAGTATCAGGAAAAGAATAACAACTTACTTGCAGATATTTCTAACTAGATAAATCTCTGACTGGGTGGTTTAAACCACTTGCAAGAACCAGGGTGGTAGCCACATCTTCCTGGGATTGTTAGAGCGCTGAACATCTACTTCTACAAGGGAACCGTCTTCTCGACTTCTAAACTGCTTGAGCATTCTTCTAGCTGTTTCCTGGTCTCAGATACACATTTCTTGTTTAGAGGTAATCTGGAAATCCTGTCCAGCACCTAACCAGGGCAGCAATTATCATAAATGAAGTGTTACAGCCCATAGGGTTTGTAAGTTCTTAAACTTCATTAAGTTTATTGAACTAATTCATTAAGGCACGCAAAATGAAGTCCCAGTCCCCTCCTCGTTCCGCACATGAAGCCATAGGCTGTAGTAAGGGTCCTTTGCTCTCGAAGATGAATTGGGCGTTGCTGCGTTCTCTGGTTCTGGGAATGCGCAGAGAGATTTTACAAATTATGGCACGTATCGGTGTTTACGTTCTGTAATGAATCAGACCCTTCACGAGCACTTCTCAATGTCTTGTCTTTTGGTCATCGCAGTATTCCCACTAGAGGTTTTCCAGGACAAAGATCCCAGTGAAGTTTTCTTTTATTCCTGAAAAAATTCACATTGCAGCTGCTGACACTGGTTCCCACTGGCAGCCACCAACATTCTGCATTATTTTTCCTTGTTCATGGAACAGAATAGTCTCATGGCTGATGTACAAACACATACCTGGCATGGAATGTAAGACTTTAACAATGGCTACTCAAAAACACTAATCAAAACTGAACATCTTGTTTATAATTCTGCACTGAAAGAACTAATGTGAAATCCTGATTCATAAACAGTGCTGATTCTTAGCAACCATGATTTAATTTGTTTTTAATACACAGTTGTTTTTTTAATACACAGGCAACCTGTGGCTCTCCAGACAGTTAAGGCTATCTGGGAATGCTGGGAGCTGTAGTTCCACAACTGCCAAAGACCCACAAGTTGCATTGCACCCTTCCCCTAAATTTCATCTCGTCATGTCAGTATTGAATTATTCATTATGAAGAGACATTGGGAAATTGATTAATCTGTTTCTGAAGCTCTGTCAAATTTCAGAGATTTGTTAATTTGTCAAATCATGGCTGAATAAATTGTACCCAATAAAAATGTATTTACGAATGACAATCAGCAAGCAGATGTCAAGTCAGATGCTTTTTAAAAAGTGATTATAGTCCCTTGGAAAGTAATTATTCCTGATATGTTCTAGGGCCAAACATCCATGCACAGGGCTGGTGGAAGTTCACGGAATTCTTAGGCAGCACCTGGCCCCTCCCTCAATTGGACATGTGCCCTGCCCCTAACACCTCCCCTCACTATGTCGCTTCTTACTTTTATAGATGGGAGTTCTTTTGCTTCTAGTGGGGGAGACTCAATTGCCAGTGATGTCTCCTGAATGTCAATGGAGACACCTCTCTGAGATTTTACAGGAATCTCTGCTCACCCCATACAGGTGCTCAGAAAACTTAGTGGAGGCTCCCACCGTAATGGAAGGCAATGAGTCCAGCAGACATCACAGTGATGTCTGTGCTCCACATCGCTGGCAACTGTGAAATTGGGGCAGGACTGTGACATCACAGCCCAACACCACACTCCCAGCCAATCACAGACCTGCCCCTCCATATCAGAGCTACATGTGGGTCATTATAAATGATGGATGAGTGACCTTTTTTCAGTCAGGGTTTGAGGCATCCCCTAGGTGACCGGTAGTGTTATTAGATAACTATTAGTAGCCCGGATTACTATACACTTGTGTGCGCTGCATTTACTACATAGCTGTGTAGCCAGTACTGCAGCATCGTCTCACTTATCTTTTCAATTTTTCTTACATATTTTACCGCTCACTGACCTCCGCAAAACACAGTCGTTTTCAGCACTTGTCATTAGCGCCATTACCGCTCCAGGTGCAGACGTACACAGGCAGTACATTGTGATACCATATAGTACTTCTGTTATATTGCTACAAGGGGAAACCGTGGCCACTTGTTCTATATTTGTGTCTTGCCAAGAAGGTTAACACAAACTCTTCAGTCATTCATACAGTAAGAAAGGGAAATAAGTCAAAGAAATGTGTTAGTGTGTTCACAGCAAGAGAAACGCGTCAGTGGATCACAGCAAGATAATCCCGTCAGTGTGTTCACAGCAAGAGCATCCTGTCAGTGTGTTCACTGCAAGAGAAACGCGTCAGTGTGTTCACAGCAAGAGAAACGCGTCAGTGTGTTCACAGCACGAGAAATGCATCAATCTGTGTACAGCAGCCTCGTGTCAGCAGTTATAAACATAATAATGAAACGCAGCAAACTGTCATTACCATACCCTCCTATTGAAAAGGAAAACTTAATAATCTAATTAAGCCTACATTTACAGTAATTATGCAGATTTTTTTGTATTAAAGAGGATGAAAAATTAAACTTATGGATGGAAAATGGCGGACGCTGGCAGAAGAAGCTTTACCAACGGACAGAGTTATCCAACTTGTACCTGAAACGCTTTCCTGTCCATGTTCTATTGCATTGTTGGAACATGTGTTCAGTGCTACGTTACTGAAAAGTGCTGTCAATTGCTCAGTAGAAACATGGAAAATGCTGATATGTATTAAAATGAACAAATAATGAACAAATAATGGATCACCCCTAAATCCATCCCTCCTGCGCCAGGTTCACCAGAACAGTAAGTTCAATATGAAAAAATGTACTGTACCACGATTACACCTCAAGTTGTCACTGCAAAATTTTGGGGTAAAAACAAATTTTGCATGAAAACACTTAAGGCAGAATTCAGCTGTCAAAAAACATGAAATTTCACATCCCAATGTGGAATGAGGAAAATGTTCTTCGGAAATGTAGCTCCTCCGCACTACATAATACTAAATATGCACAATTTCACCCTTGATAGAGCTGATTAGTGCAGGATCAGGTTTGAGGGTCAGAACATAGAGCACAAGAGTTTGGGCGATTTTCATTCACTGAGAACAACAAAGAAATAAGCTCATTGTAATCAGGAGGAAAAGTTTCATTGTAAAAGGAAAGTTTCTGTGAAATTCTATGTACTTACACAGTGTTGCAGGTATTAAGGGACCAGTATAAGCTGTTACGCACCCTCATAGGATCACAGTATTTCTTAGTGACTTGACATAGCATTATGTATAGTAAGTGCAAGTTCAGTGTGCAAATCAAATAACTGAGCTTCCGTGCACACACAATACAGTCCACCTTAAAGAAAATGTTTTTCCTCTTCAGTAGAAATATGTCAGGATGCACAAAAGGGGTATGTTAAAAACATGGTAGTAGGCACAAAAGGTGTACGTTAGAAATGTGATAATAGGCACAAAAGGTGTACGTTAGAAATGTGGTAGTAGGTACAAAAGGTGTACGTTAGAAATGTGGTAGTAGGCACAAAAAGTGTACGTTAGAAATGTGGTAGTAGGCACAAAAGTTGTAAGTTAGAAATGTGATAGTAGGCACAAAAGGTGTACGTTAGAAATGTGGTAGTAGGCACAAAAGGTGTACGTTAGAAATGTGGTAGTAGGCACAAAAGTTGTATTGTAGAAATGAGCTTGATGCCATGGCCAACCAATGCGAAGTCAGCTGTCATTTTTAAAATTAGACCAAGAGGCTGATTAAGACCCCACGGGGTACAATATTGGTTTGGGCACCCTTCTCATCCCTCCATTTGAAAAAAGCCACATAAAAACAGGTAAGAGTAATCCGAGCCTCTCAGTCCCCAGCCTAGGTTGCCTAATGGATTGTCCGGTTCTAGCTAGAACCTGGCAGCTCTCAGCCAGCTATTGTAAAGCAGTTCCAAAACAGGAGAGTATAGGGGAAAGCTGCATTTTACAAATGACCCAGGGGACAAATACCATCAGGTGTAAGTCTGGAAAACGTTGGGGTTTGTGTAAACACCCCAAAAGTAATAGATCTGTTTCAAATTCTCTGATACATTTATTTACATATAAAGTTGTTTAGTTTTATGCAAAGACATTTTCCAAAAAGTGTCTTAAGGGCATTGAGTCACAACATCCATTATAAATGCATCTTATGACTGAGAATTACATATTTATTTCATCATTTTTCCCTGCACACTTCATGTTTCCTTTTGTTCATTTGGGCCCTGACCAATAGAAAACTCTGTTATTCTGTTTCAGGATCACTTGCGAAGTGACGTGTGAAGCCCATTTGCTGCTCTGATTATAATAGCTTCATTATCTGAAAACAAATACGGGAAATTGTTCATCTGTCTCCATCACTTAGTCTATCTCGTAGCCTTACGACCAGCTACATCCGAGGAATTTCTCCATCTCTAACAAATAGACAACAGAAAACTCCTTACATTCGAGGTGGCTGCTAACCCCATTTCTCTTTCATTTAACTACAATAGTATAAACGGAAAAACATAAATGTTATGTCCACGTCAATAAATCTGTTTCAGAAGGAGAATAAAAGCAGAAATTAGATTTTACAAGGCATAAAAGGCAGATGCTGGGAGCCCTGGCAACTCTTTACATTCTTTTTGTATTGAATCTTGTTTGGTAATTACAAAAAAGTAAGTTGATCTGCCAAATCTTAATAGACTTTTATACCGATGCCCAAAATAAAACAAAACAAAAAAAGCCACGGATACAGTGAAATCTAGCTTGGAATATATTTAAGACAGAATAATGCAAAACATTAAGAAAAGCTTTAAATTGAAGAATGCAATCATGGTATCGTATATCAGGAGCGAGGCCGGCGCGCTCACATGTGGCTCTCGCAGTATTTACCTGACTAGGATCAAAGTTAGGCGTTTAGAGCTTTGGACTTTAAATTAGATGCCTATTATAGATGATTTCTCATGTTGTTAATGCATTGCAGGCCTTCACGGCAGTAAATAGCAATGGGAAAAAATGAAATATTATTTCCTCTCAATGTTTAGCATCAATGCCAAACCAACATCCGAAAAGAATATTGAGAATTTCACCGGAATGTAATGTGAACTTTAAAACAACCAATCTAAACAAAGCCCCCGGTTTTATGAATGCATACTTTCCATTCTTAAAAAAAGAATGAAATACTTTTAAATATTGTTTGTCTGCAGATGTCCAATCATAATGATCAGAATGTTTGAGATATTTTTTTTTACATTTTCATTGTGACTGTACAAGAAAAGGGAGAGGGAGAGTTCCTGTAAGGAGTAATTAGCGGGCAGTCAGATCAGGTGAGTAATAGGTAAGGGGTTTGTAAGACATGCAATTAAGGTATTTAAAGTAGGGACTGCTATTTAGGGGAACATTGATTTATGATATAGCTCTTTCTCTCCTTGTTTTCAGCTCATAGTTTTGCACTTAGACTCAGGGACTTGTACTCTTTATCAACTTCAGATACAAACCTGAATTGGGGTTCCTAATTTTTCCTCATATACCTCCATGGAGAAAAGGGTCACTTCATAATCTGGGTTCCAAATAATAGGAATCTTGCCATCAGCAATTTTTTTAGCAGCTTTTGGACCCCTCATATTAGAATTGCACCAGACTGTGAACAAATTATAACTTATGTATCAATTGTTACACGTGCCTCTCATCTGTACCGTCTGTTTCATGTCATTGTATGTCATTTGTTTGTCTCGTGATCCTCTCGATGTAGAGCGCTGTGCAGTATATTGGAGCTTTTAACTAAAAAATAATAAAAATAAAGCGAGAGAAAAGTCCATACTTGCCAACTTTTCCTCGTTGGCTTCAGGGAGATCCCAGGGGAGGTGGGCATGTGGGGGCGGGGCTTGATGAATTGTATCATTTTGAAACAGCCCCTAAACCATTGTCACAATTTTGGCCAATTACAACAGGGCGCGGGGCTAAGATGACGCAATATTTGCGGCATTAAGCCCCACCACTTATCTATTACGGGGGCGAGAACTGGGAGGTTGCCCTGCTCTCCTGGGACATGCAGAGTTTCATCGACAATCCGGGAGAATAGGCAACTATGCGTTAAAGAAAAAGCAGCTAATGAATCTCTAGAGACCGAAGTGTCTTTTACATTTCTGTCTCCATTACTGAACTCATGTTGTCTTACCTGCCAGACTTTGATTAAATCTTGGTCTCCATGAAAATGGCCACCTCCATAGGCATCAATACATGGACATAGGACACAATATCTGAACTGTGTCATCATGCCACAGATGGCGAAGCCAACCACGTCTTGTACTGGCTCAGCATCAGGGAGAATGCCAGACTCTTCAGGGAGTGAGGGAGATCACCCCTATTTCAGGGAGTCTCCCTGACATTCAGGGAGAGTTGGCAAGTATGGAAAAGTCTCTTTGTATGAGGAAGGAAATTCCACCGAGCAGGAGCAAGTAATGAGTATTGATGAGAGATTCAGATGATGGTTCGAGTTTAGAGATATTTTGAAATAAGCGAAAAGATGTATGTTGGTGCAGTGTTGTTTATGGTCTTGCATGCTAATAGAAGTTCAATATAGGATTTATTAAAATACAGGCAGCCGTTGTACGGATTTAGAGCAGAGCATCAGTGGAATCAGTTTTCAATGAAACCTAGTCTAGCCGCTGCATTCACAATGGATTGTCGGGGTGAAAGTCTGGTTAGTGCCTCTGATGAAACGGCATCTTAGTGCCGAGAAACGCGTCAGACTTATCAAGTCATCTTTGTGCTCTGGCAAGTACAGTGACCATTTCCCCAAACCCCGGGGTTGGACTCTTTTCATACACTTTTACAGACCAAGGCGATCGTGGGAAAAATTAGGAGTTTGCCGTTGGACATCAACAGCTTGCTACACAGGTTGGAGTCAAGTTTAATACCATCTACAATAGTAGGTTACTACTCTCCGGTACATCGTGTCTTTTTTCAAAGTGAACATGCACACGCAGCTGTGCGCAATTCAATCAAGCCAGTTTCACAATAACTAGTAATTTACCATCTTTCCTTGCCACGCTGAAGAATTTGACTGTGCTATGCTCCCAATCTCCCCCACGTTGGTTGCCTCTAGTGTCCAGACGGTGTTAATAACATTGATATTTTTGGTCACTTTATCTTGTTGTCTTTTAATTATATGTGCATTGGTTTGCATTTACCAATTTGCTAACATTTATTAAACTATACTGTATTGATTTTAAGTTTTGCGCTATTTCCGTTTTTTCCATGTTGTATGTTTAGCAGGTCCAGATCATGCACAGGTAGCTGCAACTTATTCAAGTGTTTTAGGTTCAATAGCGCCCGTGTATTTCTATTTTGGTTTTGGTTAGGGGGAAGACCTGTAAGTAGGCACCTTACAGTGTATTTGGAAAGCAGGAGAGCTGCATGGAAACAGAGGTCTGAAGACTCATTAAATCATATTCAGACTAGAGCTGGTACATGGGCAGAATAAGTGTTTGAAAACCCCACAATCACAATTAAATCTACTGGGTAGGTAAGAACCAATACAAAAAAATTACCTTTCTGGAAATGGTTCGGAGGGATGGAAATAAATATTATTTTCACTAAAGACCCATTCATATTCCAAGCAATGAAACACTAAGGGGTAAATGTATCAAGCTGAGAATTTTCCAGAGAGTTTGAAAAGTGGAGATGTTGCTATAGCAACCAATCAGATTCCAGCTGTCATTTTGTAGAATGTACTAAATAAATGATAGCTAGAATCTGATTTGTTTTTCAAACCCACCGGAAAACTTTCAGCTTGATACATTTACCCCTAAATCCCCAATCTTATCATCAGAAAAATGACACTGAAATTAAAGCTTTCTGTTAATGAGAGTCATATGTAAATGTAAATGATTTATTTCATACATAATACCACCACCAGCAGCGTGCAGAAAATATTCCCCTGTCCAAAAAAATCAGAATCTCCTCATTATTTAAATAACCACATTCATCTCTAGTCAGAGTCTGTTATTTATTGCTGTCATATAAAAATCTGTACAATGTCACAGTGGAACAGAAGCAATAAAATAGAAATATTTAAACATGATATTATGACGTCTTCAAGGAAACACATGCTGAAAATAAAAACAAAAATTAGTCTGGTCTTTAAGCAATTAATCAAGAGCAACAACTAGAAATTTTGTTGCGGGACCATGGGTTCCCTATCTGCGTGGAGTTTGTATGTTCTCCCCGTGTTTGCGTGAGTTCCCTCTGGGGGCTCCGATTTCCTCCCACAGTCTAAAATCACATTGGTAGGTTACCGTTAGTGTCCGCGTTGGTGTGGTAGAGTATTTAGACTGTAAGCTCCAGTGGACACTGAGGGATGTGAGTCATTAACACGCTCTATAAAGCACTTAGTAATATGTTGGTGTTATATACATAAAGATTAATAAATAAATAACAGTATTGAATCAATTACACCGGAAAATGCCTCCAACCGACTTGGTCCCAGTATGAAATTCTCTCCTGGCTTCTGTAGACATCTAGATTCAATTATGGACCACCCCAGAGAAAACAATGAATTTCCTGCAGGTGGTTTAAAATAACAGCATCTTATGTCCCATTGTGAACCCCGAATTCTACCTCTTCCCACCGCTGGAATGAATGCTGACTAGTAAGAGACTATATGACTTGCTACGTCAGATCTATATATTACACTGCGGGAAATTGTAATGCAGATACAATCTCTGCCCTTATCCCTATAGTAATGTCAATTCAAATAAGAGTCAGCATTGGATACTTATATGGTATCAGCAGCATGTAACAGCCTGTAAAATAGCAGAAATGGTATCATTGTCCTGCCCCTCCATTAATCGTCCACTTTATTGGTGTAGAAGAGAGAATCAGCTGCCTCTCCAGCTTCTACTATGGCCAACCACACAAGTTGCTGCCACACCAGAAATGCAGGTAAGCAAACTGACTCCTTCCTCAGTAAACCATTATCTGAGAAAGGAAGCAACTGTGTCGAAATGCGTTACATGAAACAATTAAAGCCTGCGTGACGTTCTAAGGACACAGATTATGTAACAATGTGTCACAGTGCTGTCTGCTCCCTGCTGAAAGCCACTTAGCTGGAATCCCTGTTATAGACACACCGTGATCGGCCAAGCCGCTTATTCCAGAGAGGAAGGGTCGTGAGGGACAAAACCAAAGTCAATAAACAGGCAAACAAAACAGAAGCACAAATAGAGAAACTAAATTCTAACTTTGCTTGTGCAAAGACTTTAAGGAGTAAGTCTCTTATAATGGCTGCACACAGGTGTGACCTCTCACAGGACTGTTTACCATATAGCGAAAAACTCAATATCTGACGAAAATGGTCTTATGACTGGTGACAGTACTTCCTGGTCCAATCTGTGCAGATCCTCTGAGGCTGTCGAATAAAATCACCTATCGCCGTATATTTATATTTTGAACCATTAGTCCTAACTGACTTGACCTTTAGCAAAGTGTTGATCCAGTCCATTTCTTATTGAATTTTTGGTATTGCTGGTTTAGGAATCCAATAACCAATAGGTGAGTTTCTAAGCTGTGACCTCACCTACATGGCTACGACATGATCGGGCTCACTGACAGCTCCATGCCAATCTGAGCACTGGCTGCAATAGGCAGAGACTGGAGAATTGGCACTACCATAGGACCTGCTGTAAGTATCTTGCTGGGCTCAGTGGAATTAGCATACACATTACACTCCCAGGTACATATTATTTAGGGGAGCTGCACAGCTGCCAAATAACCCCTAATGTCCAGGAACAGTCCCAGGTTGTAAAGATTTGTCCTTGCATATATTCTGATTGTTCAATATTAAGCAATTCTACAGCAAAATTAATCCTATTCTATTTATTAGACGGGGTAAATGTATCAAGCTGCAAGCTTCCGTTGGGTTTGAAAAGTGGAGTTGTTGCCTATAGCAACCAATCAGATTCCAGTTATCATTTATTTAGTACATTCTATAAAATGACAGCTAGAATCTGATTGGTTGCTATAGGCAACATCTCCACTTTTCAAACCCACTGGAAATTCTCAGATTGATACATTTATCATGAGGGAAATATGAATATATAATTAAATTTACTGGGCAATACTATTTGATGATTAACATGGGCTATAATTATTAATGATACACAGATGTGGCACTATGTAATGACCCCATAAAATAATAATTTAATAATATTGCCACCTTTATATAATGAGAAATAAAATTTGCATCATAAGTTAATTAGAAATTAATTTTTACTCTTAATCAATAAATAAGGATTGCCCCATAATTTTTAAGACAATGATGCCACACATCGCTAAGCATTTTACATCGTAGCCTCAAACCGCCCTATAGTAAATGCGGCAGATTGTCGCACTAAACCGACTTTGATGTGTGGTTTGTTTAAAACCGTCACCAAACGCGATTTTTTTATTAAATCTACCCCATAGTGTCCTAATGGGGAATCCATTAAACTTTCTCCATCAAAGCACAGCTAGATTAGTTATACCAACAGATTGATAACCATTCCGTGTAGTGTGCCGGCTGGGAGAGCCTATAACACAAGTTACATCTGCACGGTGGATGTAAGAATCATGCACCTTTTTATTAGCAGTTTGAACACATTTGGAGGTTTTAGTGCGGCTGTGTGTCTACCTCCCAGGCCGCCCACATGTGCGCAACATATTTATCTAATAAACCCTTCTCCTTTAATCTTATCACCCAGCTGACCCCGCAGTCTGCTGAGATAGCCCCTAAGTTATTAGGACACAGCAATAAAGTGGTATATCTGTAATACGTTCCATCTGGTCCCCAGTATACAAAAATTGCAATTATCATTTTACATTTTGAAAGTGAACGGTTTTTTCTTTTATATTTATTTTCTAAGTATTATTGTAGTTCTGTGATCTGATCCAACATACAGTACATTAAATAATTGCCTAGTTGTTGTGCTCTATAAATGGATTTTAGCCTTCCATTAGAATGTCTCCATCAGGATGTAAAACGGAGGTACATCGCAGTAGTCATTTACATAAGTGCCCCAACAATCCGCTAGAGATCTCTTCCATCTTCCAAATTCAGTAGACATGAAATGATGGATTTTGTAGTTCTCCGAGGTCCGGTGAGAATTTATCACGTATAGCCTGTTCATAAGCACCAGATCCGCAGCAGAGATTGTCCTGAAAACCCATTACAGTGTTACCAATATGTATACATTGCTCTTGGGTTATATTTTTACAACACATGGATAAACTGGAGGATTAGGCGGCCAAATGAAATATGAGGTTTAACACAGATAAATGTAAGGTTATGCATTTAGGGATCAAAAACAAGAACGCAATCTATAAATTAAATGGAATTAATTTAGGAGAATCTATAATGGAAAAGGATTTGGGAGTGCTTGTAGACAGTAGACTTAGCAATAGTGCTCAATGTCAAGCAGCAGCTGCAAGAGCAAATAAAGTATTGGCATGCATAAAAAGGGGCATAGATGCAAGGGAAGACAGTGTAATTTTGCCACTCTATAAATCGTTGGTAAGACCTCATCTTGAATATGCAGTACAGTTCTGGGCACCACTCTATAAAAAAGATCATTTGGAACTAGAAAGGGTTCAGAGAAGGGCGACAAAATTGATAAAGGGTATGGAGTCATTAAGTTATGAGGAAAGGTTAGCCAGTTTAGGCATGTTTACTTTGGAAAAGAGGCGTCGAAGGGGAGATATGATTACTATGTAGAAATACATTAAGGGTCAATACAGAGAACTTTCATGGGAACTTTTTACCTCAAGGACTATACACAGGACACGTGGTCACCCCCTAAGGTTAGAGGAGAGGAAATTTCACAACCAGCAAAGGAAGGGGTTGTTTACAGTAAGGGCAGTCAAAAAATGGAATTCATTGCCAGGGAAGGTTGTGATGGCAGATTCAATAGATACAGTATGTTTAACAAAGGGTTAGATACATTTTTAGCGGAAAAGTGTATCCAGGAATACGACCGTTAATTAAAATGAAGGATAGTAGTGAATATAGGGTAAAAATAGGACTGCAATATTGGGTCTGGGGGGATTTTCACAATTGAAACAGATTGGCGGTTGCTTACTCTGGATTAATTTCAAATATAAGTGCAGGATCGCAGGAGATCCAAAATAGGTTGAACTTGATGGACTGGTGTCTTTTTTTCAACTTCTTCAACTATGTTACTATGTTACTATGTATGTTACTATGTAATCACTGTTACAATCATACTCTTACTGTCTATAGGTTAATTGCCGGAGTGCAACAATCAAATTGTATTTCCCAGTTCATTCCCTATCTGAGAGCTGAAAGAAGCAAGTAACTAAAAGATAACTAACAGAAAGGGGAGAGGGGTGGTCTGGGGTTTGTCACCTACATCATTATTAAGATTTTAGCTATTATATGTGTGATATGGCTGGAATAAGGAATAAGGTTTAAGGTGGAGACATGAATCATTGTAGAAATCTTAATACAGACATCTGCTAGCGACCAGGACCGTCCTTCATCTTAACTGATGACCATGATGTGATCATTAGATCCTTTAATTTCAGCGTCCAGCAAGAGGGCGGCATTTGTGGCGGAGCAGAATTTCGCCCTTGCTTTGGTGGCGCTGGTGTAATGATGTAATGTTTCGTTCTGCTGCAGCACAAACACGTTACATGTCTGTGCATAGGTCCCATGCAGCTGGTTAGATGGTTACGTGCTCCTCACAGCCACTATCTCTATTTTATGTTGTATTGGGGAAGTAAGATAGAAAATGGGACTATTCAATGTGACAAATGGAAGATGAATCATAGAAGATTCACCACGCTCTAAACCGCGTCTATATTTTAAATAAGTGCCGAACAAACTGCTTAATGTGTGTACAACTGGCAAAGAGTACTTATAAATGCACGAGTCCAAACAATATAAAAATATGAGTGAAAAGCGGGATACGGTTGAATCAATTTCACAATATCATCATCGTCATCACCATTTATTTATATAGCGCCACTGATTCCGAAGCGCTGTACAGAGAACTCATTCACACAACCGGAGCACCCGGAGGAAACCCACGCAAACTCCACACAGATAAGACCATGATCGGGAATTGAACTCATGACCCCAGTGCTGTGAAGCAGAAGTGCTAACCACTGAGCCACTGTGCTGCTCACTCTGTTCACCTGGCAATTATTATCCCATGCAGTAGAAGTTTTGCTTGTGGCTATATATGTATATATATATATATATATATATATATATATATATATATATATATATACCCCTACTTTGCTATATATGTTATAAAGAATAGCTGGCTAATTTTACTGGCCTCCTAACACATCATCATCATTTATTTATATAGCGCCACTAATTCCACAGCGCTGTACAGAGAACTCACCCACATCAGTCCCTGCCCCAATGGAGCTTACAGTCTAAATTCCCTAACACAGACAGACAGACACACAGACAGACTAGGGTCAATTTGATAGTATTCAATTAACATACCGGTATGTTTTTGGAGTGTGGGAGGAAACCGGAGCACCCAGAGGAAACCCAGGCAAACACAGGGAGAACATACAAACTCCACACAGATAAGGCCATGGTCGGGAATCGAACTCATGACCCCAGTGCTGGGAGGTAGAAGTGCTAACTACCAAGCTACACGTTATCTACTCCATTGAGACAGCATGTGGGAAATGGTCATAGGCAGTGAATATAGGATGTGACAATATAGTACAGAAAAATGTAAAAGTAAGATAAATGTCAGACTATACCAGTGGGTGCATCTAATGATCTAATGCCGCTGGGTTGAGGATTTGTTGATGAAATATCGGTCATCTTGGGCCTGATTCATTAAGGAGCGTAAATGCCATTATGTGTCGTAATTTATGCAAAATCGCACTGCACAAGCCCAGAAACGGACTATACACCAGTGACCGTAAGAACATCAAATTCATCTTTGAGCGGAAAGGACCCTTACTGTAGCCTAGGATTTAATGGGCGGAACGGGAAGGGGACTGGGCGTAAGCACGTAGTCAGTGTACAGTAAGGGCGTGCCAATTAGACATTTATAACATCATGATAAATGTATTTCATGAAGGGAATGAAAAGAAAATACTTTTTTTTTAAATGCTTTTTCTGTAATGACTATGGGCCTGATTCATTAAGGATCTTAAATGAAGAGGTATCTTATTTCAGTCTCCTGGACAAAACCATGTTACATTGCAAGGGGTGCAAACTATTTTTCTGCTTTGCACATAAGTTAAATACTGACTGTTTTTTCATGTAGCACACAAATACTTGATAGCTTATTTGTACACTGAAATTTAAAGTTGATATTTGTGTGCTACGGGAAAAAACAGACAGTATTTAACTTATGTGCAAAACAGAAAACTAGTTTGCACCCCTTGCATTGTACCATGGTTTTGTCCAGGAGACTGAAATAAGATACCTCTTCATGTAAGATCCTTAATGAATCGGGCCCTATATTATTAACAGGTGACAATCACTAAATAGTTTTTTTTTTCGGTGTGTTCTGCTTCCACTTATGTATTGGACATATTCAAAAACATACCAGAAGGTTAATTGGCTGTTATCAAAATTGACCCTAGTCTCTCTTTCTCTCTCTCTGTGTTGGGGAATTTAGACTGTAAGCTCCAATGGGGCAGTGAGTGAGTGAGTTCTCTGTACAGCGCTGCAGAATTAGTGACGCTATATAAAAAACTGATGATGATGATGATCCTGCAGTGTCTGTTAGAGCAGAGCGCACCTAGACCCATATTCAACAGGAAACATATAATTAGATCCACTTCTAGCTGAATATGGACGTGTGTATGCCCAAACTACCACCGTTTAAACAAAAAAAAAAAGAAAAAAGCAGTTCACATTAGTTTTCTGTGCTTTAATGATTCAGAACTCTTATGTTAAATGTACAAAGTCCACAAAAAAGTCTATCATCTTATACTTTTCCTTAATCTGATTTGCACCAAACAGTTTTTCTGACATCTAACCTTAGTGATCCCAGCCAGTAATCAGCTATATGAAAATAACTTCACTGACTCCTAAACCATAGATAATAATAAAATTCCTTCTACACCAGCCAGAATCATTGCAAATAAAGTTAAAATACATTATTTCCCACAATCATACTCTGGAAAGGAAACTGTACGCGCCTACAACTCTCATTCACGTTTTGGGAAAGTCAAAGAAAACAGCATTCCAGGAACTACACAGTGAAGGTTAAATCTATTAGCTAAGAATGTGAGTTTACACATCGAGCTGCCCAGGTTTCCACTGCGATGATTACTTGGAAAAGTTGCATCTGATAACAAGACTCTTGATGTGCATATATATCATTATGGTCTACCCAGCAGAAGGTGAAATGCGTTGGCAGAGGCGTGGATTGGAACTTGCGGATGTTTCAACAAATCCGTCTGGTCAGAACCTTGCACATCTGGCTGCCTCATGATCGATGCAATTGAGCTGCTTTTTTTTTGTTGTTACTCCTAAATGACTTCTTTTTAAGATTGCAGATGTTTACTGTGCTTTTGTGTAAGAATAGGATTTTAATTACAGAGCAGTAGTGCTGGTAGTTACGACATGTTATTAGAGCGTTCTGGTATATTTTGCTAGCAATCATTTATTTTTAGTTAAAGATCCGTGACATTATTATTTATGGGGGAGTTTTGTACAGTAATGATGTAGCTGTTTGACCTAAGCTAGCGATGCCCAATTATAAAAGCACATAGCATAGTGTAACTTTGTAAATGAGACAAACAAAGGCATAATCGATACTTTGTTGCCTAGTCATTCATTTGGTTCAATGCTTCACACCAATCAGAAGACAATTTCAACAAAGAGATTACAGGGGACATTTACTAATGTGTAGTTTTAAAGCATAAGATTTACTAAAGAAGACAACGACTTCTGAAAAACTGCCAGAAAATTACAGTGTCACAAAACGCCACAATAAACCTTTTTACATGAGAATATCAAGAGTGAAATTTATCAAGATGTCATTCGAAAAAAACACAGAAAAAAAGGCCAGAAAGAATGAGGTGGTTGTGAGAGGTGAGATTGCTCAAATCACAGCCCGTTGGCTTATACCGGCCTCTGATGACTATAAGAAGAGGCACAAGCCTGTGTGCAACATTACGTGTGGCAGAATGGTGATTATAGGTAGCATGTTGGATGGACTTGTGTATTTTGGAGGAGAGGAGGAGGGAGGAGCAACACCAGTACCATGTTCTGTGGGTGCCCCACAGAGTACGTGTTTGGCCTTGGTTTCCCTCTCAGCTAAACAAACCTCCTGCATCTTTATGAGAAGGTGAGAATTGATTTAAAGTCTTTAACATCACGCTCCAATGCAATACCCGGGCTGTACAATTTTTATGTACTTTACATGCCACAGATTCATTCCGATCAGAGTGCACATGAATTAGTAGGCATTACACAGTTGACCTTTTCTCAAGTGTTAAATGCACTAAATATATTTTTGCATACATATATCTGCTTCCCCAGCCAGCAGTCACAGTGGCATGAGCTAAGGGTGGGTTTCTTTAGGAACTCAAGGCTGCCTAATGTCTTAGAAGGTACAGATTGCATCCATATTGGTCTGAGACCACCTCACCTCAGGGCAGATGTTTACGTTAACTACAACCACTACCTCTCCCAGGAGGCGCAGGTGGTCTGTGATGCTAACATGCGTATAATGCGTGTTGTGGCCAGCTATCCTGGGTCATGTTGACGCCTATATTCTGTGCCAGTCAGCCCTCTGTGTTATGTTTGAGAGAGGGGAAATGCCAAAGTGATGGCTAGTGGCATTACTTTGTACATGCTTCTTTTTATATATGCTTACCACCTACTATTTGCAAAATAATTTTAAAAAAGTAAGATGTCATCTTTATGTCATTTAAGGTGACTCAGGATATGGGTGTCGCTCTTGGTTAATGACACCTATGTTGCATTCACACATTCCTAACCAGCATATAACCACTAGGGGTCTGATAGAACGTACCTGGACAGGCTCCTCACGGCTGGCTCTCTGCAGGTGCTGCAGAGTCTACATCCACAAACTTAGCACTTGTCATGTTGTCTTCTTCTTCTAATGCAGGTGCATCCAGATATTGTTCTTAAACATAGGTCTAAGTATATAACATTTCAGTACAACATGTTGATGCATTTCTGGTTTGGCCACATGTTTTATTTTATTTTACTGCAAACAATACACAGTATCGGCATAAACATGTCATTGTTGCTGTTCTGAGGCGGCCACTGTCTTTGTGAACAATCTGTTGATTGAACCAAGGGACGATATTTTAATTAGTGAAGATTATTATCTATGTTTATACTGTAAAGGAAAAACACTTCAAACATATTGTCTATTCCACAACTTTCATGAACATTAATGTCCTCAATGATCTCATGTGGAACTATGGTCCTCCTATGGTCCACCCCTGACCATGGCTATAGCAGACCCTCCTTTCACTTTCTGTCTTTAAGGCATCACTTGATGGCAGAGAACATTTTCCTGCATCGTGCCACGGTCTAGAGGACCTTCTGTAGTCACTGCTTATTTCTGCTTATTGCTGATGGCTCTCCTATATCTGCTCATAACTTGGAATAATGTTCCTAACAAGCACACAGTTTTCATTTTGTGAAAAGAGTATATTTCTGCCAGACTTGGATCTAGCAACCTGGCCAGTTTCAACTGTCCTCCTCTAAGTCCTCCTGAGCCTCCTCCGACCCTCACCCTCTATCTCTCCATACCCTACACATGCTTAACAACACAGGATACGCTTAACACAAGACAACTACACAAACAACATTGGCACTCACACAAAAAACACTGACAAGACCACAAAATAGGACAAGATGACTCCCAACAATCTCAAATTTTAAATGTACTCACATTCCTGTCCTATCTTCTCTGACTCCTTTCAAAGCTATTGTGGTCAGGTGTCCAGGCTTTTATAGGACTTCTGAGGTCCAAGTCCAATGGACTTTAAAGTGCAATTGTAAACCACCAATAAGAACAACCGTCACTTTGGCACCATGTGAACTGCCAATGTTTTGGGGGGTTTGTAAGCCAGCGCACATGGCCACACATAGCAAACCCAGCAGCTTGGCGGTGAAAACTGTTGGCGACCTGCTACGGTTTCAAAACCAGAGCAAAAAAAAGACGCTGCATAGTAAATTTACCCCTATATCCCACAATGGTATTTTATCACTAATTTCATTAGTGCCTTGGCTCAATTTCAAAACCTGCTAGTCTTAGCTATCTGTGCCTTCAGGAATTCTAGTCGCACAATTCAAGGG
Source organism: Mixophyes fleayi (assembly GCF_038048845.1). Lineage (NCBI taxonomy): Eukaryota > Metazoa > Chordata > Amphibia > Anura > Limnodynastidae > Mixophyes > Mixophyes fleayi. Next base: position 272,962,297 of record NC_134406.1, read on the forward strand.
TGGGGTTTAAGACCAAAATTTTTAAGACCAAAATGGGTGATATGTCCGACTCCTCCATACTGTGTTTCGCCTATGAGAGGGTCCATAAACTATACTGCCCAGTATACTAATCACTTAACTGGGCAGTGCTCTGTCTCTCTGTGCTCCAAGAGCTGAGATAAAGGAGCTGGCAGAGAAGGCCATGCCCTTTAATATCAAAATAAGGGTAACAAGCAAAACCTTCAAACTAAGGTAATGATGATACAAATGATGAAGTAGATAGGACACAGGTATAGTGTAGACTTGTGAGCCGGTCACATTCAACAAGCGAAGAAAACTGTCAGCTTCTACCAGGTAAAACCTATACACAGACTACAGCTAAACATCACCCCTGGTATATCAGCACACCAAACATTAGTGTATTTTGGGTGTATTGGGGCCAAGGAGGACTGGGAAGCGGACTGTAGCTGAGACATTAATATTGTTCTGTATTTATAAAGCAGACACTTTACATAACACGGTGCAGTGTTTAATGGGTTTACAGCGTGCACAAAGTATAAACAAACGTAAGCGAAAGGGCTCATGAGAGTTTCCAATCTAAAGAGATAAAGAAACATGAGGTTAAAGCAGATTGATATTGTGGCAAATGCAAAATTTAAATAGAATGGTTGACTAAGAGGAGAAATGGCAATCTTGGGTTTCCAGCTACCACTTATAGTTAGAGAAGCTCTCATACAATGTAACGGAAGTACACATTTCCAAATAAGGGGAACTACCCTT